>NC_139950.1:15436831-15974331 GCF_963454915.1 Gymnoscopelus microlampas
ATAGGGCATAGCAGTGGTATTTTTCAATTTAATTCATACAACGAAGTATATATGGCTTACGCGTTTAAAGACAATGAAGGGCAAGCAGTGTTGCCAGATGTACGATAATTTCATATTTGTACGATAATTTTAGCCTCTGTACCATGTACAGTCCCATCGATAATGCCAAAAATACCCAAATGTACGATACTTTTGCCATATTACCAAAAAGTGCATGAATTCACCAAATCCCCTGGCTGCTGATTCGGGATCTGGTTTAGCTATTCACAATAAGGATAAAAAAAGAAGGTCAATCTGATCTTAGATCTGAACTCCGGCATTACAAACACCGCGTCTTTCCTGTCAACTTCCAGGCTTTTAATTAATTTTCTTTTTTTTTTGTGAAATGAGCTACATATTCACACCTGTGATCTTCGCACCAAAATATAGCCGATCTACAAGCTTAAAATGTGTCGCAGCGCATTCATTTTATTTCTACAATCTATTTCAATGCTGTCCTAAAATGTTGAGGTCCTCACAAGTATAGTAATACGAACAAGTGTGTGTGTGCGTGTGCGTGTGTGTGTGTGTGCGTGTGTGCGTGTGTGCGTGCGTGCGTGCGTGCTTTCAGCAGAGATTATCAACATGAAGCAGCTGTGTGATGTGCTGCCTGTGTTGTCTTCTTGCACACTCCTCTTACCTCTTCCCCTGCTAGTGACAGTGGGTGTGTGGGTGTAGCGGTAATTGGTGGTGAACAGGGTGATGGGAGTTCCAATTATCGCTGAATTCAACCTGCGAGGAGAGGGAGAATAAATGAAATAAAAGTCTTACCTTTCAAGAACACAAGGGCAACATACCAATAGGTGATTTTCTATCTGATGGAACCCAAGTTCATCTTTCAACATTTTTGCCACTAAACCAGAGAGTGGGCTAAGGAAATGGTAAGTAACATCTAAAATGAATCAAACTGGTGATAAGCCTCATGATGAGGGTTACCGGGAGAGTGGGCACCTAAATGTTGTATAGCGATCAAGAGGTGCACGCAGATCCAAACATTTCGACAGGTGCTGAATCAAACTGGATAAACTGTAAAGAAAGAGAGAAGGTCCACCGTCTTAATGCTCCCAAAATAATTTATTAGCAGAGCGGTAAAAGGCCGGCCTTCATCAGGTAATGTAAAGTATACATGATTTGAATGTATACTTTATGCACAGCCTAATATTTATTTCTACAATTGCTACAAAATCTGTGGCTATTGCCAGTCATTATGGGCATAAATAAGAAGTTTAAGGGTACATTTAATGATGCACCGTGCATGTACAAAAGTGTACTTTACACATTACTTGAGATGCACTGTGTCCTGTTTGTGTTTAATCAGCTGCAGTTGCTTATGCCGTGCTTGGACGGACGGACGGACGGACACGCAAACGGACACGGTCAAATGTAGAGCGGCTGGCACCGCTAAAAATAGACTGTCAATGAAACACTGAGGTGCCCACACTCTTCTTGTACCCATAATAATAAGCATGTTGCTCATCTCAGTGCTGATGTTAGAAGAGAACATATGATGTCAAGCACCGCCATCTTGTGGATGATGTAGTGCAGTGATTCTCAAACTTTTTCCTTTGCCTGGAACCCCAGTATGAAGTGTGGTGTGAAAAAGGCCAGTTGAAGGCAGTGGAGTACCACTGATTGGCAAGGCCAGCTGAACTCGATCTCTTAATTAGTCAGTCAGCTGGAGCCCATGGCAATCAAGCCTCAGCTATAAAATCAGGACCAGTCTGCTGTTTTTCCCTATACTGTGCTGACCTGCTTGTGTGCGTCTCTTTGTCGTGAGTACATATTTGTTTGTGCAGTTGTCTGAAATGGTTTGTTAAGTTTGTTATCTAGGCAGGTATTATGTTAATGATTGTAGATCGGGTGTTAATTGTTTGATGTTATCTGTTTTCTGTATTTCAACCAGAACCACACCCACCTCTGTACAATTGAAGACTGCCTTTAAAGCCTCAGTAAAAAGTCAACTAAATCAAATGTGTTCATCGTTCTTTGCCGAACCACCTGGAGTGGTGTAAAGCTTCCATGCACCAGCACTCTAAAACATGTGGTGTTGACGCGGTGGAAGTGTCTGTAGCCACTGACAGCGATTCATACTTTTCATTTTAATTTGAAAGCCGCTGTTGTCTAATAATAGTACATAAATAAATGTATTTATTGAAGGTCTTTTAGACAAGTCTGAATGTATTTATAGCCTAGCCTATTGACGATTAACTGTCTTAGAAGTCAAACACTTAAACCCTCTAGAGACTCAGGAAACTGTACCTGAGTTGGTTCTGTTTTTGGACCTCTTTTTTTTCCGCCTACAAGCTCACAACGCATCACAACACCACTTTGCAAGTGACACGTTGTGAGTTTGTAGATCGGCCATTTTTGGCTAATGTTCCCCCCAGAATCTGGATGCTGAGGTTGAAGTGGTTAATTTGAGATGGGATTGGCTCAATTTATGGAAGCGAGGATAGCCTCAATCTGTGTGATGATTGATTACCAGTCCTGCATGGCACTAACACAGTGGTTCCCAAACTGTGCGTCGGGTCCCCGAATTATTGTGGGGGGTCCCCAGATGATTAACTTAATGTGCAAACAAACCAACATACAGTATAAGTGTATACAGAGTATATGTACATTTCTAAAGTTACAATTAAATAACGTTTAAGACCATTATAATACCAAATTGGCCAAATTACGTATTACATATACGAGGCAAATATTGTGAAAATAGCCGATCTACAAGCACAACGCCTCGCAGTGCGAGGCATTTAGTTTGACTCTGTGGAGTCAAACTAAATGTAATGCCTCAACTCTTACAATTCCAAGTGCTTGTCAGAGTGGGAGGTCCCCAGTTCAAATATGATTGTTTTGGGGAATCACCAGTTCAAATAGGCGCGGCCTGAAAAGGTTGAGGACAACTGCGTTAGATCAGTGGTCTTCAAAGTGGGGGTCCTTCCGCGGCCTACTAGTTTTCAATTTGGGGGTGAGAATGTTTGAGAACCACTGTGTTAGATGTGGATATTACCCTCTGTGTAAAGTAACTAAAGCAGTATGGCTCAATATTATGCGTTTATCTCCGAATTAAGGAAAACCATAGAAATAGAAGTACTGAAAGGAAATATTTCCAGTCATACTGACACTGGCTTCTGCGTGTGTGTGCGTGCGTGTGCGTGACAGTCTTACCTGTTGTCCTCGTTTTCGATGATCCTCTTGTACCTACAATTTACAATTTACAGTAAGCATTTAGCAGACACTCTTATCCAGAACGACTTACAATAACAAGGTCATCACATACAGTAGAATGGAGAGAGTGTTGTGCCTCAGTAAACTAAGATCACAGGAAAACCAAGAACCTGGCATCTGTCTAAACAATATATATAAAAATAATAATCTGTATATTGAAACTATAGGATACCAGGTAAACAATGAATTAAATAATATGCTAACATCTAAATTCAATTCTTAACATTGTGGTGAAGTAAGACAAATTACAAAGTAACAGAAACATGAGAACGAATGATCGAGATAAGTCTGCTTGGGAGCCCTATCTTGGTCAGTCGTTAGCCTCACCTGTCCAGTTCGTTCTCCAGGGAGGTCTGGTACATGGCCAGGTGTCTGCACTCGTTGGTGATCCTCTCCAGCGTCCTCTCGGCCTCCTCGATCTCCTTGCGCAGCGATTCGATCTGCTCGTTGTACGCCTGGATCTCGTTGTCGTAGCCGTCCTGCGTGTTCTTGATGGTCTGCTCCATCCCTGTGGTCTGAAGGAGGGAATAGAATAGAATACTTTATTGGCAATGATTAAAACACACAGTATCACCAATTAAAAGCGCCTAATGGATTGAACACAGTAAAAGCCTAAACTTGTTTCCATTGTGGTCGATCATAAAACATACAACACATTATTAAAACAACGATACAAAAAACACAATAATAAATGCTAAAAAGACAATTGAGGACACTAGACAAAGTCAGACCGAACGAGTGTCTTAAGTTGTGCAGGTGAGAAAGTGCTTTTGTGCTCTTTTTTATGTCTCCAAATTAAATCAATCAATCAATCAGTACCTAAATCTCGATATTGTGTGTTTCTTTTATATATTGACTAAAGCAGATATACAGCTCACAATCTGTTGCACCGTGATGTGTTGTGAGTATGTAGATCAGCCATTTATTTTTGAAAATTAATGGAAACCTTTTGGAAAGCATACAATTAAACCCAGGAAAAGACAACACTTGTGCCATATCATAATGTTATGATATCCAAAAGGTTCGCAGATTGAAAGTACAGTCTCAAAAGGTCTTTAAATCAAATGCACATGATTTATTTATCTCAAATAATGAGGCCCCTTATTAAATACAGATGCATAAATACAAAATAATATCACATATAATTACACATAGGCTACTGTACATAAACGTAGGGTATCTAGGGAATACAGGCAGAGAAAAAATACATGACACAGAACATGAGCAGAGTGAAGAGCAACATTTGGGCAGACAGCTGAGGTATGTCTTTAGTCAAAACCTGTAGGAAGACAAAACAAATGTCCCACATCATGAAAACACACTGTCTTAGGGAATACCATATGATTCTGAAATTGTATTGTATTACGCTGCACACTACATCAATTAGTCGCAGTCGCAGTCCTGTTTAAGTACTATGTTCTAAGTTGAGCTTCCTTGTGTGCTGTGGGTCATAAGAAGACTGTGGCTGCCATCTAGTGGTACCACTGTGCCATGAATCATTTACACTGTAAATGATTGATGGCACAGTGTTCCATTTGTACAATCTCTGCGTTACAGACCTATAAGGGTCCATTTGGTTTCTATCAAACCAGAGCGTCACCAGCCGTGTGATGTTACCACCACCACCACCACCACCACTGGTAAACAAGGTGCCCCAGTACTTGAGTCAAAGTATAGGTACTCAAATATTACTCAACTACAATGAAAGTTGCTCAGTTTCAAAGTTGCTTTAACTCAGTACTTGAGTTAAAGTACTGGAGCACTTGCTTGCTTACTTGCTTAAAAGTATTCAAGTACATGCTTTAAAAAATAAGTATTAAAAAGTACAAATTACAATGCATTGCTGTGTTGAAAATAAAATAGGGCTTATTGAATAGTGGTTAATAAATAATGTACCTTTTCCCTTCCTAGAAAAGTAGTGGAGTCAAAAGAACGTCAAAGTATCCAAAAATACAAACTCTCAAGTAAAGTACAATATCTGTACTTGTATTTTACAGATACTAAATACTTTTGCTAAAAGTAAAGTGCTCATGTACATTGTTACTGTCCACCACTGTGCGTCACCAGCTGTTGTCATGGTAACATCATCATCACCCACCTCGGTCTGCAGACGTTGCTTCTGTGCTTGCAGCTGACAGAGGGCGCTCTTGTACTCCTCCAGCTGGCTCTGGAGCCCAGGCAGCCTCCTCTGGGCCAGCTGCTTCTCTTGTTCCTTCACAATCAATCACAATCAGTCAGAACATCACAGGTTTGCAGGTGTAAACAAAAAGGGTGAAAATTAGTTTTGTGTGCAAGCTCCATCGTTTTCAGAAAGAAGAAAAGGAGTGGGGGGACAGGGAGGGAGAGCAAGGAGAAACCTCTATCTATCTATCTAACCTAAAATAAAGATGTCAAGGAGAGGCAAAATCCTATCAACGCTAGGATGGCAGTTTTATGAATGCCCTTTTTTCCTCTATGCACAGCAGCCATATTGGAAAGAAATGTGGCCTCTTCTTACTTCCTTAACAGCTGTTACCAATGATACTAATTAAGGCTCTGTTCCATTCTGGTAAAACTGAGTCAGGGTGCTGATATTGTACATGTTGGCTCACTGGAAACACCAGTGGGTCTCAAAGTGTGGTCCAGGGACCCTCATGGTTCCTTGAGGGGGTTCCAAATGGCCCCTTACAGGTGTGTACAAATGGAGTGTACAAATGTACAACAGTACAACAGAGAGTGTACAAATGGAACCAAATGGACCCGTCCATTTGGTTCCATTTGTACACTCTCAGAGTTATGGGAGTCCTTGAAATCAAAAAGTTTGAGAACCACTGTGCTACGCGAAATTGAACAGAGCCTTCATTAGTATCATTGGTAACACCTGTGAAGGAAGTAAGGAAGAGGCCCAATTTCCTTCCAATATGGCTGCTGTGCATATAGCTTATTATGCACCCTAAACATGAAGCCCATACACACAGAGGAAACACAGCTGTTATAGGCTGGGAAAGACAGTGTTACAGTGTGGTGGTAGAAGAGCGGACATCAGTCCTCCAGTGACTGGGGGGGTCGATAAGCAATATCTCACTAAGTGTACTAAACGTTAGAACTCTCTTCAGGTGTCAGTGACGTACAGTAGGTTGGGACCAAGGACCAGGGTGTTGTTGTGTGATTCTTGGAGGACGCAAATTGTTCTGACAACTCTTGACCTATAGTCAGAGGTGTGTGTGTGTGTGTGTGTGTGTGTGTGTGTGTGTGTGTGTGTGTGTGTGTGTGTGTGTGTGTGTGTGTGTGTGTGTGTGTGTGTGTGTGTGTGTGTGTGTGTGTGTGTGTGTGTGTGTGTGTGTGTGTGTGCCAAATGTAGAACAAGTCAAGTATAGTAGAATTTGCGAAATAGTCATTGACAGAAAAAAAGATTCAGGTTGAGGTTAGAGAAGATTAGACATTTAGGGGTTAGGGTTCGAGTTTTCACTATACTTAAATGTGTGGCGATGTCACACCAATTTCTTTTCCTTTTTAAGCATTTTTTTGGCTATTGTTCGGATATTTTTCAGCTATTTTCAATGCCGTCCTAAAAGGTTGAGGTCCTCACAAGTATTGTAATACAAACGTGTTTGTGTGTGGGGGGGCCTTACCTCAGAGATGCCCACAGACACGTTGGGGACCAGCGGCATGGTGTGGTTGATCTGGTGCAGGATGTTCACATAGGTCTGGATCTCTGCAAGGTTCTTGTGGAGAGGACATAGAAATCACATCATTCAATGACGGCAGTGTGACAGTGCGACAAAAACAATTTTCAAACATAATGGGGCGTAACAATGTTTTCTTCTACACTATGACACGTAGCATGCGAGCTAGTTCAGGCAGATACACTCGAGAGGTTTACATGCATGTGCGGCACTATGTGGGCGATGTTGTACAGTACAGTATGTGACGTGTCAAGCAGGTGACCAAATTGGCGGTCTTCTTAAGCAATCACCTGATTCATTGCCTACTTCCTCTTGCAGTCAATGCTGCCACTGATGTTGTATGTGCTTTGTTTGTTCCCAGCACCACCCCAGCACCACCAGTAGGCTCTGCTTTCCCTTTGGGTTCTGTTTACCCCTGCAGGGTGGTTTTGTTATAGATGTACAATACATCTCCCTGATTTCAATTGTCACCAGTTTCAATCAATTTGAATTGATTTGAATCGATTTACGATAAATCGTTACATGCCTAGTCTCAATCTATTAGTGAGTTATCTGACTGAACTGTATTTAGGCACATAATGCAATGTGCAAAAGCAAAATGCATAGTAAGTAAATGAGTGCCATACGTTGTGGTATGATATATAATACTATTGAACGGCCAATGAAATAACAGCTTGTGAAGTTGTGACTGCTAAATAATGGACCTCAACTGAAAACATTTTGGTGACAGAGACCCCCATACAGGAATTGTGTTCCTAAAATGTTTCAAAGGTATTCCAAATGTGTATGTATTTGATATGCAGGTTGCTG
Organism: Gymnoscopelus microlampas; assembly: GCF_963454915.1. Classification (NCBI taxonomy): domain Eukaryota; kingdom Metazoa; phylum Chordata; class Actinopteri; order Myctophiformes; family Myctophidae; genus Gymnoscopelus; species Gymnoscopelus microlampas. The sequence goes on from NC_139950.1 coordinate 15,444,574, forward strand.
ACCTACGAGTGCATAACACATTGCACCGAGCATGTAGATCAGCTATTTTCAAATAGTTGATGTACATAGGGTTAAAGTGTTTCAACTGATTTAGCTGGGGACTCACTGGGACCCCCTCGGACCCCATTTTGTGAACCAGTGCTATACAGTACAGTGGTCAGCCAGTGGTTTTGACCCTTTTCATTCATAAGTCCTTCTCGTCAATATTCAATGACCTAAATTGGACTTTGAGATCACACAACCATAACTTGGTATGAGACACATTCTCACTCCCAAGATGGCAAACGGGTGGCTTCTTGGAACGGACGGCCCAAGGAGTCAAACGTTTGAAGGGAAGAGTGGGAAAAGATGGCACATGTTGACTAGGGGGGATATGAGTTACAATTCTGTCCTTATCGGGACATTAACTCGAACAGCGCTGAGTCGGCTGAAGCGGACATCGCAACGCTCGGCACGCTGACTCGCTCGCCTAACGGCTCGCTCGGCAGTGCCTCTCTTGGCTGAAGTCCGCTTTAGACGGCGCTTCCGTCGTTTTAACTGTTGTTTTAGCGTACCGGAGAACGGCACTTGCGCATTCTTGGAGTGCGGAAGTGCCCGGGACGGCACCGCTTGGTCACATGTGGCAAGAAGTCATGAAATGCATTTTGGGGAGTAAGAGTGTGTTGTGTTGTGTTATGGAACACATTTAAAGGACCACTTCAACCATTTTCAACTTCATCTTCATATAATTGATCCTTGCTAATGCTCATTATAAAATGGCACCCTTTCTGTCTACTAATGTCATCATTATCATCAACGTCTTATTTTATGCAAGAGCAATGGCTTCTATTTTAGCGTTACAACTTTACAGGAAGACTGTAGTTTCCATTTGCTTGGAATCCCAACTGATAATGCCATTGGTAGGCAGGTCTAAACTGTGTCACAATGACATACGTTGTGAGCTTATAGGCTATATGTGAAACATTTTCAAAAACCTTGAAAAATGTTGACCCATTTTTAATGATTTAGAAAGGGTTTAACAAATCCAGGTTTCCCTGGCACAAATTAAACATTTTATAGTGGGGGTCCCTGACGTGAAGATATTTGAGAACCATTCACTAGTGTAGACCAGATAAAATACAGACCATCAACATCTGATGTAACCGTGATGTAAGAAGCATCGATTCAATCAGTTACAGTATAGTGACCTTCTAACATGCAGTGACACTCTGAACCTCCCTACTGATTTGTATGAAACCTTCTTTGACACAAGCATTGATCCCTGCCATGATGGTCCAGAGTGTATTTAATGATCGCTGGGGGTTGAACCCATCGCTGACCTTCTTGTATCTGTCTTTGGTGCCGTTGACATCATCCTGCAGGAACTGAGATTGGATCTGACAGTCCAGGTTTCTGAGCAGAGCGTTGTCAGCCTCCTACGAGAGAGAGGGTGAGGGGAGGAGAGGAGGTGGGTGAGGGGAGGGCCGGGGGGGTGAGGAGGTGAGGGAGGTGAGGGGAGATGAGAGATGGAGTGGAGAGGTGGGGAGGGGAGGGAAGATGTGGGGAGAGTTGGGGAGGAGAGGAGGGGAGGTGAGGTGAGGGCAGATGTGGGGAGGGGACGAGAGGAGAGAGGGGATAGGATGCAATGAAAGGAAAAGGGATTAAAGAAGAAATAAGGAATGAAAGAAGTAAAAATAAAGGAGAAGAAAAATGTGCATTCTTTCCCATCATATTGATGAATCATTTATGCAACAACTCACACCATGGGGGGCCTCTGCTTCACGTCAAGCCCAACATTGCCCCCAAGGTACTGTATGTTACTATGACGAAATACCATGGCCTTGACCGAGTTATTGCATTTAGCGAATTATGTATATTGCCCTGAGGAAGGGCGTTGACATCCATACCTTATTGAGCTGCTCCAAGGTTCCTCGTAGATGTTCCTGATACTCACATTCATTTCTGTATCTAGAACACAAAGTACCACAGATTAGACCCCAGTAACAAGCACCTCACTGGGATATTAAACGGTGGGAATCAGTTTGCAAGTCATGGTGCGTGTGCCTGCGTGCGGGACTGATTTATCCTGCAACAAGGATAAGGCAGTATTTTCAATGAAAACTTAAATCGATAACTTATGTCAATTACGGTTAACCCTTTGTTGCCAGGGTTTATTCCCATCGCGTCTCACTCATTAATTCCAGAGTGTGTATGCGTGTGGGCGTGCGTGTGTGTAGTGGGGGGTGCTGGAAGCATAGATATATTACCATTCAGCATTCATACTGTATAGATTCTAACCCCCTTTTCATCCTGACTTGTCTTTGAGCATCTCCTGTAGCACAGACCATGATTGTTTCTGACGCGACCACCCACCACCCCAGCGGACCCTTTATATAGGCTATAGTTGGGTCAAGGCCCCTGGTCTTGTTGCGTCAAGCCCCCATTATTGTTGCATTAAGCGCCCCCATCATTGCTATTCTGTACGCATACAGCGGTCAAATGCAGGTCTCTTGCACTATAGCAGTGGTTCTCAAACATTTTCATGTCAAGGACCCCCAAATTAAGATGTACATTATTTGGCCGCCGTGCCCCATTCAAGATTTGTGTCGTTAAAATATTTCACAAATATTCACAATTCTTCTTTTTTCAAATAGCAGATCTACAAGCTCATAACGTGTTGCTTCGCAATGCTTTCTGAGCTTGTAGATTGGCTAATTCTTTTCATTAAACATTTGTTAAAGTGATTTTGATGCTACTGTTATCAACTATTTCTGCTGGAGACCCCGTCAAGGACCCCTAGGGGGCCTCGGACCCCACTTTGAGAACCACTGCCCTACTGCAGGTCATGAGTTTGACGATATACTATTAAAGCTGCAATCCGTGTTATGTCCTATCCAGGATTTGAACAACCGTCTCCTGTGTTGGACAGCAAACATCCACCGCTTATGCCAAGAGGGAGGCAGTCCATGCTTGGCCAGGGGGAGGTATGAACTTCAGGCAGTACTACTCGTCAACCAGTAAGTGTCCTTCTAAAGGTTATTATAATTTTGCATTTGATTTGATTTTTATTTTGTTTTGAGTTTTTTGTTTTAAATTTCAGTTTAGTTTTGATTCATTATGAACAGCGGATTTGGTAGTGTAGTTTATACACTTTTTAAGGCTTAGTTTTAGTTGATTTGTTTTAGTGTTAGTTGTTCTTTGAAGATTTTTGACAAAGACTAAAACTAAGGATTTTTGTTAGTTTTAGTTTTGTAAACACTTACAGTGTTACAGTTTCGGTATTGTTTTTTATTTTTTGTATAGTCTCGTTTGTTTTTTTAGTTTTTCATTTAACTAAAATGTTTTCTAGTTTTCTGCATGTCTCAATAGAAATGAATGGAGACCACCTCCAACCACTGCAGTCAGTTACGTTGTAACATACTCTACCATACAGATTGGTTAAATTAGGCCTACTACTTAATTCATCAAAGTAACTTCCAGATTGCAGCTTTAAACTCCTCAGTTATACATTGCTGGTGTAGCTGGTGTCTGCTCTTCAACACGTTGGGTTAACTTGCACAAAGAAACGCAATCATCTGTGACGTCTTATCTGAATTAGGCTACCTGCTGTTGACGTAATGTAATGTAATATGCATGTGGTGTCACCACATTAGTCAGGAATCAAAGCGTGAGACACGATGTGAATACTGAATTCCCTGTTAACAAAGGGATAACCATAATCTATTCACAACTGAAAACAATGTGTTTTCATTGAAATGCCACATTATGCTTGTTGTGCATCTATGCACACAGGATAAATCAGAACACACACACACACACACACACACACACACACACACACACACACACAAACACGCATATACTCGACATCTTACCGCTCTCTACAATGAATGGTTCAGCCAGGTTCTCAAAGTAGAAATCAGTACATTTGAAATGCATGATAGAATATAATCGCTTACCAATTCAATCTTAGTCGTTTATAATGGCATATGATTATATATTGTGTTTCAAGACATAGTACTTGTACACAGTATAACTGAATTGGATAAATGCAATTCAAGTCTTTGTATTCAAGTATTTTATATTCAAGACGTGCTGTTGTTTCTAGCAACGAGGCTGCTTGTAGAGGGCTGATCTCATGACCCCAAAAGATTGATTCTTCTGTTCAAGGCAACACAGAAAATGGGGGGGGTGGTATTTTTCTTATTTGCTGACATTAGTGGAAAGGTTATATAATTGACATACTCAAATGAAAAAAATAATTGTGGTTTTACATGACATTTACACTGTCCACCACTGCACAAAACCTGCAGGAAATGCAGTTACACAGGCATGCGCACTCATAGACATCAAAGGGGACCTTTGCCCTTTCACCTATAACAAATGCTGTGAACACACTGAGAAGAGATGTAATGTGGAAATAGATTGTTTTAGATTGTGTCCAATGTTTGTCAGTTTATTCTATTTGTCATGAGGTTGTTGTTTTTTTTAACCTATTTTTGCCTTGTTTCTGGTTATCGTTGCGATATTGATACATGTGTTTTGCTTCTTCATTCTGTATGTACGTTTGTCATATTTGAATTATTTTTTAGGATAATCGTTGTGTGTGAATGTGTATATTGTCTTGGTTCTTTAATTGCTTTTTTATTTTTGCTTTTTTATTGCACTGTAATTGTTTTATTGTAGTGTTTGACCCCATGAAGAATAGTCACTGCTGAGGCAGTGACTAATGCATGGGATAAAAAAGAAACAATAAACTGCATTTACTATGGTGAAAGAAACGCAAATGGCCCCCTAATGCCATACCCGAAGGCATTCAAGAGAATTAATTGCCTTTTCCGCAATCTCTCATGAATGAAACATTTTATGTTGAAAGAATTACTCTCTGTGTAGAAAATCATGCCGTACGCCACATCTCCAGTAACTTAGGCTTGGTTATACTTAGTTGAGCGTGGTGTCGCGCTCCGGAAATAGCCGATCTACAAGCTCTACGTTGTGAGCTTGTAGATCGTCTATTTCCGGTCTAGAAATGCCCTCCCCTGCCCCTCTAACATTCTCTAGTAGTCCTGTTGTTGGTTCTCAAAGAGGCGTCCTTGAGGGGGTTCCAGGGGGTCCCCAGCAAAATGTGTTAATACATTTGAAACCCTTTATCCATATTTTATACGTTGGCTATTCAAAAATTGCATATCTACAAGCTCGCAGCGCCGTGACTTCGTGCCACGCTGCGAGCTTGTACATCTGCTATTTTAAACATTTTTTAAAAATCTTTTTGAATAATTTAGATTTTCTTTTAACAAAAATCTTCTCTTCTAGGGGTCCCTGGCACAAAACATTTTCAAATGGGGTACCGCGGGCAAATGTATCAATTTGGGGGCCCTTGGCACGAAAAAAAAGTTGGAGAAGCCCTCTGCTCTAGTCTGCACGTCCCTGGCTGCAGTCACCACTTACTTGCTGGTGTACTCGTCCAGCATGCGGCAGGCGTCCTTTAGCTCGCGCTCCAGCTTGGCGTGGTCGGAGGACAGCTCGCGGATGCGCTGCCTGTTGCCGGTGATCTGCTCGGTGAAGGCCTCTTCCAGGCCGCTGGCCTCCTCCATGCGTTGCAGCGTCTCCAGCTGCTTGCGGAACACGGCGTTGCGCTGCTCCAGCACGCGCGCCCGGTTGATGTAGCGGGCGAAGCGGCTGTTGAGTTCCTGCATGCGTGGCATATAGGGAGGGAAGGGTGGGGATTGGAGACGATAATCGCTATCATTGTTTCTCGCAAAAAAAATAAAAATGCTCAAAATAACTGTATCGCAGAGATTTTAATTTATCGTGAAATTGTCCTTCATACACTTAAAGGAATAGTTCACCCAAAAAATTACTTATTTTCTTTCAATTACACACCCCATGAAGCCTTGAATTCATGTAGATTTTTTTATTTTTTGTCACATTCCTAAGCCAATAATTTGATGACCGTGTGTATTTCCGGTAGGAGACACAAAGAGTGTCCTTTGTGTCTCCTACGGATACATTAGCCGGTAGGAGACGGTAATCAAATTATTGGCTTAGGAATGCGACAAAAAAATAAAAATAATCCATGAATTCAAGGCTTCATGTGGGCTGTGTAATTGTTAGAAAATAAGTATTTTTTGGGGTGAACTACTCCTTTAAAGGGCAAGAACTTACATTGTACGGTGTAACAGATCTCAAAGTCCCTTTTTTAGCCCGTAAACAAACGCAAACAAAACTGTTTGTTCTTTTATAAAAATGTCAACTTCCTGATTTAGCTATTTTTATTAGGAAGATCCACTGATCCAGATCCAAATCTTCAAATAGTAAAATCAACAGGAAGTTGACATTTTTATAAGACTTTGAGAGCTGTTTCACTGTACCATGTAAGTCAATGAGAAGCATGTTTTGAATGATCAATTTCAATACAATTTTACTTGCCCACCTTTTGGAGTTACATCATGGCAAGGTAACTGCTCAACCCAAACCTCTACCAAAGTGTTCTTGCCCTTTAACACTGAGCACTATAACTATATCGTTCATCATTGTTATAGCTGTGGTGTGGAGTCGACTTTGCCATTCACTTGACTTAGAACAATGGGCCCTATCTTGCCTTACCCCTTATGCCAAAACCTTTCAGGCTTTTTTAAATGGTGAAAATAGGCGATCTACATCGACACGTTGTGAGCTTTTAGATCGGCTATTTGAGCTGTGTTTTTTCAAAATAGTAAAAAATGGCAAAAAAAGTTTAGGCAGAAGGGGTAAGGCGCAAGATACAGCCCAATATGTGCAAATATACAGTGACAAAGAACACCCCAAAGAGTGGGGACCAAATTATTTTTTGAAATTTAAAAATGTAACATTTGTAAATTTGTAAATTTGTATACTATATTTTGTATGGTTATAGTGCTCAGTGTGAATGTCCCTTTAGATTATTATAAATAATGATATAGATAATTATCGTTAACCACAATTATTTGACGCCACAATAATCGTGACATGAAAGGTTCATAATCTGGTCCCATAATGCATGATCCCTACCTGCAGGCTCTCCCAGCCCTGGATGGCTGAGGCTCCGGCGGAGGATTCCGAGCCCTCGGCCTCCTCATCGCAGAAATCGGAGTGCTCGTATTTCTCCTTGCGCACTTCGCGCAGGTAACTGGTCTTAAACATGGCCGGTTCCGTCTCTCTCCCCCCTGCTCAACCTGGGTTGGTGGTATCTCCCCGGTGTGGCACGGTCCCCCTTCAAGCGCCTTTAGTGTGTGAAAACTCGGGTGCTCACCCTTGGCTGTCTCATACTAGACTAAACGATGGCCGACACTAGCTGCCGGCGAAATAGCACCCGAAAACCTCCCCCCCCCCACTGGCTGTGACCAAACGGCACGCCGCATGCCTGGGGCTTTCCAGAGTTTGTTGATGCCCTTTGTGACTGCAGATCACAAAAGCCCCGGTCGACTGATGACCCAAGCAGAAAGATCAAAACAAACAAACGCTCTGGCCTAGAGAAACAATGCTGTGTCACGTTCGCCCATTATAGCACGGCTGTTTAGTTGTTGTTTTTTTCAATCGCCTACTTTTTCTCGATCTCTGTTTTGATCGGTGAAATTGGACGCCCCCATGACAGCTGAGCGAGTTGCATGCAGTGCACTTTCTATGGAGTGCAGACAATTACTCACGAGCCAGAAGTTACCCATGGTGGAACATAATTCCTCACTGAGCCAAAAAACAAACCACCTTTCATGTAGTAAATGAGCCGATGAACGCCTGTAGAGTGGTGCGATAGCAGTCAAACTGGCTGGATGGATAGATGGTACAGACCCTTAGACAGAGTGAAGCCAATGAAATATGCACCACAATCCAATGAAGTGTAAACAGAATGGTCATGCAATAATAATGTGTAATGATCTGACTGGAAAAAGACAAAGGATAAGGGTGAGGATCCAGCAGCAAAGAAATGACCATGTCTGAAGTTAAAGTAATATGTACAGTACTGTAAATTATGCAGTGTTCAAAAAGGTCCCCTATCATAACAGTATAACCTTGACGCCCATCACAGCATTATTGCGTGTGCTGAATGTGGATTTTGAAGCCAAAGCGCTCTAAGGACATTGACACGTTTTATTTTGCCAGGTCTTTGTGATGTTTGTGTTATTTTACCCCACAGGAGACGTGCAGTATAGGAGGAAAGGTATAATGAGGCACACAGTGGTCGCTCTGCTCGCTCAATAGACTACATAGTGCTGAAGTAACAACAGCTCATTAAAGTAAGGACACTATCTGACATGGGTACTGTCTGTACTCTTACTATTAAAGCATCATTGAGGGTGTATACTGTTGTAAATATATATTGTGTTAGTTATTGATGATGTTTCTTTTGTGTAACTATCTTATTTGAATTTCTCGCGGGATCAATAAAGATCTTATCTTATCTTATCTCTTACATAGCTGACACATTGCATCAAAACAAAGTTGCTTGTAGATCGGCTATTTTCACAATTTTTGCATGCTGCCACAAAGAACAATACATTTGACATTGTTGTTGATTAGTTGATGTATAAGAAAAATAAAAATCCTGCTTCTCGGTTAATCAATGAATCTACATGAGCAAGATTAAGTCGGCTATTGGTTTCTAAATATAGTTTTTTTTCTATATATTTTCTGTTAATTTGCCCATGCAGCCCTACATGAGACTGACTGAGACCTGAGGCAGAGTCAGGGTCTTTTTGAGCTCCATGCACCTTGACCTTTGCTGCATGGAGCTTAGAGAACAAGGCCGATCACAATCATCTGCCGCTGGTCTGTCAGTAAACAGGCTGAATGCAGCTCAGGTCACATGGCTTGTAGTTCAGCATTCAGCATGTTTCAGGCCCTGGAAAGGCCCAGGACCAACTAATTGTCTGTGACAATTAACAGTATTCGCTGTAAACAATGTGCAACGGCCTGCCACATTCTCTACATTTCACACTTGTGGGGACGTTATTTTATAGTAATTTTTCAGCTCGATGCAAATGATATGTGCTTTCATAGTGGTCAGTGGTGGAAGAAGTACTCACTTGTTTTACTTAAGTAAAAGTATCAATACTGCACTGTAGAAATACTCTGTTACAACAAGTAAAAGTCCGGAATTCAAACAAAAGTAATGGCATCAAAATGTACTTAAAGTAGCAAAAGTAAAAGTACTCGTTATGCAGAATGTCCCGTTTCACAAGCGATCAAATGTATAAAATGTATAAAAAGTATGTGAAAATAGAAGATCTACAAGCTCACGCATTGTGAGCTTATTCAAGTGAATGCACATTACTGTCGGACCACTGGGCTTTATGAATCTAATAATCACTTACTGATCAAACAGCCAGGTTCAGGTGAGAGTAATGTAATTTTTTTCAAGACACTGTATACATTAAGCCCAATTTATACTATAGATGACACTGTAAAAAATAATTTACAAGCCCACAGTACATCGCCGCATGAATTAGGCATTAGGGGCTAAGGTCTGACCCTAAGAACACAGAAACGCAAGCTTTAACTATTCTTTTTACCATCCTTTTCATTCTATGCTAATGTGTGTGAAACTGTGAATGTGTGTGCGCGCGCATGTGTGTGTGATTTGGTGGTTGTGCTGGGAATGTTTTGACGCAACAAACAATCTTGCTTAGGGCCACCGAAATCCTAGGGCCGGCCCTACACAAAATATGTGAAAGAAGTTTCAGAACCTCTGTGTACAGATGTTCAGACCTGGATGTTTATAGTAAGGAAATGACGTTCAGTTTCAGCTTGGAACCCACGACACGTTCTCTGAAAACAGTGGGAAGCATCTTTTCATGTCTCTGAAAACCATTACACTGTAGGACGCATCTTTTCATGTCTCCCTCCATCCAGGTACGATAAAGAAATGTCACACTGTGAACAGCATGCTGACATTCTCTACATCAACGTCTTCAATGTGTTCCAGGCCAAGGACCCCTTAGGGGAGACACCGATGACTCAAGGACCCCCCTCTACATATTAATGTTAAACATTTTCCATTCATTTCATAGCTTCCTAGACTTAGACTAGACCTAGACTAGACTATCCATCTTTCATCGCCCCCCGCCCACTTCGCCCTATCGCCAGTAGTTGCCGGCTCTCATAGACATATAATGCACTTCCGGAAAATACTAACCTGATCGCCCGCTGTTAAAACGCACCGTGAGTGTGTGGGGTGGGGGGTTCGCTTGTGTGTGTTCACTGTGGGTCCAGGACGCCGCGACGGGGCGCGCGCGAGTGCGGGTCCGTCCGGCCGTGTGTGTTTGTGTTGGGACGCGGCGACGGGACGCGCACGCGTGTCTGTGCGAACTGTTGCCGGTACCAACAGTCACTTTCCATCCATGATATACTATCTGTGCACGGTGCATAACCCAGACTGCATATACTTTCGGTGCTCATATCCCCCGACGGTATGGTATAGTAGAATATAACTTATACATTTGGGGCGGTTGTATTTGGTCTCCCTGCTCTTCTATTGACACATTTAGATACTGTGTCTAGGTGAGACATCACCTTTGTCACAATCCTGTTTCTAGTTTGACACAAATTTTGACCTGATAATTGGTCAAGATTCAATTTATCCCCTGAGCAAGCAGGCAAATGTCAGGACTTGCGCAGGAAACCAGGTTCAAATCCGGGGGTAGAAGCAGAAAGTTGCAGCTTTAAGTAACAAATCTGAGTATTTCTTCCACCACTGCTGCTGTGTACATTGAACCTGCAACAACATCCTTTTGGTCACCTTTCTGCCTGTGAATGAAGCCTATCTGCACTGACCATGAAACGACATGTGACATTTATGGGTCCCCCTGACCTCTGACCCTGCAGGCAGATGGAGAGAGAGAGATGAGCTGGAGATGTGAACGAGTTTCAAGGTAGTCGACGAACATTTTTCATCATAATTGTAGTCGACGAAATTAACACTGCTACAGACGGCCAGATACGCACGCATGTACCCACACGCACACACAGTGTTCGGATCAAATTTGATACACTATATTTGAAAGGATTCTGTTTCTCTAGATACACATAAATAAGCTTACTGTGTGAGTTACCTCCTTCAGAGACCATCATTTTTTTTTGTAGTGCTGTGCTGTATCGTCTCTGTCGAGTGGAAACCTCATATGTCCAAAACTGTTACTTTTCAGGATTCAAATTCAATAACAGCAAAAAATAGCAGATCTACAAGCTCGAGCTTGCGGATCTGCTACTTTTGATGCTTTTGTGTGGCGCTGTAGTGTGATCAAGCAGGGCGTTCGTTTACGAATAAAACCCCAAAAAGTGAAAATATGGAGATAAGAGGTTTCTGCCCGACAGCAACGGTGCTGTGGTGGAATAGTGTGTATGGTTACGAGGGAATGTAAATCCTTAAGCCTAGCTGAGATTACAGGCCTGTCCACTGATGGAAATGAACGACTAGAGTTTATCCCTGCCAAGGGAAAGGGGTTCCCTGCCGCGCTGCAGTGACAGCCATCCTATGGGCATCATACGCACAATAGATATTTAGAGGGTGATAAAATGAACAGAAACTTGTAAAGACCCACTCTCTTATCATCAGCTGTCATAGTTGAAAACTCTTACGTCCAAAACCGTTATACTTTTCAGGAAATGCCAGGAAAAAATAACTTGCGTTCTACCCAGGCTCTTTTTCCAGATGAATCCTATGTAATTATTATCGAGGCACAATTTCTTCATTTGTTGTTTTCATTTGTTCAGTATCTATATAAACCCACAGATACACTTGACCACATTCACTTTTGAATTTAGCAAAAAATAGCAAATACATTTCGTTGTATTTTGAAATGATTTGTTATATATTTCTACAAATTGGGACAGCCCTATTGACACATTCACCAGAGCCATTTTGACAGGAAATAGTAGGATTAAACGCAGATGTTCCCTAATGATACTAATTAAATTCCATTCCGGTCAAACAGTGGTGCTGCTATTGTGCATGTTGGTGGCTCATCGGAAAGGTTCTTCCAATCTACATGAATGAAACCTTAATTAGCATAATTGGGAACACCTGTGTTTAATCATACTATTTCCTGTCTATATGGTTGCCATAGGCTCCAGTAATTTGCCCCCAACCGTATGGCAGAAAATAACTCGGTACTAAAAGTAGCGATACCAAAATTTAGAAATACTCTGTTACAAGTAGAAGTCCTGTATTCAACACGTACTTGAGTAAAAGAACAAAGGTATCGACATTAAATATACTTAAAGTACCAAAAGTAAAAGTACTCATTATGCAGAATGTCCCGTTTCACAAGGAATCATTATTTATAGAATATTCAAGTATAGAATGCTCAAGTACAGTACTTGAGTAAATGTACTTAGTGACTTTCTACCACTGGTTCCGCAAGAGCTTCAAGCCGCTTTCACCCCTGCTTATTGTTGTTGTTCTCTCATTGTAGCTCAAGTCATCACCCTGCTTGTTCCGAGAAAATCCCCCACAGTCCCCCCAGACTTGTTCAACATCCTCCTCAGTCACAATCACAGTCACAGACAGTAGATGATGACCTTTCACTATTCCTGGAATCCTGGCCATGCTTGGGCAGAAGGTATTTTTTCCATGCATTCATATAGGGCTGGGAAATATGACTTCCAATCAATATGAAGATTAATGAACGATAATAGATTGGCATGTAGACCAAGTTGTGCACATTATGGAACATGCCTTTATCAATCTTCCTTGTATAGTCTAGCTGACAATTTAAAAGAAATGTCAGTGAATATGATTTTTTTCAATCGTGAATGATGAATGAAATGTCAAAAGTTATAGAGGCATGAATAGTGAATGTTCACTAAATATGCAGTGTATTGCTTAATTTATACTCTGTCTTACGACTGGGTCACTCACCAAAAATAGCAGATCTACAAGCTCACAAAGTTTACCAGTTATACCCAGCAATACTCGCAGTATCCGTTGTCTGTGAACCTGTTGTACCAGTCTGCCTGTGTCACTTTTATGCCCATATGGAGCTCTGTGTCAGGCATGCCCAAATATGGAGTCTGGGTCAGACTATGACGTCATTGTGGTTTTATCTAGATTTTATGAGAGCCGCTGATCCGACCAACTTCCCACATGGCGCATGCGAGTCCACCTGCATTTTACAGTAACGTGAGGGTAATTTAATTTCCCAAACTACATTTTTTATATTTCATGTTTTCTTTAAATCATTGACTGAACAGCAAAATGAAATACAAATACAAAAAGATAAAGTGAGCTCTATTGTAGCCGTCATTTTATATTTTAGCTATGCCACCGAGTGCCGTGCTATGAGCTTGTAGATCTGCTGTTCTCTTATTTAAATGGTGAAAATGTGTGTAAATCTTTGAATATATATATTTTTAAAGCAAACATTTGTAACTCAAATCTTTGCTTCTGGGGGTCCCTGGAACAAAATATTTTGAGATGGGGGGTCGGCGGCCAAATACATATAATTTTTGGGGGTCCTTGACATGAAATGGTTTGAGCACCACTGATATAGCAACATACGTTTTTCAGAAACCTGTTAGGATATAGAAGACATTTGTAGATGCGTTCCTGGATTGAATGGGTTAAGTGTGAAGGCCAGATGGGTTGTGTCATTATCAGTTATGAACTGAAAAGCTCTGGGAAACTACCCAAGTTCTGAAATCATAACTGACACGCTGAACAGGAAGCATATGCCAGCGTGTTAGACGCCAGGAAGGGAGCCTTAGCACCTTTCCTAACCCTTCTAAGATAGGCTAGCCGATCTAAGCTCACAACGTGTCATGATATTCTGATTATTTTCGGCACACACCGCTGTTGTACCACAAAGTATAAATAAGTTAGGTAACAGCAGTGGTTCTTAAACTCTTTTTTTAATTTCAAAGAGAGACTTAAATCTGAGAGTGTCTGGAACCAAATGGACCCTTCTACACGCAGACCTTTAAGGGTCCATTTAGAACCCCCTCAAGGAACGGTCCATGGACCTAGGGCTGACAAAAGTTGTCAAAGTACATCTTTCTCAAATAACCACTTTAAAGGACACCAAAAAGCTTGCTGCTGCTACTGACCCATACTGTATAGAGTATGACAAGCACATTTTGGAGAAGCAATAACAGCTCTGCGTCTCCCAGTGAAGTATTGATCATACTACGTAATGGCTGCCCTGCTGCCCTGCTGTGGCCGTTTATCCTCCGTCCAGGATGGATGGCCACGGTTCTGTCTATAAACGCACTGGGGGAAAAGAGAAAGGTGTTGTGAAAAATCAGTTTGCAGCAGTTTAGCTGCTGTTGCCCACAATTTGGAAATAATCACCAGTGGCGGGGAAGTAACTACGTGCATTCAATCGCGGCAGTGGCTCAGGAGGTAGAGCGGCCACTCGAATCCAGTTCGAATCCCGGGCTCTCTCAGAGTTAGTGTCGAAGTGTCCTTGAGCAAGACACTGAACCCCTAATTGCCCCGAATGAGCAGGTTGGTGCCTTGCATGGTTTCCTCCGCCATCAGTGTGTGAATGAATGGATGAATGTAACGCACATTCATTGAAAAGCGCCTTGGATAAAGGTGCTATATAAATGCACCATTTACCATTTACTAAAGTATTGTACTTAAACGGCCACTTCACCCATTTTCAACCTACAGTATCTTCATACATTTGGTCCTCACTAATGCTCACTATAAAATGGCACTGTTCCCTGTCTACTCGCTCTGCGTCTCAGAATAGCTGTGTCAATGATATTGTCGCTGTTGGGTGGAAACCTGGTATGTCCAAAACAGTTACTTTTCAGGGGAAAAAAATATCCTGTTTTCCAATGGATCTTCTAGTTATTATTTAGCCACAAGCTCTTGTTAATACTGTTCAGTGTTCAGGTTAAATGCATTTATTTACAAAACGCTCAGACACAAAAAATAGCATATACAAGCTCACAGCGTGTCACTTCGTGCCTCGCTGCGAGCCATGAAATCTGATGGGGTTCCGTGGCCAAATACATATCATTTTGGGGGTCCTTGCTGTGCTGTGAGCTTGTAGATTTTTGTGTGTCCTCTCCTTTTGCGTTCCCTTAACCAATACAATCCGGGAACGCATCTGTGTCATTTTAGATTTATTTGGCTATTCAAAAACAGCTTGAATAGCCAAAGCTCATGGCGCGGCTATAAGCTTTTAGATCTGACAGATCTTTTTTTTTTTATCTTGAAAATGTGTGCAATCTTTGAATATATATATATATTTTTTTAAAGCGAACATTTTTAATTCCAATCTTTGCTTCTGGGAGGTCCCTGGAACAAACTATTTTGAGATTGGGGGTCCACGGCCAAATATATATAATTCTGGGGGTCCTTGACATGAACAAGTTGCAGCACCACTGATACAGCAACATACTGTTAGGATTTAGAAGACATTTTTAGATGTATTTTGACCCCCATCTCAAAATATTTTGTTCCAGGGACGTCCAGAAGTAAAGATTTGAGTTATAAATGTTTGCTTAAAAAAAGGTATATTCAAAGATTTTCACAAACTTGTCGATCTAGTATTTTTTAATAGCCAAAGAAATCTAAAATGACAGATGCGTTCACGGATTGAATGGGTTAAGACTGGCTTACAGTTTCTTTTAAAATCCAGTTAAAAAACAATGGTAATGACCTACTGTGCAAGGCAGTCAAAGTCATCAGGACATGGCCATCCCCTCCCACACACTAAAGGTAACTCTCCACCAAACAGACTACTACAGAATACAGATTACTACAGACTGGCAGTCGGATGAAGTCGGGATATCAGTCAAAAAAAGAGAACCAACACCGACAGACGGCTACTATGGTGCTAAAAGTAGCCTATGGCTTAATGTCTTTTTCAACAACAAGCCCACTGCTATCCGACGAGCAAGCTCGGACGGCTACCGGCGCTTCTCTACAACTTTTGTACCCACCGCCCAGTCAACAGCAGATTTTCCAACAACATACACATTCAACACTTACCGCCGCCAACGTCGGTGCGTTGTAGAGCTACCTTTAGATCAGCTAACATATTGCAGGACATCTGTCCCTCTGCAAAGAACATGTCACAAGGCGTGTTGAGAGCTTGCATTGGCTATTTCTTGCTGAATGTTCGCCACAGAATTAAATAAATAAGGAACGCTAGGGTTCAATGTGGTTAAGTAAAGGTCGCTGACATTTCCCTTTTGCAAGATAAGCCCTCATGCTCTTTAATAAAGCAAGACACACACACTGAACCCGGGAACACGAACATAAGTCATTACAGTAACACAGAGTCTAGAATATAAAGGCGCTCTGTGGATATACAGTAGTGTAAGAAGTATATGATTGCCATCACCATATCATTAAAGGTAAAGTTGGCAGTTTCACATAAAACTAAAGGTTACGTTTAATCAAGCAATGATATTCAGCCAATGGTCCAATGATTCCTTTTTTTAATTATTATTTCAATGCAAATAAGAGTCATTATAATACACCTCCGCACCTATCTGAGTCCAGGAGTGTGAAGAAGAAGCTTGATTCTGAATATATCTAAAGATCCATTTTTCACAGCTATTTTACTAATATCATAAGGCATGTTCTGTATGTGACTAGATATTGCTGCTGAGTGCCACTAAAAATGTTGCCACATTTTTCAAATCCTGCAAGCCATTAACGAACCCTCCAGCAATGAGGAAACCTCTCTCTTATTGGCTATTTTTACACATTTTGCACGACACTCTTGAAGAGAAAGTAGGACATTAATAAATGAAAAAAGAAAACAAGAAGAAAAGTTGAAATATGGAGATCGAGGATACAAGGTTTCTGCCCGATAACATACATAGTATAGCAGGGATGGGCGACTTGGAGGGGGCCACAAATCGTTGCTGTTGGGCAGAAACATCTTATCTCCATATTCCAACTTTTTGTGATTTTTCGGAAATCAACGCCCTACTTGATCATACTACAGCGTCGAAAGCAAGCTTGAAACGCGGCTCGAAACGACGCGTGTCGTGCTTGCGGATCTGGTACTTCCTGAATCCTGAAAAGTAACAGTTTTGGATATATGAGGTTTCCACCTGACAGACAAAGTGAAGGTGGAGGCCGCATGTGGTCCTCGCAAGCAGACGTCCAATTTCCCATGTGTGCAACAGTATTGTCCGGAAACATGTTATTTTTAGTGTGTGTGTGTGTGTGTGTGTGTGTGTGTGTGTGTGTGTGTGTGTGTGCGTGTGCTTGTGCTTGTGTGCGTGTGTGTGTGTGCACACTACCTTTTAGAAGGACTAACTGCCAAGGACTGTCTTCCATTCTCTTTCCAGTGAGTGTGTCTGCTGGAAAGACGAACGGCAAGAATTGAATCAGCAGGTCAAACAATAATAATCGTGAGATTAAAACAGCCAAAGCTCTTGATAGGTTCATGGTGACGTTGTTTTGAAAATTGAATTCTAGAACAATTCAGGCTGGGCAGAAATATTGATGTACAATAATGATAGAGCAGTGATTCTCATTTATATACCGCTTTTCTCCAAAGCACTTTACAATGTATTTCACATTCACCCATTCACACACATTCACACACCGAGGGAGCAAACCATGCAAGGCACCACTGCTCATGTACCTGTACTCCTTATGGGGATTGTGGATGTATCGATATTTTGTACAATCCGAAACTACTTCCCACTCTGCACATCATATCACTCCCTTGGGTCTTCGGCAATACGCATGAGATTGAAGTTGATCGGTCGGACGGTCTCCATATACCCATTTATGGGCACATCGGTCAGATCAGCGGTTCTGGACAACCGGATCGCGATAGTGCCTATATACTGTACAGTAGGACGGATCGGCATGTGTAAACTCTAGATGAAGCTCTAGTAGAATAGAGTAGCTAGATTGATTGATTGAATATTTTATTGACAGTTTAAAAGTACAGCAGTTCGTGAAAAAAAGCCAAATGCGTAATCACAAAAAATCCAAAGGTTTGTTTCCACATCCATGTAAACATTCTATAGGCGTACAAGCAACAATCCAACAAACAAACGGTACAAGAAATACACATAAGAAATATGCAGTTTAATCAATTGTTTATTGTTTTTTACGGATCCCCATTAGTCCTCACCACAGTGAAGACGGGTCCGCGTCAATATGCTGACGGCTCATTATTCCGACGGTTACTAACCCTATACCAAACCCCTAAGCCTAACCGCACGCGGAAGCCACGTAGTTGGAGTAATGGGCCATCGGACTTATGAGCAGTCCCCAGTGAAGACTACTCTTCCTGGGGTCCAAACATTCACAGTTCACCATCCAATTAAAACATAATACAATGAATTGTACCATTACATAGTTAAAACAAAACAAAACACAACAAAAATGATTGAAGTTTTTGGTCTTCACACATTATATAAATGATTACATAGTATATCACTTTTTGGTT
This sequence comes from Gymnoscopelus microlampas, assembly GCF_963454915.1. Lineage (NCBI taxonomy): Eukaryota > Metazoa > Chordata > Actinopteri > Myctophiformes > Myctophidae > Gymnoscopelus > Gymnoscopelus microlampas. The sequence goes on from NC_139950.1 coordinate 15,462,945, forward strand.
ATATCCAGTTACTCATAGTTCAAACATTAAACAAGCTTATTAAACATAATGTAACTTCTTTACTAATCACTGCTTTGTTCAATTTCTTTTTGAAGCTTGATGTATTGTCTATCCTTATTATATGTGGCGGGAGCCCATTCCAATGTGTTCCTGCTCTATACATTACCGTTCTCTTAAGCCCATTAGTAAAGTGACCACCCATAGCCTGTCTGGTGGCATAGCCATGTCTAGTATTGGTGGGTTGTAACAACAAATGTGCAGGTTTACCAGTATGACATGATGTTAAACAAACAGAAATGTCACTATACAAGCCAACCTTTGATCCACTGTTATCCAAGACAGTGCAGCATGCATTCACTCAACACTACTCCTCCCAGTCAGAGCAGCGTAGAGCGAGACGTGCTGCCCTGTTCTGAGTGTACTGAAGTTTGTCCGAATGCCATGTTGATAGAACTGCATATTGTCAGGACACCATAATGTCATCTATCTATTCCTACTCCTATCTAATTTTCCTATCATCTCAGTCTGGTGACCAGTCTGGGAAAAGAAAGGCCTTACAAAGCCCATAAGGCCCCCTCCTACATCGCTGACCTTTTAACTTGTTTGTGCCGACTGATCAAGGTAGATGGCCGCCCAGAGAGCCAGGTTGTGCTGTTTCCTTGCCACCATCGCCAAGAAGCGCTTTGATCCTTAGGGAATCGCTAGGTCTCTGTAAGAGTACTGCTCTATTAGAGTCGACAGCACGGCCATCACTCAAGCCCGCTGGTGTCGGGGAGCTTGCCTTTATTTTCATTTTTATCGCAGCAGCACCCCAGATCTATATGCAGTCCTCTCCAGCACCCAGTTCTCCTGGTAAGTTTCCGGACGGTTTGCACAACGGACAACGCGGACTTTAACACGCGGTCGCGGGTGGTGGTTTTCAGGGACGTCTGCTCCGCTTCTCTCTCACACAGGGACTGACACTGGGCTCCGCCATCTTGGCTAGTCCATTCATAAAAACGTGAGTAACGTGGTTGCGTCGGGGGCGTGACTGAACGTTACCGTCTGTACATGGTCGTGGGCGTGGATTAACGTAGTGGTGTGTGCATGGAGTGTGTGTGCGATAGCCGATCGCTACAAGTTCATGCCACTTTCTCCCATCTTGCACTTTGTAAGTTGCTCTGGATAATGTGTCTGCTATAAGTTAGGCACTTTAATTGATATAAAAAACACCACAGGCAATCTGTTGCAGAGTTATCTGCAACATTGAATCTGCACACAGTAGAGTGACCATATAGCCTACACCAGTGGGTGTCAACATGCGGGTACATTTTGGGGGGTCCCCAGATGACATGGAAGTGACAATTTAAGGACTTTTAAGACCTTTTTAATACCTCAAAAAAGAAAGAAAAGAAAAAAGACCACTGCATCAAAAGTAATCAACTATTAAAACTGGTCAAACATTGGCCATTGTCAAATTATATAAGAAAGCAAAAAAAAATAGCCAATCTTCAACCTCACAACGCCTCGCGTTGCTTGGCGTTGTGAGCTTGTAGATCTGCGGAACCGAGTCAAACCAAATTGAATGCCTCAACTCCTACAATTCCAAGTGCTTGTCAGGCTGGGGGGTCCCCCAGTTCAGGAATGATTATTTTGGGCGGTCGCCACCTGAAAAGGTTGAGAACCACTGGCCTACACCAGTGGTTCTCGAAGTGCACTGCGGGGACCCCCAGCGGTCCTCGAGGGTGTTCCAGGGGGTCCCCAGCTAAACTTGTTAATAGAGCATCAAGATCATTTTAACCACTATAACCCTACAGTATACATTCGCTATTGACAAGGTCACAACACCTCACGATGCGATGCGTTGTGACTTGTGAGTTTGTAAATCGTCTTTTTTTCCCAAAAAATATATATTTTTCATGTGGAATATTAATATTTTAACAACACAAGTCGTGTCTGGGAGTCCCTGACACAACAATATTTTCACATGGGGGTCCAAAGCCAAACGCATATTTATTTGGTGGTCCTGGACATGAAAAAGTTTGGAAACCTCTGACAATCATATCTGACTCATCTGCAACACTGAACGTGCACATACAGTAGTAGAGTGATACTGTACCTACACTATAGATTTGCAGTAGCTGTCAGTGGTTTGTGGGGTCTTTGCACATCCATCCATCATCCATGTACTGTCATTACTGGACAGCTGCTATCCGTCATGTGTGCTGACCTAGCATGTGTAGGCTATGACATATCTCCTCATTGTCTCGTGCACCCTGACTTATCTTTGACACATACTATAATAGTAATAATGATAATAATGATAACTGAAAAATATTACTCCTGAAGAAACAATGTGGGCTTTCTTCAAGACAAAAAATAGTAGTATAAAAACTAAAGTACAAATTCGGGCAAAGTCCCAGGCAGTGCTCTCTTTGACTTGGTATCTCTGACTGTGCTGCATGTGAGACTTGGCTCCGGTTGATTCGCCTAATTGTCATCAGTTACGCCCCTACATGGTGCTAGGTGTGTGTGTGTGTGTGTGTGTGTGTGTGTGTGTGTGTGTGTGTGTGTGTGTGTGTGTGTGTGTGTGTGTGTGTGTGTGTGTGTGTGTGTGTGTGTGTGTGTGTGTGTGTGTGTGTGTGTGTGTGTGGGGGGGGGTTACTAAAGTAAAGTAAATATATGTTAAAGTGCTCATGTGGCCTATAATGGCATGGCGAGAGAGTATGTTTTGCCCCCTGTCTGTCCGTCCGTCTGTGTGTGTGTGTCCGTCCTGTCTGTGTGTGTGTGTGTGTGTGTGTGTGTGTGTGTGTGTCCGTCCTGTCTGTTTGTTAGCAGCTAATCTCCGGCACCATTGGCCCAGTCACTCCGAAACTGTGCACACACACTCCCTGGATGCCAATTCAGAACCTCAGGGGTTACTAAAGTAAAGTAAATATATGTTAAAGTGCTCATGTGGCCTATAATGGCATGGCGAGAGAGTATGTTTTGCCCCCTGTCTGTCCGTCCGTCCGTCCGTCCGTCCGTCCGTCCGTCCGTCTGTGTGTGTGTGTGTGTGTGTGTGTGTGTCCGTCCTGTCTGTGTGTTAGCAGCTAATCTCCGGCACCATTGGCCCAGTCACTCCGAAACTGTGCACACACACTCCCTGGATGCCAATTCAGAACCTCTGCCCCAACTTTTTCACATGGGCCTGTTATAGCGCCACCAGGAGGCCGATTTGTGCAAAACACATTTTTTTACATTACTCCTACAGATTTTATCCAAACGTCATGCAAATCGGTACACAGTATCTCTATAGTTATGTGATCAACACGGATCTGTCCGATTTCCCATATTCCATCCTCATTGCCTATGGTTGGCTTCCAAAGTTTGCAGGATTGGTCTGTTTTGAACAAAAAGCCTCAAACTATGCACGCAGCTTGCAATTTCCGTGAAATTTCACACGCACATTCGGCTGATAAAACAGAATATATAAAAGAAACAACTTCATTAGAAGAGTAACTAGTTAAAAGGCAAAAAACTCATCAAAGAAAACATTACAATTTAAAATTAAAAGGCAGGAAGGGGGATTAGAAATAGGTGGGGAATGCGAGTGTGACAAGGTGGGTTTTGAGGGAGGCTTTGAACAGGGCAAGGTGGGGGGTTGCTTTGATGTGAGGTGGAAGTGAGTTCTAAAGCAACGGGCTGCAACTGACACACACTGCACCAGCATGTGTGTGTGTGTGTGTTATGACTCATGGAGAGACTAACTATGCCAGTGGATCTTAAGCTAACTTTCCACCAAACAGGCTACTTCAGACTACAACAAAGTGCAGGTCCGGGGAACCCCAGGGGTCCTTGAGGGGGTTCCAGGGGGTCCTCAGCTGAATGTATTAATATAGCATAAAAATGTGTTGAACCGCAACAATTTATCCACTACAATACATTGGCTATTTTTAAACTATACACACTATAGGATGCCAGGTCAACAATAACCTGGCATCTGTCTACATAATGCTATTTACAGTGTAAGTTACATTTTAGCCTTTGCATAAGCCTGCAAGGTCGTCAAGGCTAGGACAAATGCTATGGGCTGAGGTGGAGTCTGAAGAGGTGAGTCTTCAGATTACGGCAGAAGATTGGGAGTGAGTCTGCAGTTCTAATATGGGGAGTTCATTCCAAAGTTTGGGAGCCAGAAGGGAGAAGAGTCTGGGACGTGTGGAGCGTTGTGCCGGATGTTTTAGGGAAGGTTCTGACAGCTTCCCTGTGTAAGCTGATCTGAAAGAGCGGGAGGGGTTGTAGGGTTGGATCAGGCTTTGAAGATACGGGGGTGACATACCTTTGGTTGCTTGTAGACCAACTTCAGTTTAAATGACCATCAATTGATTTTAGTTATAGAGGGCAATTATAATGGCTATAAGCAGGGGCGCCGATTTATGTACGTGCTACTGGGGGTGCAGCCAGCTCTGGAGGACAGCGTTTTTTTTCCGGGGTTGTTACTTTTTTCTTTCTTTTTTTTTTTGTTATTTGTGCGGTTAATTTGGTTAATTTGGTACAAAAAATATGTAGATGTCGGAGGTTTTTTCTTTTCTTTTTTTTGTGATGAGTTTGTGATGGGTGCTCGTCATTTCTCCTGGGGGCTTTAGCACAGTGTCGGTGCCCTTGACTCTAAGGCTTATTAGCCAGGAATCCTTTTAACATATATTCATACATCTGTGGTGGTGTCATGGATTTATGGTAATGAGATGACATGTTGCTGACGTGCATGACCTTTTAGAATTGCTAATTAGAGGTCCACCATAGTGTTAACGCCCAGTGGTGGAAAAAGTACTCACATTTCTTACTTCAGTAAAAGTATCAATATTACAATGTAGAAATACTCGGTTACAAGTAAAAGTCGGGTTTTCAATATTTACTTCAGTGAAAGTACAAAAGTATTGACATCAAAACATACTTAAAGTGTCAAAAGTACTCAAGTTTTCACATGTATAAAATGTATAGAAATCTTTTGAAAATAGCAGATCTATCACAAGCTACACATTGTGAGCTTGTAGATCTGCTATTTTCAAATAGCTGAAGTATATAGGGCTGAAGTGGTTAATGTATGTTTTTTTAAGTATGTTAATGTATGTTTATAAAATATATATATCAAAATCGACAAAGTAACTTGTAACTTACGTTTTCAAATAATTGTAGTGGAGTAAAAGTATAATATTTGCCTCTGAGATGTAGTGGAGTAGAAGTAAAAGTACTGGTAATTGGAAATACTCCAGTAAAGTAAAAATACCTCAGTTACTTTACACCACTGTTTATTTTTGCACTAATGAGTGTGTGATGATTGTATTTTAACCTCGTAGTGGGAGTATATAGCTACTTGCCTAGTGGGACCCCCCACGGGTCCTTAGGGGGTTCCTGGAAAATAGCCAATATACAATCTTACAATGTGTCACACTGTGACGCGTTGTGAGCTTGTAGATTGAACAATTTGGACTATTTTTTTTAACATAAATCTTTTATGGGATCTTTTATGGGATCCCTGGCACAAAATTGTCCTTGTCTTGAAAATATTTTACTGAGTTATGTGGCTCTGTCTGCATCTTACACCCCCCCCCCCCCCCCCTCTGTCTCTGTCTCTGTCTCTGTCTCTGTCTGTCTCTCTCTGTCTCTCTCTCTCTCTCTCTCTCTCTCTCTCTCTCTCTCTCTCTCTCCCCCCCTCTCTCTCTCCGTCTCTACGTCTCTCTCTCTGTCTGTCTCTGTCTCTATCCCCCTCTCTCTCTCTCTCTCTCTTCCCCCCCACTCTCTCTCTCTCTCTCTCTCTCTCTCTCTCTCTCTCTCTCTCTCTCTCTCTCTCTCTCTCTCTCTCTCTCTCTCTCTCTCTCTCTCTCTCTCTCTCTCTCTCTCTCTCTCTCTCTCTCTCTCTCTCTTCTCTCTCTCTGTCTCTCTCACTCTCTCCCCCCTCTCTCTGTCTCTCTCACTCTCTTTTTTCTCTCTCTCCTCCTGCCTGCCTCTGGCTTTTCTCTCTGCCTCTCATTTTCTTTCTTCTGTTCTTCAACCCTGACTTCCATCTGAAGGATCTAGAAACCTAGATATCTATCTTATCTCTCTCACAGTAAAAGTCACAGGACGCCAGAGATTATTAGATTCCATGCATGTTGTCCATTCTTTCACCACAAGAGGGGAGAAAGAGACAGACTTTTTATTTTCTTTCCAAGAAGCATCAGTTTGAGAGGAGATCAGCATCAGAGGACCAAAGCTGTCAGCGCAGCAACTGATGCTGAGGATAAAGGAGTGATCATCATCTATTTGCTTTTCACAGAGCACTCCGACACGGTAAGACAATTAGGCTCATTCAATTAAATTAAATTCAAATGTGTGTTATTGGCATGAAAAAACTTAGGTCCTACATTTAAGCTACATTGCCAAATCAAAAATTCAACAAAAACAAAAAGAGTAGGAGCTGTAGCCTATGTACAAATAAAAGGGACCAAAGAGATGTGTAGACGGAGCTGTTTTTGCATAGTATTGTATATTTGACTGTCATTAAATGTTTCAATGAATTGAATACACAGGACCCCAATGGAAACAAGACATATGGTGCTTTCTTGGGTTTTAATCCTTTTAGCATCCTTTTGTATAGAACTGTACTTTCTGTGCTTTTTTTGCAAACTGTTGATAAAGTATTCAATCAATCAAAAGTCTTTTGATTGATTGAAACATTAGAAACACTAGCTTCTACAAAACCAGAAGAATTGTGCATGCTGTTTAATAGTAAGCAGCTACAGCCTATAATGAGCCTATAGGCAGATGTAAGCTTTTGGAACAAAACAATAGCAATATTTCAGTTTCCTAGCAGTGGTGGAAACATAACTCACATTGTTTTACTTACAGTAAGTAAAAGTATCAATACTGCAATGCAGAAATACCCTGTTGCAAGTAAAAGTCCGTAATTCAAAATTTACTTGAATAAAAGTACAAAAGTATTGGTATCAAAATGTACTTAAAGTAGAAAGTAGTCACTATGCAGCATGTCCCATTTCACAAGTTTTCAAATGTATAAAACTAGAGGTGCGTCTAGCCGCTGGCGCGGGGCTCACGTCTAGTAGCCTGTAGACGTTCATTGCAACAGGCGTGTGTGCGGAGGCGAAAACGAAAGCGAAACGTACCGTTGTCTTGACGGAGAGAGCATGGTCGAGTTACCATCAGTTTGTATTGAGAGAGAGAACGGAGAGAGCATGGTCGAGCGACCATCAGTTTGTATTGAGAGAGAGAGCATGAGGACCCGTATGAACATGCAGACCCACAAACAAACAGCCACGCATGCGCGCGACTCTCTATTGTATATTAGGATGTATTTAAAAAATCCTTTGAAAATAGCCGATCTACAAGCCCACAGTGCGTCGTATCGCGACACACAGCTGTGAGCTTGTAGATCGGCTATTTTCAAATGGCCAAAATGTATAGGGCTGAAGTGGGTAATGTATGATTTGTAATAATAATCTAAATCTAAGTAACTAGCAACTGAAGTTTTCAAATAATTGTAGTGGGGCAAAAGTACAATGTTTTCCTCTGAGGTGTAGTGGAGTAGAAGTAGAAGTACAGACAATTGGAAATACTCCAGTAAAGTGAAAAATACCTAAAAAATGTTACTTCAGTACAGTACTTGAGTAAATGTACTTAGGTACTTTCCACCACTGCCTATAGGCAGCTGTAAGCAGGGGTAACTTGTATAAGCTCATGGAACAAAATAGCAATATCTCTTCAATTTCCAAGTGTATTTAATAGTCCAGAGGTATTAGTTTTCCCCCCAAATGTATTTAAAGGTAGTTGCTTGTAGAACTCAGATGCAGATAGATAGAGCATGCAGCACACATTTGATTAGTCTCAGTTTCAATTATCCTGTTGCAAGACATTGCAGGGACACATAAACAAATGTCATTTGTTTAACTATAATTAACTGATTAACTTAAACACTGAATTGTATCAAATTGTCTGGATCAGTAGTTCTCAAACCTTTTCGTGCCGAGGACCCCCAAATGTATTTTTGGCCTCGGGCCACCATCTGAAAATGTTTTGTGCCAGGGACCCCTGGCATTTTTTAAAACACTTTCAAGATTTAAAAAATGTTCAAAAATAGCAGATGTAGAGCTTGCAGATCTTCTATTTGTGAGGGGTGCTGCAGCTGATTGCAACACAAAGATGCAACCAGTTACACTAATTAAACACAAACAGAAGACACAGAAGTGCAAGACATGCGCACGCACGCACGCACGCACGCACGCACGCACACACACACACACACACACACACACTATGACCGATCTACAATTTGAGTAAAAGTACCTTAAGTACTTAAAAGTAACTAAAAAGTAACTACAGTGGGTAAAAAGTACTAGTAAAAAAATACTTATAAGTACTAAATAGAGTGAAAAAAACTTAAGAGTTGTTAAAAACCTCAAAGTAACAAACCTGAGTAAAATACTTCAAAGTAACAAACTTGAGTAAAAATACTTCAAAGTAATTCAAGTAAGTAAAAAGTAATTAATTTAAGTATAACTACTTAACAAGTTCATAAATCATTAAAATACTTCACAGTAACTTAATAAACCTAAATTGCACACATACTGTAGGGGGCACTACAGCAGTGTTACAGCAGTTTCTAACATTTCAAATGACCATAACTCGATCAGCGCAAATAGAGTAGTACCGCTTGAATAACAGCGCCCACACATCAAATACAGTAGTACCATCTGAATACCAGCACCCACACATCAAATACATTAGTACCGTCTGAATACCAGCGCCCCGCCCACATCAAACAGAGTAGTACCACCTGAATACCAGCGCCCACACATCACTTGTTCATATAGCTTAAAGGAGGAGTTCACCCAAGAAATGACTTATTTTCTATCAATTGCACACCCTATGAAGCCTTGAATCCATGGATTATTTTTTGTTTTTGTCGCATTCCTAAGCTAATAATTTGATTCCCGTCTCCTACCGGCTAATGTATCCGGTAGGAGACACAAAGTAGATTATTTGTGTCTCCTACCGGAAATACACACGGTCATCAAATTATTGTCTTAGGAATGCCACAAAAACAAAAATAAATCCATGAAATCAAGGCTTCATGGGGTGTGTAATTGATAGAAAATAAGTCCTTTTTTGGGTGAACTCCTCCTTTAATGAAATTAACTAATCAAAGGCACCACTCACTTCACACTGGGTGTGATTTTGAATAGCCAACGTATAAAATATGGATAAAATGGTTAAAATGATTGTGATGCCGTGTTGACAAATTAAGCTGGGGACCCCCTGGAACGCCCTCATCGACCCCTGGGGGTCCCCGGACTCCACTTTGAGAACCCCTGGCCTAGACTAATTGCTACAGGGTTTCTGATTGACATGTAATGTGTGACACTAGTCTTTTAAAAACATTAATTGGCTGTTATTAAAGTAGAATTTGCAGACCTTATTGAAGTTAAAGGTTTCCGATTTGGCTTAATAAGATAATATCAACTAAAGCCTATCTGCAACTAATCTTCAGAATATTTTAACTCTTATGAAACATGACTTTATGAAGCCTGTGCTAGAAAAGGTTATAGCACAAGCTTCAATATTAATGGGTAGGCTTTAAGGGAGATAACAGAGAGAATATCAAAGCCACTCTTGAACATGAGATGATGGCTTTTAAATGTCAGGGCAAGTGGCATAACTCTAAGCCGTTGGCTTGTTCTTCCCCTTTTAATGACCATATCAGTACTAAGTACATTTACTATCAAGTACATGTTTTGAGGTACTTTTACTTTACCAGAGTATTCCCAATTTGCAATACTTATACTTCTACTCCACCGTAGCTCCTCTCACAACATTGACGACACAGATCGGTTCTTTATAAACGGGCATGTATTGCTTCGGGCTTTCTTCTCATCCCTCAGTCATGCTGTGAGAACTATATGTTCACGCAAATAATAAAACAAAAATCAGCAAATTGCACAGTCATGACAACATAGACCAAAGCATACATAAATGAAAATACAAATGACATGTAAATGCGCACTGCCCAGCTTTAAGCGTGTCACAACATCAAACACAACGGCAACATCAAAGACAAATCTAAAAATAGAATACTTCGTTGGACGCTTCTTGTGGAAAAGAGGTTCTTCGTTCTTGGACAGTGGTGGAAAGTAACTAAGCACATTTACTTAAGTACAATGTTGAGGTATTTGTACTTTACTTGAGGATTTCCAATTTCCAATACTTTTACGACTACTCCACTACATCTCAGAGGCAAATATTGTACTTTTACTCCACTACAATAATTTGAAAACTTATAAATTATAAATTAAATTATAATATTAAAAACATATATTAACCACTTAGGGCTATTTGAAAATATTTTCAAACATTTTAGTACTTTTAGTACATGTGGATGCCAATACTTTTGTACTTTTACTCAAGTAACATTTTGAACAGCCTTTTACTTGTAACAGAGTACCTATATTGTGGTATTGATACTTTTACTTAAGTAAAATATCTGAGTACTTCTTCCACCTCTGTTCTTGGGTTGCTTAAAGTCTGTCCTTACAACTTTGGTATAAAGAGATTTTTGGAGTATTACCCCACGAAAGATTGTGCGCAGTACACAGAGGCAACAAAGCCATGTTTCTGACGCTGTGGGCTCCACTAATAGCCTATTTCCCCGCCGAAATCTCTCGGATCCTACAAAAAGGTCAATGCATTGTGAACCCTCCTCAGATAGGACTTTGATGACTATGCCGATGTATCAATGTGACCATGAGCTATATGTGTGAGATGACCTGTCTTAAGTGCCTGACTATTTTCTATTCTTGAATATTTTCTGTATTTTTTATTCGTTTTTATACTGATGATACTGATGTATAATGGAACTGGAGGACCCCCCCCCCCATCTGTGTGACCATGTTTGTCCTGTTTTAATACGAGTATGTTTGTCAGATGTTGTATGTGGAAAATTCATAAAATTCAATAAAAATAAAAAAAATAAATAAAAAAAGTCTGTCCTTGGTTTCAGACGTCTTAAATAACTTTAGCAGCGCGATATCACGTTAAAACTGCAAGTTTGCAGAGCTTAATCAAACAGGTTCACACCACCTGTGAGTAATGACATGCATCAATCAAATAGAGAACCGCACCTTGGTTCTCTGATAATTTGAGTGAGCTTCACATAGATAGTAGTAGTAATTAAAGTGTTATTATAAATAAAATGATGTGGGCACAAAATGGTCAGAATACACATCACTCCATCCTAGCCACAGCCTCACCAGGTCGCAGCGCAAACTGCAGCCATTACAGGTTACAGCTCTAACCCAGCCCTGTCAGAACTCAGCTACTATGTTTTGAATTGGAACTGGGGGAAAAAATGATTCAGGATAAACGTTACATTTGTGACATCCACCGTCGGTATGCCCGCCCATCAACCCTCTAGACAATTTGAATATAGGAAAAGATGATACACAAAAAAATATTTCTTTCGATTCTTTTGGCATCTAATAATAATAAACTTTATTTTATATATAACACCTTTCATGACATAAATGCAGCTCAAAGTGCTTTACAGAGCAAGAAAAACAAAAAGCAAAAAACAGAGCAAAAAACTAAAATAATAAAATATAGAACAATAGAAATAGTAATGATGTGTATGACCTCATTATGACCACGGGTATGCCCTACAAGTGTGAAAAAAAGTAAAAAAGTTTAATTTCCTTAGGTCTTTAAACATCGGTGAGATCGAGCCTTCTCTGTTGTTTTCCAAATTTGGAGTCAAGTGTCCAATGTGGACGTGTCTGTGTGAATTCCTGGTCTTGCAACGCGGACGTGTCCTTCTTTGGAAGGCCATACAGGCAGACGGACACACACACCAGCAAGGCTCCACAGATAAAGGAGGACGTTATCTGTAGACCAAACAAATAGACAGAAGCCACGGTCGAGAGAAGGGTGGCAGCCGTGGTTCCTAAGTTCCTCACGATGGTGTCCGTGTACTTCACCACCACCGACATTAATACACCCTTTGAACTGGCCAGGAAAATTACAAACCACACCCATGGCGTGTAACCAAAGAAGAAGCCTTTCGAAAACACCTTTTCACCATCGGCAACGAAAACACCGGCAAAGGTGACCACAATGGCGGACAGGTACATCTGGACGTTCCTCACCCACAGGGACGTATCGGAGCTCCTCAGGACCTTCTCAAAGTACACACTCGCGAATCCGGAACACAGGATGACAATGGCAATGGCTACATACCCAAGAAAAGCGTTTTGCTCAGTGTGGACTGTAGTGTCTTGTGCGCGATTCCACTGGGTGAGGATCACGCCCTCACAAAGCATGAAGATGGAGAACCACTGTGTGTGACTGAGTGAGCGGCCCAGCATGACGACTGTACACACGGCTGTAACCACGATCTTCAGCTGGCACGTGACCTGGAAAACAGCCACGCTGAGGTTGCTCAGGGCCACTATGACCATGTTATTCTGAGCTGCAAAGAATACGGAAGGAACCGCGATCATCAGTAACTGTTTTGGACTTCTAAACACATGTTCCACAACAGAGACCTTCAGCCTGCTACCCGTCTCTATCGCCAGCATCCCGAGACTCAATATTAACTTGAAGACTTCGGCCATGAACACGGCAGTGGTGGGGAAGTACATATCGGACAAGGTTGTTCTTGTGTAGCGCAAGGCTATTGCGTGCACTGCCACGAGTAACACCATTGCTGACAGGCAGCTTAATTTGAACATAAGACTTGCAACGGGTTTATCGGCCATTGTTGGACTTTTATCAACCCTCGGTTGGCTTTTCCTTGGTGGTGTCCGAATGTCGATACTCAGCAACACACAAACTCCTGGATGATGCTATGGACTGTGGATAAAGCACCGGGCCGTCGTGACCGCAGAGACTTCACCGGACAGAGTGACCCACCTAAGAAGACGCAGTGTTAATAAGAGTCTTTTGATGTCTGTTACCGTGGCAACGGTGACGTTGTCAAAAGGATACTCTATCCAATCAGTGCACAGGTGTGTGACGCACCAATTTGAGAGAGTTTGGGGAACTAAATAAACCTGTCAGCGTGGCACTGAGTTCAGCCACTAATCAATGGTGTTTAATGGCAGCGTGGCAATGAAGCCACCGATGGTGATAACACCCACAAGCAGCTGTGGTCCACGAAGGAGACGCCCAAGAATTTAACCCATTTAGACCTATACGTCTTCGTCTTTATACCTTTCAATCCGGGAAGGCATCGGTGTCATTTTAGATGTTGATGTTTAGATGTTGATGCATTTAGAGTATGTAGTACTGTATGTATCTTGCTACCATAATTGACGGCCACAGTCATGGAGTGTACACGAGTGTATCGCCTCAATGGCCAAGCAGACACATGGCCCAACTAACTCCACATTTTCCCCCAAAATTCCTCAATATTCTGCCTGTCAAACCAGCTGCTTCGCATCCCATCACTGTACTTGCAGGATGTACAATTAATATCAAACGCATTATGCTCCAATACTTATGCAAATCACTTCGCCACCTCAAAATTCACGTCCGGGTGTTTCTTTTCACCAGCCAATCATAAGTGACCACCCTTTCACGTTGCCACGTCCGTTGCCACGTCGCGCTGACGTACGCTAAACAAGCGCTGCCGTGCGCACTATGCGAACGAGCCCAAAGGCGCGCAAAAATAAGCCGACCATTGCTTAGACACAAGGCAACGCAGCCTACGCCAATCATGTGTGAGAGATCTACAAGCTATGGGGTAGAGACGCCGTGTGCCATGCACCGTATCTTAGCAACAACGAAAGCGCTCACTCTCATTGGTCCTGTCACGCTAAGAGCAGTTTCCAGACAATGGCATCGCAGAGAGCTTGCTGTAGTGTTTACATATATCTATGGCTGTAGCCATTAGTCAGTCGCAGCGACGACAGACAGGGCGCTGTGATAGTTGCCATGTAGCTAACGCTAACGTGGTTGTCATACCTGCAGCGGCTGTGCAATCACTTTGTCAACAATATTCGTGTGGTGAATGTTATTATTGCTGCTCCGTTAGTCCATTGTAGATGATGTATGTTGTGGTATGTAACGTAATGGCAGGACCGCCCCGTGCAACGCACGTTTAGGCTGCATTATGTTGTAATTTCAGATAATTTCGGTCCGACTAGGGCAGTGGCTATCCCCCCCCCCCCCCCCCCCCCTACATCATATTTGAACTGGGGACCCCCCCCATTTTGTTTGACTCCGTTCCACAAGTCAATATTGTGAAAATAGCAGATCTACAAGCTCACAACCCTCACGTTGAGAGGCGTTGTGAGCTTGCAGATCGGCTATTTTCAACATGTTTGCCTATTTCTTATATTATTTGACAATGTGCCCAATGTTTTATAGTATAATTTGTTGACTACTTTTGTTGCAGTAATGGTCTTTTCCTTTACTTTAGCTTTTTCATTGTCTCCGCCAGGCCGAAAGGCATGGCGCCAGAGTATGTTTTACCCCCTGTCCGTCCGTCTGTGGATAGCTAATCTCCCGCATCGTTGCCTTGCTCGCAGCGAAACTGTGCACACACTCCCTGGATGCCAATTCAGAACCTCTGCCCCCATTTCAATACACGCCGTCTCCGTTTGTAGATGTGTGTGTGTGCGCGCGCACACGGAAATTACTTCAACGCGCGTGTGTGTGTCTGTGTGTGTGTGTGTGTGTGTGTGTGTGTGCAGTACTGTGCGTCTTCTGATTATTAAAAGACGCATCCAACTCACCATTCGTGTGTCCACATGCACTGTTGTGCAAACACACAAAAACAGCCGCCATCTCCACACACATTCCTTGTGTGTGTGTGTGTGTGTGTGTGTGTGTGTGTGTGTGTGTGTGTACGAGCGCAACAACACACAAACGGCTGCCATTTTGACCAGATTGTACAGGGTCACACATTTCCGTATAACACCCGCCACCGAAACGATGTGATGACTCATTGTATTATTATTTGATTATTAGATGATTATACATGCCCCATGATTATTATAAGATCATATATCTTAATCAAATATTATAATCATATGATATAATTAATCATCAGAACTTATTAATACTCATAATAAAATAACAATATTAAATAACAATATATTGCCCATTTCCCCCCAGCCATTTCGCCATTTAGATATGTATATATATATATAGAGAGAGAGATAGATAGAGATAGAGATAGAGATAGAGATAGAGAGATAGACAGATAGATAGATAGATAGATATCCAGTAAAGTGCAGTACTTGAGCACATGTAGTTATTTACTCACCTCTGTAATTTAATTCATGACTCCCAGGATCCATTCTCTTTTGGACTCCTCTTAGGACATGCTTATGTCTCCTACAGACTACGCTAGGCTACTTTACAGGTCACACTTGGACCATTGATAGGCAGGAGTAGGCAGCTTTAGCTTTGTAAAAGGTGTGAATGGGCCAGCCAATGTATCACTTCAGTAACGTCACTGGCGGCCGGCGGCTGTGTCTATTGTTGTCGGAGCAGAATTCATTTTCCTGGCAAATCTTCACTGACCGGGCCATGGCCCCACTAGCCCTCATGACGCTACGCCAGTGATCGGCGCTGCCAAGTGGTCTCTACGTGGGCGTGGGCGCTACGTGGGCTACGTGGGCGTGGGCGCTAGATGTGAGGCCGGCGCAGCCGGCCGAACTTCTAGTTTATTTAATTATCGACGTTGCACGCACTCCCTCAAATCCTCACCGATGTGTGTGCCAAGTTTTGAAGTCGGTCGGAGCCATATATACAGCATATGTGCTTGACTATATATGGGCAACGCGGTCGGATCTATGGTTCTGCACAACCGGAATCTCCATAAATGGCCGTATCAGTCAGATCGGCGGTTCTGGACAACCGCCGATTTGACGAGTCAACGCCGGGATTCTCGACTCCTTCGTTAAACTTAGAAATCATATAGACTTTGACAGTACTATCATCAGTGATTTTTGATCTTTTCTATTGATATGTTGGATTCATGTTAATTAGTATTTTAACATATTTAACACATTTCATACATTTAACCACTACTTGACCGTTGGCTCTGTGCCTGGTTCACAGTTTTCCCCCCTTCTACCCCAAACCTCTTTGCAAAAAATAGCCGATCTACAAGCTCACAACAAGCCCCCCCCCCCCCCCCCCCCCCCGAATAGAGGTGCTACGCTTCAAGTGGTTCATGTAGTTCCTTCCTATCACACAAAAGATTGGTGGCCCCCCTGTAGTAGCTCAGAGGACCCCATAAGGGCCCGGGACCCCCTGTTGAAGACCTGTCTAAACAAATCAGACTTTTAACTGCAAAAAATTGTGTGAACAACCTCTACTTATACATGTTCTTATTTGTTACAACATATGTGACAATGTACCCAGCATAGTGTGTGTCACAACCCTTGATGGGGCACCTTGTCACAAATGCACACTCTGTTCTTAACCATTTGTATCTCTAAATTAACGTGAGAAGTACAAATCTAAAGAACATGCATTCATGCACAAGAGTTTATTTAATTTCATATGAAAAATGTACTGGTAGTACTGACACCGAGATATTGAAGTGAAAGCTAAAATGTGTGACATCTAGCCTTTTCTCCCCCTCCTTTCTCTTCCAGGTGCAGAGGTCTGTCCTACACTGTCTCCGGAGGCGATTCATCCCAGTCCAACATCTTCCATCCTGTCCCAAAGCGCGTCATTATTAAGCTGTGTTCCTGCCAACCTGTCGCCATGTACAAAAACACTTCAACATTATTTTACTTACCTTCATGAATTGCACCGATACTGGAGTCTGTCTACATAAACCAGGCTTTGTCTGCTTACTGTAATAAGTCATGGGGGAGTCCAACATCAGCCAGCTGGCAGCAGCAGTTTACACAGAGACACAGAACCGTTTTTCAGCGAGCGAGATGGATCACCTCATGGACACCTACGACCTGGACTATGGCGTCCCCCCCGACGAGATGCCCGACACCACGCAGGGCCAGGCCTTCTTCGTGGCCACCATTGTCATCGGCGTGGTCCTGGTGTGCATCATGCTGGTGTGCGGGGTGGGGAACTTTCTTTTCATCGCCACGCTGGCGCGATACAAGAAACAGCGCAACCTCACCAACCTGCTCATCGCCAACCTGGCCGTGTCGGACTTTATCGTGGCCGTGGTGTGCTGCCCTTTCCTCGTGGATTACTACGTGGTCAAGAAGCTGTCCTGGGACCACGGCCTGGTGCTCTGTGCGTCTGTCAACTACCTCAGGACGGTGTCGCTCTACGTGTCCACGAATGCACTGCTGGCCATCGCCATAGACAGGTAGGTTCCCCACAGAAGTCTCTATGATGCCTTTCATTCGTGTGCGTGTGCGTGTGCGTGTGTGTGTGTGTGTGTGTGTGTGTGTGTGTGTGTGTGTGTGTGTGTGTGTGTGTGTGTGTGCACGCACGCGCGCGTGTGTGTGTGTGTGTCACATAATGACAAAGTAAATTAAGTACCTCAAAATTGTGCCCATGTACAGCAAACATACTTAGTTACTTTCCAACCACTGCCAATAGGAACTTGCTCAGCATACAGTTGGCACTAACTGCCATAACATTCAGAGAGAATTAAATTACATGCAATGCAATGAAATACCCTTGACGGCTTCTGTGACACTTTAATTATCTTTGTTTTGTAGAGTGAGAATCATTTGTCTTGAGAGTCTTTTATCTAGCTAATGGTGTTTTCAACATGTCAACAGAGATGCTCGGTATTGTAATTAATAGCACACACAGGCCTATTAGCCGTGACATTGCATCCTATCACAGCCCACACGATGTCTGTATGACAATATAGATACAAAGTGTTGGACTTTTACAGAGGAGAATTGTCATGCAGTCGAAAATTATTTTGTTATTTGCGCTGAGTAAATGGTGGCAATGTGGAAAAGCAATTCAGAATTATGTCATCAGACTGGGAGCACATCAAAGAACACTCCCCCTTGCTTTTTGGTCAGTAGCCATGCCCCAGCCTAGAAACTTAAAGGTGCATGAAACCCTAGGCTGATTTTGTAGTTTGTTTTCCACCTCAGGTTAAAAACACATAACACTGACCTTATAGACGGGTTTCCGAGCGACGTCATCACAGAGCAGAATGCGCAATCTGCGCATGCCTGGGGGAAAGGCGCGTTCGAAAATACAGCCCTGAGCGGCAGTGAGCGCACTGGCCAATACAAACTAATAGGCGAGTGTGCTCCGGTGCGTAATTTCCAAACGCACCCATAGGCTTACCCCCTCCGCTGCGCGGTCATATCCTCTCAATGTTTACAAACATGAAACCCGTCTATAGTACACACTGATGTAAGCAGCCCAGGCTGCCCAGCTGCAGGTAATCAAATTAGTAATGGGTGTGTTAGATTGTGTCAATACTGTCTGTCATGCTTGCACATTGGCATGCCCTTGGCCCTGGACACGCCTCTGAAAATGTGTTTGGTGCAGCTGTGCTGCTTACGTCTGCCGTGTTTTTAATCTGCTGTAGTTTTTAACCTGAAATGGAAAACAAACTACAAAATCAGCCTGGGGTGTTTCATACACCTTAAAGGAACACTTTACACAGCCATGTTCAACCTATATGGCTGTGTAATTGGCTTCTATTTCAGCATGATAACTTTCCAGGAAGAGAAAGGATGTAGTTTCTATCTTGGAATCCCCATTGATGATGTCATTGGTAGGCAGGTTTCTGAACTGTCCACAGACCACTAATGAGACCCACAGTGAGTAGTAGTAGTAAATGAAGTTGAAAATGGGTGAAGTGCTCCTTTAAGCACCACAGGAAAAGTTATCTGCTGCATCACAGCAGATAACGTTTATCACTCTGAATTTCAGAATTTCAGTATAATGAATAATGGATCACCCAATATTGAGCTTAAATGTGACTCAAAGCCGGTGGCCAATCGTTATTACATTAGGTGGCACAGTGCACCATATGAGACTTCTAAGTGGGCTATTTGATTGCACTATATTATGAATTAAGTTCTTGGCTCTGCAAGATGTCTAGAGGGTTTTTTCAGGCAAAAGACCCCTTAGCTGAGAGAGAGATGAAGCGGGGACCCCCAGAATAGGGATTTTAAGGTTCAAGCGGTTAATGTAAAAAAAATACAATTATAATATATATATATATATATATATATATATATATATATATATATATATATATATATATATATATATATATATATATATATATATATATATCTTTTTTTTTTTTTAAGTTCCTATCTTCCTGCCAAAGATTTGGCAGTAAATATCAAATGTTAATAATTATGAAACAGTCTGCCTTGAGTCCACATTTAACATAATGCAATGGCGTCTCATTAGTGACCTATAAGTGGTGCGTATCAGACAACTAGCAAGATAAAAATTAGCATGTGTGCACCAGTTACACATATAGCAGTAAAAAGAAAAAAAGTGATGCATTTCAATGTGTTTCACGTTTCGGCCCTTCGCTCACTTTATCAAGGTCAGTCTGGCCCTCTGGAGAAAGCCACCCGTGGTCTAGAATAACTTGATATCTCTCTATCTTCCCTCAGGTACATGGCAATAGTGAACCCTCTGAGGCCTCGCATGAAATACCAAACAGCGTACGGTTTGATCACAGGTGTGTGGATCATACCCGTCCTCATCTCGATCCCCGCCGCCTACTACTCTGAGACCATGCAGCTGTATCCTCACGATGGCGCCGGCGCCGCGCCTGCACCCGTCCACAAGGTGTTCTGCGGCCAGATCTGGCCCGTGGAGCAGCAGGCCTACTACCGCTCCTACTTCCTGTTTGTCTTCGCCGTGGAGTTCGTCGGGCCCACCGTCGTCATGGTCGTGTGCTACGCCCGGATCTCCCGCGAGCTCTGGTTCAAGAACGTGCCGGGCTTCCAGACGGAGCAGATCAGGAAGAGGCTGCGCTGCCGGCGGAAGACGGTGATGGTCCTGATCGGCATCCTGACGGCGTACGTCCTCTGCTGGGCGCCGTACTACGGCTACACCATCCTGCGAGACTTCCACCCCACGCTCATCACGCGCCAGAGGAACTCGCTGGTGGCCTTCTACGTGGTGGAGTGCATCGCCATGAGCAACAGCATCATCAACACCTTCTGCTTTGTCAGCGTCAAGAACAACACGGTCAAGTACCTGAAGAGGATTGTCCTGCTGCGCTGGAAGTCCACCTACTACGCCCCGAGCAAGACGGTGGACGAGACGGACGTGAGGACGTCCAACATGCCCGTGACGGAGGAGGAAATGGAATGTGTATGTCTGCGCTGAAGAGACTGTGTTATAATGGTCAGACACTATAAAATGGTGGACAATAGAGCGTAATAGTGGGCGTCAGGTTGAAATCCCATTCATTTCTCTATAGATGTTTCAGAAAATCCTTCTATTAAGAATTATTTTAAGCCAAGGAATCAAGTCAAACTGGCTCCGGGTGAATCATCATGACCACAAAACATTTGATTCTGTTCATAAACGTATTTGGAAAACGCAAACAAGGGGAAAGTACAAGACTGATATTTTTCACATACATTTAACCACTACTTGACCGTTGGCTCTGTGCCTGGTTCACAGTTTTCCCCCCTTCTACCCCAAACCTCTTTGCAAAAAGAGGTTTAGAGGTGCTACGCTTCAAGTGGTTCATGTAGTTCCTTCCTATCACACAAAAGATTGGTGGCCCCCCTGTAGTAACTCAGAGGACCCCATAAGGGCCCCGGATCCCCTGTCGAAGACCTGTCTAAACAAATCAGACTTTCAACTGCAAAAAATGGTGTGAACAACCTCTACTTATACATGTTCTTATTTGTTACAACATAATGTGAAGGAACTACTCGACCTTTCCAAAGATTCCAGCCAAAACGATTGTTTAGCTTGCTTCTTATAAATTGTTGTCTTTATTAGAGTATGTTTATTGTTAATAGTGTTGTGTAATATTGTAGTTGACTGCGAGTGATTTTCATTGATGATTTGCGATCATATCTCCGGGCTATGGGGACAAGGAGGTCGAAACTCACGTGACATTCGCGTGGAGGAACGGTCAAGTTTCCATAGTAACGTGACCTCCACCAATCAGAGACGTCGACGTCATCAGATGTTGCACTCTAGCATTGTGGGTAGTGCAGTCCTTCTGACATTGTGACAGAAACCTTTAGCATTGTGGGTAATGCAGTACTTCTGACATTGTGACAGAGTGTCTTTTTTTTCAAACTATATTGATTGCATACAGCTTCTATAGTAGCTTCTATAGGAGCATATAGCCTCATGTTACAACCAGGAGCCCTGTGGCAAGTCTACGTTGGATAGTTTTTTTTATTGATTGATTCATTTATTGATTGATTGAATACTTTATTGCGACCGTAGGTCGCACTTACTACAGAAAGCTGCTCCAGGTGTCCGTCCGTCACTCCGTCACTCCGTCACACACGTCACACTTTTGCCCTGCTCATATCTCCGCACCCATTGCCCCGATCCATGCCACATTTTGCACACACACTCCTTACCTGCCAAACTACACCCTCCAAGGACCCCCGGAGCTCCAGGGACCCCCAGCTGCCTCGGGGACCCCCAAGTGTAAAAAATGAGCACATGTGGACAAATTACCAAATGACCACCCCAACGGGGCTGCTCACGGGGCATTCCCGGGGACCACCCACTCCTGGTGCTCCAGAACGGATGCAAAAGTGGTGGCGCCCCCAGTGGAGGACCCCCTGCCACTGCAGCTCACATAAAATGCCGTAACTCGGGGGCTTGCCCCCCACAAACAATCCCTCCTTTCCCCTATAAACACACTCTCTCTCCCACACCACACACACACACACACACCAACAGCTCTTGCCTGCACACCTTTGCTTTTGGTCTGCCATACGACTGCTGAAACCTTCCCGCAGCTTTTCTTTCTTTCAGGACTTCAGACAAACATTCCTGGTAAGACACTGCCGCCTCATTACACGTTTTCTGCCCACATAAACGCCACCATGTCACAGCTAACCCCACATTTAGACCACCAAACAAAACTATCCATTGCCCACACAACTAGGAACCAATCGCCGTTACAGCCCTCTTCTGTATACATGTGACCTACGGTCGCTTATCTCCCGATTAGGGAGTCTTACTGGTTAGTCAGAAATCTAAACAGCACAAGGAACAGACATTAAGGCTAGAAGGAAAACACAAAAAAGTCCTGAGAAGTGGTTTCCATTGTGGTCTACATACCATAAAAAATAACACAATAATACTATGTCAGAAATACAAAACAATATATATAAGGAGAAAAAGGTAAAACCTCGGCAGTGAATGACGCCTCCTTTCTATGGGAAAATTCTCGTGAAAGATGTTTTTTCAGGCTAGTTTTGAAAGAATCCAGTGATTTACATCTTCTACGGAAACTTGCTGTGATGCTGTTTTTGGACGACATCTGTAGCGGCAATTATGCAGCCATTGTGTCGCGATTTTGAACCCTGATCCCTAATTTGGGCATGT
Organism: Gymnoscopelus microlampas; assembly: GCF_963454915.1. Lineage (NCBI taxonomy): Eukaryota > Metazoa > Chordata > Actinopteri > Myctophiformes > Myctophidae > Gymnoscopelus > Gymnoscopelus microlampas. The sequence continues at coordinate 15,485,424 of NC_139950.1, forward strand.
CTTTATAGATGTTGGCTCCCATTATTGGTTGGAAGCTTGTAGATCGGCTAATTGTTTTAAACATGTTTGAATAGGGCCTAAGTGGTTATATAAATTAAGTGTATGTTTTATGTTATCTGTCAAAAATGTTTTTTTTTATGTATTTAATTATTTATTTATCTATGTATTATACATCAAATGTTCTTAAAAAGAAACATTAATCAAATCTAATTGATTATACTATTTGGCACCTTTTGACAAAATATTTGTCAAAACATCGGTATCCGGTTCTCAAAAAAAAAATCAGGTCAAGGACCCCAGAATTGATACGAAGTTGGCTGCGGACTGCCCCATTTGAACAGATTTTGTGCCAGGGACCCCCATAAAATAAGATTAAGTACAAAAGAATGCCTGTCGATACTGTAGGTGGGGAGAGAGAAACTTTTTAGGGGGCTTGTCCACAGAGAACAGCTGTGAGTATCATGTCCATACAGCGTAGCTGTAAACAAGGCTTCTCATGGTTGTGGTAATGATTCAATGTTGGGTCGTAATCACTGAAGTGCGAAGTGTATATCAGAGGTCACGCAAGGGTTTTAAAGTGCCGGTCACAGTGTCCGGAATGATTACAGTTTATCAGACATCTGATAAAAATTACGGACATAATCATTTTTAGTGCATGAATGACAAGCAAGTGCATAAACGTAGCCAATAACAACAGTTAAGGCATTATATTTGGGACTGAAAATGATTTGAATGTAAAGGAGTAGGCTACAGAAAAAAATATAGGCCTACAGCGTCATCTTGCATAAGGGGATTAATTAGGCTACAATTGCGAAGGTTGTGCCCATGGATGATTCTCAAAGTGTTGCATCATTAGTTTCATGCCAACACATGTTCTTCATAATAATGAGCAATAGCCTAAAGCTGCGCAAATCTTTCATAAGGTTGATTGATTCATCTGGCCAGCAATTAATCAAAATATAGGCTACTCACAGGTATGGTCGCATGGTGACATAATAATATGTCGGTAGTTGAATAAGCTTTTGTGGTGATCTTCTACCTCCTGACTCTCCTCATAAAGAATTTCAATTCAAGTGGTGATTTGCGGTTTTACGGGGTGTGTGCATTCCAACTTCCTGGATGAACCTGCATGCTACGTGACCTGGCGCTGAAATGGACTACTGCTGCCTCTGATGCTTCATCTTCAAAAGCATGTAAATTGTTCTTGATTTATTGTAAGACAATTTTGTGTAATCATAAAAATTTCCTTGACAGTTCCACACGGAACGTCAAAGTAGCCTTCTCCTCTGAAACAGAGCGGCTCTGCTATTTCTCCAACGTTAGTGTGCGTGCGAGAGAGAGAGACAGAGAGAGAGAGAGAGAGAAGCAGCCACAGCGAGGTGCAGAGAATTTGAAATGTGTGCATGATTGCAGACAGTGATCCAGGTTGTCCGGAGGGAATTACGTTTTTGAGTCTTGAAAAAAAAAAAAACTGTCAAAAGCAGCAATTACCGGAGATCCACATTAATGGTCAAAAACCTCCTAACTCCACTTGAGCTGTATTTGGGTAAAGTGATGATAGTATAAGGACACATTCAAGTATCTGACAATGTATGGAGTCACCATTGATGAGGCAGTACTGTGTTGTACAGGGTCTTTTTTTCCCCCTTCATTTCCTGAAAAGTTTATATTTTGGATATAATTGGTTTCTGCCCGACAGCAGAAATATACACTGCATATATACCTGTATATAACTGTTCCTCATTTGCTGGAGACCCCCTGGAACCCACTCAAGGACCACACTTTGATAAGCGCTGGTCTAGGACCCAAAAATCTGCCATCGGTCAGGCTCTATGAACGAAGCTGGTACAGTACATGGAATTGTTCTCGCTTGTTGACGTTTTTGAATATTTGAGAACACAAGGAAGCACAAGAAAAAAAAGGTCAAACGAAGCAGCAACATTGGATTATGAGAATAAGGATTGTATTTTAGAAGCGATATTTGTTAACCAAGAAAGATATTAGTTACTGTACACTTATGTTTAAGAAACAGCTGTACATGAATGTAATGGTTTGGTTGTGCCATTTGTATTTTACTCATAATGTTGTAAAGAAAGAGCAGTCTAGAAAGAGCTTTTGTGAATTTTGTGGTTTCAATGAGGTTTTGTAGCTTTAATAGGAAAATGTTTGTATCGTTATTTTCTTTGTGTGTGTCTTTAATACGCAGCAGCAGCACTTTCATATTGAATACTTAGTGTGTTGTGGGTGAATGCAGTGTCGGTGTGTTCAATAAAACAACAGTTGAAACTGTTCTGAGATTTTGTCTCTAATGAAGTGCTTCTCAAACTGTTTCATGTCAAGGCACGCACGCACGCACGCAGGCAGGCACGCACACACACACACACACACACACACACACACGCGCACACACGCACACACACATGCACTCACACACAATGTTTGAAGAGTGTCCCTTTTACTTTTGCTAATTATTTCAGATAATGTATTATCAAGTGGGCTGGGCTACATAGGTGGCCGCTTGTGCTAACATGTCATTCTGAATATCTTTGTAGACAACGAACAGTGATGATCATATCGTCTCTGTCGGGGGGAAACCTTGTATGTCCAAAACAAAACAAAAAACCTGTTCCGATGGAGCCAATGTAGTTTTTATTTAGTCACAAGCTCCTGTTAATGCTTTTCATTCGTTCAATATTTATAAAACCCACAGACACACTTAACCACCTTCACTTAAGGAAAGAAGCTCAAAATAGCAAGCTCTACAAGCTCACAACGCATATAAATTGGCTATTTTTACTACTTTTGTGAAACACTGTAGTACGAAGATGTAGGACATTCATAAAAACAAACAAAAAAAACAACATGGAAATACAAGGTTCCTGTCTTTTTTTTATTTATGTATTATTCACACAATCTATGCGTGTGACATACAGTACATAGCCTGGTTCTCAAACCTTTTCATGTCAAGGGAGAATAGCGCTCAGGATTACAAGCTTAGGCAATTGGCACTGGGTGAAAAATGGGCTACAAAATCGTGGGATAACATTTTTGAAAAAGATAAAATAATAATCTCAATCATTCATTCATTATTCACCCCTCAAGGACCCCTGGGACCCCACTTTGAGAACCAGCATAGCCGCGGGAAGTACTTTAGACCGGGGGGGGGGCGGTTGTCAGGGGGGCAGAGTACCAGTACCCCTCAAATAAAAGCTATTACCTTACAATATATTCCAAACATGCTCTTGCGCTCTGGGGTGACAGTTATGAATTCCCTCATGTCAACAACTCGATAGACCCTGGCTGAGGCTATTAATTTATCCATACAGGTGGTGATGTGTCAACGCTAGTTGCTTCTGTGCTTTTCTTTGATTTGGGCCCACTAAAGACATCAGAAATGTGTTTCTGTGCCATGTTGTAAACAACCTGGTTCATGCTATCCCCCGTGCGTAAAGTAAACACTAAACAGGAAACAGCGGCAGACGCTGATTCGCGATGATGATAATACAAACAAAAAAGGTGTAGTTTAATACAAATTTCTAAAATAGACCTATTTTCTTTTATTCCCCAAACCCAGTCCCATTTTTTATTTAGATGAATAATGTGACAGATGTTTTTATTTTCATTACATTGTTTCAATGACCAAGGACCCCTGGGGGTCACTTTGATAACCAATGGTCTACAGCTCCAGAATGAAGAGACAGGACAGGATTGATAAGGGGAGAGGCTCCTCCTCATGGCCGGGTGAGGAAGATTAGGAGAATGAAGATGAAGAATGGACCCCTTCTCTGTCTGGTAATCCTACACTGTTACTACTGTACTACTTTACTGTATCACATTAATCCTATAGTGTCCTTATTCTGGGCATGGAATTATAGGGAAACATTCTGCGAAAATAGTAGATCGAGAGGCTACAAGCTCGCAACACAACGCGATGTGAGCTTGTAACTCAGCTATTTTCGGTGAAGAGATTGGGGTGGAGAGGGGGAAAAAAAGAGGTGACCAAGTATAGAGCCCTGGGAGACCCGGTCAACTAAGTATAATGTCATGATCCGTGTCATGTTCCATGTCGTTTTGTTGTTGTGTTCCTTGTTTCTGAGTTATAGCGTTTTACTTTTGAGTTGTGTTCCCTAATTTTGAAGTCATGTGTCTTCCTTGTTTCTTAGTTTTACTTTGGGTTTTACTTTACACTTGTGTAGGCTACCTTTATTTTGGAGTGAACTTCTAGTTTTCAGTCTTCCTTAGTTGCTGCTACATGTCTTGCACCATGTCTGCCCAGTCCTGTCATTAGCAGATATTATTGCTCACCTGTGTCTTGTTTAGTTCTAGCCCATCCCATCCCAGTGTTGATTGTCTGTTGAGTTCACCTGCGTCTAATCAGTCCTCTGTCTATTTAAACTCACCTGTGCAGTGACAATGTGTTGGTGTGTAGTTCCCTGTGAGTATCTTAGTGTTTGTAGACTCCTTGAGGCCTATTATATCTGCCAGTGTAACTTCCCAGTGCCTTCCTAATTTATGTTGTACTTTTTGTTCTCCTTGTTAGTTTTTTTTGTCATAATAAACTGTTACATCTGAACTGCTCTGCCTGAATTGGCCTGTCTGTCCTGCACTCGGGTTCCACACTTACTTGCACGTGACAATATAGGGTCTTAGTGGTTAACAAGTAATCATTTTAATCGAACAGATAGTCTTTGTTATCTTACATTGGTACTTTGTAGTCTTTGGTATGTAATAGTGGTACTGTGTAGTCTTTGGTATGACAGCCATAGTTCTTTGGACACTAACCACATGGCCACTCACTGAGCTGAGTGTCCATGTGACCAAGACAAGAGTCAGTTATTCCTTTTCTTACAGAGTATACTGACAATCTTTGCATTTCTTCTGCAGAAATAAAGCCAGGGAGAAGAGAGAGGATTGGGAGGTCCTTAACCTGACTCAATGACAGTGCCCTCAATACCATCATAGCTGTCAAAAAACTTCTCCAAAGTGAGTGACACCCACAGCCACAACAGGGAGCGGCCATGATCTGGTACCACTCACATTTAGAACAAACAAATAAGAAGGGTTTACTTTAGGTATTGCTCGCAACAGAAAGATCAACCCACAGGTTTTCTGTATTCACCTGTTTCCTAGGCTGTGTGTTTTCCACTTCCTGTCGATTTGATCCAATTAAATCCAATGAAACTGGTCAGATGACCAATGATATCCAATGAAATCGACAGGAAGTGGAAAACACACAGCCTAGGAAACAGGTGAATACCATTCAGCACCCGAACTGTCGGCTGACAACGATAACACACACTTGTACAACAACTGGTCTTTTTTCCCCCCATCTGTTGTAACCACTTAAAACCCACGGAGGTCCTCTAGTCCAGGGGCCAACACTGATATTTTCACAAATTGGTACCACCTAAGGTGACCGTAAAGTTTTTGTATTTTTGTCTTCCTACATGTCTCTAGTTTATATTTTGGTATGATAACCCTTCCAATCTTGTAGCTTAATGGCAGTTATCACTACCTACTGGCTAATGTATCCGGTAGGAGACACAAAGTAGAATCTTTGTGTCTCCTACAGCCGGGCATCAAATTATTGCGACAAAAAACAAAATATATCCATGTATTCAAGGCTTCATGGGGTGTGCAATTGATAACTTCTCAGATTTTTGGTGTTTGCAAAAAGACTGCTTTCCATAAGCTTGTAAAAGTTTACCCTCCTTCGGTCCAGGGTGGTCATAGCTGAATGGGTAGAGAGTCCCCCTGGGAAACCTAAAGAGGAGTTCACCCAAAAAAATATTTATTTTCTATCAATTGCACACCCCATGAAGCCTTGAATACATGGATATATTTAGTTTTTTGTCGCAATAATTTGATGCCCGGGTGTAGGAGACACAAAGATTCTACTTTGTGTCTCCTACCGGATACATTAGCCGGTAGGTAGTGATAACTGCCATTAAGCTACAAGATTGGAAGGGTTATCATACCAAAATATAAACTAGAGACATGTAGGAAGACAAAAATACAAAAACTTTACGGTCACCTTAGGTGGTACCAAAATATGGCTTGGCCCCTGGACTACTCCATGGCTGTAGGTCGGCTAGTATTTCCCTCTATGCAACAGGGAAGGGCATTCCTCTTTGAGTGACCGGCAGATGCTTGGCTTCCCATGGCCTGGGTTAGAATCCTGGGTGTTAACATTGTTAGTTCAGTCACCTTAAATGCTTTGAAAGGCCACCACCACCGTTACACAAAACCCTAATAAGACAAACCCAGTGAGTTGTATTAAGATAATATTTCTTTTAACTTAAAGGGTTAGTTCAGATTTTTTTAATAATTTCTGTAGGAAATACTTCCCATTAATGTAGTGGTTGCAAAGGTATTAATTGATTGCCCGAGTCCCGTGGTCTGAGTTATGGTCCGTTTCTGATAAATATGAAGTAGTTCCGGTAGATTAGTAGATTTGGTGGGGGCCGCTCATTAAAAATAAATTAATTTTAAAAACAAGCGTCATTTGTATTGTTGACCTATTTCTACCATATAGAGCAGGTTTCGTTCAATTTCGACCCCTCTGTCACATGGTACTAATGTTTGTGTCCAGAATCACTGCGCCGCGGCAGCCTACTCACGCACAAAATATATGACACAAAAAATAGTACCATGTGACAGAGGGGTCGAAATTGAACGAAACCTGCTCTAGGTAGAAATAGGTCAACAATACAAATGACGCTATTTTTTTAAATTAATTTATTTTTAATGAGCGGCCCCCACCAAATCTACTAATCTACCGGAACTACTTCATATTTATTAACGGACCATAACTCTGACCACGGGACTCGGGCAATCAATTAATACCTTTGCAACCACTACATTAATGGTAAGTATTTCCTACAAAAAATACTCAAAAAATCTGAACTAACCCTTTAAGTATTTTTTATCAGATCTAACCCAGGGTCGGCAACCTTTTTGTTTTTAAGTGGCCTTGTTTTTATGTTGGGGCGGCAGTGGCTCAGGGGTAGAGTGGCCGGGTAGAGTGAACTGGAAAACTGCAAGGTTACCAGTTCGATCCCGGGCTGGGCCGCTCCACTAGAGTTAGTGTCGAAGTGTCCTTAAGCAAGACGGTGAACCCCTAATTGCTCCCGATGAGCAGGTTGGTGCCTTGCATAGTTTCCTCCGCCATCGGTGTATGAATGTGTGTGTGAATGGGTCAATGGCACAATCAATGTAAAGCGCGGATAGAAGCGCTACATAAATGCACCATTTACCATTTTATTTTACCATGTTTCTTGCATCAGTGTACCCTATCAACATTAAGAGCAATTTTGACATTTAAAAAAATCTAAATTAAATATTTCCAACTGATTTTGATTGTCCATATCATTTTTTTAAGAAACATTTCCTTTCACATCAGAACACTGATGATCATTATGCTCAGGAATAGCCCCACCAATCTCGCAGACACAGTTAAGAGGAAGCATACCTTTCCCGGACCAGTGGTGGAAGAAGTACTGACATTTGTTAAGTAAAAGTATCAATACCACGTGCAAGTGGCACGTAACACATTGTTCTCATCTTTAGTCTCAAAGTGGCACATACAGTAACACATTGTTCTCTGAGCCATAACTGAGCTTGAACAATCATTGAGAGTTGTTGGCATGTGACATAGGCTACACATAATGCTGTGAGATGCACACATAAATGGTGGTAAATGGTGCAATTATATAGCTCCTTTATCCAAGGTGCTTTACAGTGTGCATTACATTCACCAATTCACTCACACATTCACACACTAATGGCGGAGGAAACCATGCAAGGCACCAACCTGCTCATTGGGAGCAGTTACAGTAGGGGTTCAGTGTCTTGCTCAAGGATACTTTGACACTGACTCTGGGGAGCCCGGGATCGAACTGGGAACCTTCCAGTTCCCAAACTGCCACTCTACCCCATGAGGCATGCTCATTGTCTCTCCAGCTCCTTTATAAACAGCAAATACATTTTCAGCTCAGTAGCCTTTACCTTTTTATCCAATCAGGAGACAGAACTCATAGAGGATATAGGATAAACGAGTGAAATTGGAAGTGATGACACAAATTAAGCAGACAAACTTGGAACTGGAACACTATGAAATTGAAGATGATAAATGGGCACTCTCTCCTGATTGGATGGAATTGGCAACCGGCCTGAACATTTATTTTCTGTTTACTAAATGAGCTGGAGAGACTGTGAGACCCCTGTTACTATACACACTATACAGATGACACACTATAGCAATGATTACTAACAGAATATAGAGCTTTAACTTTTTCCACAAAAATCTTTTAGTTTTAACCAAAATATGACTCACAGTACCTTTTTAAATTTAAAGGTAGACCGATGCGGCGCCTCTTCGTGCCATGGCTGTTCGGAGTGTGTGCCCGTTTGGCAGCTACCAATTGCATGGCTTCCGGAGAGACATACCACTTTGATCTATTTCTGTCTGCGTAATGGTAAGATGACTTTTTGGTGGCTTATTGTATGTATATATTTCTGCCTCCTCTGTTTAAGCATTATGTATTTATAGAAAAACTAAATTATTGTCTGGAGTAATGTGACTGTTGGGGATGGATTACTGCCTGGAAGAGTTCAGGGGGGCCCTAGCCAGAGCCTTTGCATGAATTGTCGCTGTTATTAACTTGGCATTTCTTGTCAAAAGGCTTAGTCATTCATGTCGATAACAAGAGTCTCAAAGGTCCTACACTGACAACTGAAGGAATATACTTAAACATTCAATTTGACTCTGTCACAAGAAATAAACCACCAGGATACCCTTTTAAGTGCATGTTAATCCTGCCAGTTTATCTGTAGGACTTAAGATGGGCATAGAAAAAGTGCAAAACAGCATTGTTTTGAGATGCAGGTGTGTTAATATGGTGATGGTGTTGTTCTGTGTAGCCTATGCATGTGCGCTGTAGATCCTCAAACTTTTTAGCTCGAGAGCCAAAAGAGAAATTTTGATGTCTCTCCGGGAACCCAAACATAGTTCTAAAAAGGATATTTACTTTTGATCCATAAAAAGTTGTCTGTGACCCACACATGGGTCCCGCCCCCAGTGTTCACTGCTCTAGCAGTTGAAATTATAGTGGTTAGTGTGGTGTTGAAGGCAGGTCAGTGTACCATATGCCGGGGGGTGGGGGGCTTTTACAAGGCTGTGCCCAGGAGGCCCACTGTCTCCTGATGAGCTGCCTATGTGCATAGCTGTTGTTTCAGAACAATGGACAGCACTGGTGTTGTTTCAGCACCATGGACAGTGCTGTATGTTGTGTGAGTGGTTAGTACGCCTCATTCTTGCTCGGGGCATATATCAGGCTATTATAACTTTATTGTTGCAGTATTGCATGCAACTCGGACAGTTCCGGGTTGTTACCCAATGTACCTCGTTGTTTGCATCACTCTACAGGGCTTGTTTCAGACACACGGACAAAAAATAGAAGTCTGCACACTGATACCTTTCAAAAGCTCCCAATCGAGGTTGTATTGATCAACGTTTTGACAATCGACACACAGTCGTCTTCCTCCTTATGACAGTCTACTTACCGTCTGTGTCCACGCGTTAATCGATACAACCTTGATTGGGAGCTTTTGAAAGGTCTCAGTGAGACTGTTGGTCGTAAGAGGCTTCCAACAACTTATATTATTGGTAGGTGGCAAATATGGCAAATATGGCTGTTACTTATACCCTTGAAGGGCCTTTAGGTGTTTGACCAGGTTTTTTTTGCAGCACCTTGTAAATATTTGTATCTCTTATGTGGAAATAAATACATTATTTGTGGCACAAAATAATTAAAATGTATACATATCTACGATATCAAAATGTGTAGATTGGCTATTTTCATCGCTGATGTATATTATAGGGCTGAAGTGGTTATAAACTGCTATATTAACTAATTTTGCTGCAAATCCCCTGGAAACCCCACTTTGAGAACCACTGCTGCCTTACAGTAGATTGTTTTTTAGTCTGTTGACGGCTACCTGGGGATTGCCACTTCTCATGCTAATACTTTTACAAGGCTGTTGTTCGACACTGGGATCTGTTTTAATCTGCCGAGATCATGAGCCCCTGCTTTATTACAGACATTAGTCTCTGTTGTCTGGCCCCCTGTGGGCAGCGTGTCAGTTAGCACAGGACGTCTAATGGGCGCTGCTATACCTTTTCAGCACCTCTTCTTTCCTGGAGAAGCAGCCACAAACAAACAAACTCAAACACATCGTTGTTGTTGTCGGGCAGAAAACCTTGTTAAGTATCTCCATTTTTCAACTTCAACTTTTCATGTTGTTGTTTTTCCTACTCGTAAATGTATTCCCTACTTTGTCACACTTCATTGTTACGCAAAAGCAGCAAAACCAGCCGATCTACAAGCTCACAAGGCGTTGCATCGCTTGAAGATAGGCTATTTTCAAGTTGAACGTGAAAGTGCTTAAGTCTGTCTGGGGGTTTTATAAATATTGAACCAATAAAGGTATTAACAAGAGCGCGTGACTAAATAAATCTCACCTACTTAGACCAATCAATAGATTAGATTAAACGTGATAATGTCCCATTCAGTGCATTGACACCATCCGAAGCCGGTGGAGCATGAAGGCTGTGGTGTTTTGGACATACAAGGTTTCCGCCTGACAGCGACGACATCTTCAGAAGCATTTAATTTCCTGGTACCTCGATTTCTCATTATGTGCCTCATGTCGTGACTCATTATACAGTATTTCTGAAGATTATACCATCCATCTACTCCAGTTTTTAATATTAAGTGTCACTGAGCATCTTGTGTGCTAAAAAAATTATAATTCCTCAAATAAATAAATAAACCCAGCCAGATCCAATATGCCCATGATACACCTACCAAACATGTGGCTACTGATGGCATTAATAGCTAGTGTTATGAGAACGATAAGAATTATACTTATCTCCTTAATGTCTAGACGTAGAAGGACATTACAGAACATCTCTCCTTACATATGTAATGGTGTATGGTAGTATCCACAGGCCCATTCATGCCATTAAAGGGCTTTGTTGAATTGGAACAGCCTGCTTTCAATAGAAAGGTTAGATACCGACGATAACATCACTGGTACATTGGCAGCATCAGAACAATGACCTGGAGGCAAGCTATCAGTGTTAATTTAACAGTGTGTTTCTGTGTGCACATGTGTTTTACTTAAATGGCTGATGCAATGAACACATCTAGGTCTTAAAGGTCTTTTTCTGTGTTTTCAACTCAATTTCTGGGGTCTGTGTGATGTGTCACAAAGTGCCTTCATTGTATCAGAGTTTAATTGTCATATGAAAGCTCAGAATTACCCCCTTTTTAATTAAGTGTTATAAAGGAGCACTTCACCCACTTTATCTTCATTGGTCATCACTAATGCTCATTATAAGATGGCACTATTTCCATCTACTCACTCTGCATCGCATTGGTGGGCTATGGACAGTTCAGAAACCTCCCTACCAGAGACGTCATCGATGCAGATTCTAAGCGAAACTACAGCCTTTCTCTTCCTGGAAAGTTAGCATGCTGAAATGGAAGCTTGCATTAATTAAAACAATATCACTGATAAGCGTTGTCTGAAAATTTCCATAGCCCTCCTCTGAGATAGAGATATATTTGTACAAATTAAAGCACATTTATTTAAGTCACAAGTAATTTTGTTTGTCGATAGCAAAATGTGTAAATTGTGCAATATAGATTTGTGTGAGTAAGGTGTATAAACACTTTGCAACTCGACAGGTTGAATCTCTTGCGACTCAATCGGCCGGTCGATTCAGAGCGCTGTTATTTTTCTCTGCAACGCTAAAACTGTGCATTTGCATCGCAAATCTTTGGTCTGAACTATGCTTTTTGCTAATAATTGGTCTGAACTAGGCTTTTTTTCTAGGCTGTACAGGGTAGAAACGACATGTAACGGGAATCATAAAGTCAAAAATGGCACCATCAATAAAACCATAAATAGAATAAAGCAATACAAATAAAGGCATCTAAACATAAACGTTAACAATAAACAGCAACAAACATAATTAAACTAATGGCGAGGGAATGTTAGACTATAAAAGTGTGTTTTAAGAAGAGACTCTGTTCATTTAGGCTAACAGCCATTATTTTATTGCTATTTTGTTGATGTTATTAATTTTGTTTGCAATATCAAGGAGTCAAACATTGCTTGCTCGAGGTGGGACAATGTCGGGTCTCTGCTCTATGTAAAGAGTCTTGAGACAACTTGTTATTTCGCACTATAATAAATGTGTTAATTCATACTTGGCAATACAATAATCTTGAATGCACAGTATTTACATTCAAGATTAAGAAAAAAGAAGAGTAAGAAAGACACATAAGTTATTTTGCTTCATTTTAAAGGTAATAGTTGGGTAATTATCAGCTCAATTTGTCACTGCTGTCATTTTCATTCATATTATACCGTACTGTAATTGTTATATATATATATTTTTTTAAATAACGGCCTGCTCAGGGATTACAGATGAAAATGAGCTCTTTGCTAACTCTGGCTCATTTACATTGACGTGAAAACTGAAATGTTGATTAATGTGCACTGTCCCTGGTGAAAAAAAAATGAAACGAATAACATATGGCTGACATTCTTCAGCCATATGTTCGTCGTGATATAGGGGGATAATTGCCGGCTCCTCGTTGATTATACCTTGCATATTGTACAAATTGCAGCAGACTGAAGTGAAAGGAACCGGTAATCAAAGTCAGGTCCAGACCTGGAATTTAATCATACTGTATTAGGCCACATGGCCTTTCTATTATCAATATTTTTTTTAGGGCACAAAGGCCAAAGGCCAAGCCAGCAAGGGAATCAATTAAAACGGTCCACGGAAATAAGGATTAGTTCATGAGTTCACTCAGTCTCAGATTTTTTTGCTGTCGGGTAGTAACCTAGTATCTCCATATTATACTTACGTTTTTTTTTTCGTAAATGAATGCCCTACTTCGTCATACTACAGTGTCACACAAAAGTAGCAAGAATAGCTGACGCGTTGTGAGCTTGTAGATTTGCAATTTTTGAAGAAGTGACTGGTTAGGTGAAGTCTGTCTGTGGGTTTTATAAATATTGAGGTAGAAAAGTATTAACAAGAGCTTCTGACTAAATAATACAATAACTACATCCATTGGAACACAGGGTTATTTTTCCGTTTCCTGAAGTCACAGTTTTGTTAGGACATACGAGGTTTCCCCCCGACATCCCAGACGACAGCATTCGCACATCAGGATGAGTTCAACGGTTACCACAGCAACAGTTTTTTTCCTCTGCACTCTCTTCCTGTCTATTATTTTTATAGACACCTGTGGCTTTTGTTCAGATCAAGTGAAATGCTGCACACATCCACCAGTGGTATGTTTAACCCATTAACCAATTCAATGCGGGAACTACAAATGTCTTCTAAATCCTAACAGGTTTCTAAAAAACTATCAGTGGTGCTCAATCTTTTTCATGTCAAGGACCCCCAAAATGATATGTATTTGGCCGCCGACCCCATCTCAAAATATTTAGTTCCAGGGACCCCCCAGAAGCAAAAATCTGAGTTACAAATGATCAAAAAATAAGATTTTCACACATTTTTCATCAACTGAAAAACAATTCCAACATTTTTCAATTGTATTCCATAAAATTAAATACATAAATACTATAAAAAATAATAATTTAAGTTTAAGAAGTATGTGAGTAATAGCAGTTCGCGCCGTGCTGTGAGCTTGTAGATCTGCTATGTTTGCTAGTTTGGGTCCCATGAAAACGTCTAATTTTTCTTTTGGGTCTTGAGCTATAACTTTTTTGATGTTAAAAGGCCAACAGAAGCCTCTCACAAACAGGTTAAATGCTCTTAGTGGCAGTTAAGGGAAATGGGAAACTTGGGAGACAAATGGTTGTGTGCAACACAACCCAGGGTGTTAAGAGCAGCATGGCCTTTCTGATTGCCAATTTAATGCAATGTTTGTTACACTTTCCCACACTGATAGCCAACAGCCTCGGAAAGCCAAAGATGTTGTTGTGACAACAAATCAATGCTTGGTCATGAATAATGCTTCGGCTTTCAGACACAATTAGTCCTCACTATAGGGACCAATGACATCAATAATGTTCTTTAACCAGATTAAATGAAGAAATGTCCATTTCTCATCATTGTGATTAATGTGTGCATCGGTACAGTACATACAGCACCATATGAAGGGTGAATAAAGAATAATTTCACACCACATGTCAATGGACAGCATAATGTCAACTTTCATTTGTACAATCGGCCTCGGGTCTTCATGGGTTAATGAAAACATTCAAATAAAAGAGTTATTCATTGATAACGTGATAAGAGATCCAGTTCACTATATGTTTGCCAAAAAGAACCTTTTCAAAAGAGCATTAATTTCGTTCCACTAACAGTCCTGAAATCAATCAACCCTCCCTCCCTTCCTGCTGCATGTTGGTTTCAATCCCCTCGATTACATGCATCTGTAACTCTTTAACATACCAGCATATCGTTAGGAATGACCACCTCTCAGTGGTGCATGTTTGTTGGTATAATGAGTCTCTCACTGAACGTACGTGCTCCTTCTGTTGAGCAGTTCATCATGGATAATGTATGGGAGACATTATTGTCCATGATGGCATGGAGCTTGGACAGCATCCACCTATTAGACATTAGTGTCAGGGAGTCCAGCTCCAACCCTACAGTAGATGAAGCTGGATTGCACTGAAATTGGTGTATATAAAGAACAGTGGTGTAAAGTGTACATTACTCAAGTACTGTACTTAAGTACACTTTTGAGGAATCTTTACTGGAGTGTTTCCAATACTCAATACTTTATACTTCTACTCCACTACATCTCAGAGGGAAATATTGTACTTTTTAGTCCACTACAATTATTTGAAATGTATTTTCTTATAATTATTTTAGTTACTAGTTGCTTTGTAGATTTTGATTATCATTACAAAACGTACATTAACCACTAAAGCATTAATATATACTTTATTATTTGAAAATAGCCAATCTACAAGCTCACATCGCAACGCGTTGTGAGCTTGTAGATATGTTCAAACGATTTTTATGCGTTTTGAAAACTTGGGATGGGACATTCTGCTAAATGTGAGTATGTTTACGTTCAGTACTTAAGTATATTTTAATGCGAATACTTTTGTACTTTTACTGAAGAAAATGTTGACTACCAGACTTATTTTTTAACACAGTAGTTCTTCCACCGTACTGGTAAAGAATGAACAGGGTTGTTAACTGCACCGGAAAGGCGGAGGGTAAAGAGCACAGTGTGTCTCAATCATAATGTAAATGTATATGTATGAGCTATTACTCTGGCAAGCAGACGTGTTCTTAATGCCATGTATGGGAACACAACATTGCCATGTTGATTATCATCATGCTAATACAGTATATCTATTATAGTCGGAACATGAACTCAATTTGAGATCACAGTCTACCACGCACGCATGCACTGGGAGAATACTATAGGCCTGTCCCAATTATTACATAATCGCCTAATTGCAATTATTTGAGATAATCGCAATTATCCAATTCCCCAAAAAACAAAAACATGTTGTGAGCTTTTATACAGGCTATTTCGCTATCTATTTAAGTAAATGTATTAAAATATTTCTTTGTATATTCATGTTATTTGTCATAATCTCTAATGTCCTATCTGCCCTATACGAAGCCTAAAAGCCAAACTGAAATATGTTTTTGTATTTATCTTACAATAAATGCACGTAATCTCTGTACGTACTGTACGTACTTTATGTACAGTACGTATGCAGGGCCGGATCAGGTCTGTAAGGGCCGTGGAGCTACACCAAATCAAAAGGCCCCCTCAACAATTAATTGCACAATATAATTAATTTCATGTATGGGAACACAACATTGCCATGTTGATTACCATCATCATGCTAATACAGTATATCCATTATAGTCGGAACAGAAACTCAATTTGACAGCTAATGGGGATCCTAATAAGCAATAAACATGCACACACACACACACACACACACACACACACACACACACACACACACACACACACACACACACACACACACACACACACACACACACTGTACAATACACTGTAAGCCAAGCACTGTAATTTTTTTATCTCCGCCAGGAAATGACCATAATCGGGGAAACAATGCCATTCCTGCATCAGATTTTTGTCCAAAACTCTCACACATCGGTACACATTATCTCTGGAGTCATGTGATTAAGATGTGTCAGTCAGATTTTACATATTCCATTCCGAATAGCTATGATTGACTTCCAGAGTTTACCGGACCCTACGGTAGCCAACCCGACCTGGCGGAGAGCTGCACTCCGAGAAGCACACAGTTTTGTTTAGTGTGGCTATGCACCTTGTATATCATCTCTGTCGGGTGGAAACCTCTATGTCCAAAACTAGTTACTTTTCAAGTATAAAATGTAGCATATCTACGAGCTCAAAAAGTGTCGCTTCACGCTGCGTTTCGAGCTTGTGGATCTGCTACTTTGATTATTTGTCATAATCTCTAATGTCATATCTGCCCTGTGTATCTTCTGTTTTTACGAAGCCTAAAAGCCAAACTGAAATATATATTTTTTTCCGACTCGGATATCAGTCGGACGTTTCATATTCCATATGGCTATGATTGACTTCCGAATGTGCAAGCCCTGGGAAGCCAACCCAGGGCTTACTTTCCAGGATTCAAATTAAAAAATGGCAAAAGTAGCAGATCTACACGCTGCGTGTCGAGCTTGTAGATCTGCTACTTTTGATGCTTTTGTGTGATGCTGTAGTATGATCAAGTGGGGCGTTAATTTATGAAAATGGATAATATGCATATAAAAGGTTTCTATTGCTCCGAAGAGTGCATTTTCTAGTTATCTCTGTCAGACCACGCATTTCTAGGATAGAAGAGGTAACACTCAGTTGTTACTATGAGAGCAAATTGCATTACAGGTCACATGAATTAATGTTGATGTATAATCACAATAATACACTCGGAGGGGGGGGGGGTGCTTTACTGTCATTATTGGCACTTCATTGGTGCTTGCGGAACTCGGTGTAAATGTCCCGCATCACTGTTCGTGCCAATAAGGATGGTACAGCACACCCTCTTGTGCTTAATATAGCAGTGAAAAATATTCAGCAGTGTGTGTGTGTGATAAACTTGATGAAGCTTGACTTCAATCATTTGAAGCTTTTAAAGCCAATTTATGCTCTGTATGTGAGCTGGTATAGGCCTGCGTTATAAAGCTTAATGGCCGCAGGTAGGAATTCCTGTGCCTCTCAGTGGTGCATGTTTTTGGGCATAATGAGTCTCTCACTGAACGTACATGCTCCTTCTGTTGAGCAGTTCATTATGGAGAGGGTATGGGAGACATAATTGTGCATGATGGCAAGGAGCTTGGACAGCATCCTCCTATATCAGACAGTAGTGTCAGGGAGTCCAGCTCCAACCCCATGTACTGTATGGTAGATGAAGCTGGATTGCACTGAAATTGGTGGGTAAAGAACAGTGGTGTAAAGTATCTATGTACATTTACTCAAGAACTGTACTTAAGTACACTTTTGAGGATTTTTTACTTTACGGGAGTGTTTCCAATTTTCAATACTTTGTATTTGTACTTTTACTGAAGTCAATTTTGAATACCGGATGTGAGTAGTTCTTCCACCACTGGTAATGAATGATGGGTTTGTTAACTGCACTGGCAAGGCGGAGGGTAAAGAGCACCGTGTGTCTCAATCATAATAAATTGGTAAATGTATATGTATGAGCTATATTACTCTAGCAAGCAGCCGTGTTCTTAATGCCATGTATGGGAACACAACATGCCATGTTGATTATCATCATCATGCTATACAGTACATCATATATGACCATTATAGACGGAACATAAACTCAATTTGAGATCACAGTCTATGACAGACAGACAGACAGACAGACACACACACATTATACTATACACTGTAAATGTAGTTTTTCGTTTTTTTATTTTATCTCCGCCAGGCCGGGCGGCCAAAGGCCGAAGAATTTGTTTTTGTTTCATCTGAATGACAATGAGCATAATCGGGGAAACAATGCCATTTTTGTCCAACAATCTCACACGTCGGTACACATTATCTCCTGAATCATGTGATTAAGATGTGTTAGTCAGATTGGTATGATTGACTTCCAGAGTTTGCCGGACCCTATAGTAGCCAAGCCGACCCTGCGGAGATCTGCACTCACATTTTTTTTGGGTGTAGCTATGCACCTTGTATATCGTCTCTGTCGGGTGGAAACCTCATATGTCCAAAACGAGTTACTTTTCAAGTATCAAAAGTAGCAGCTCTACAAGCTCAAAACGCGTCGCTTCGTGCCGCGTTTCGAGCTTGTGGATCTGCACTTTTGATGCTTTTGTGTGACGCTGTAGTGTGATCAAGTACGGCGTTAATTTACGAGTAAAGAAGTAAAAACATGGAGATAGCAGGTTTCTGCCCGACAGCAGCGATATTCATGTTACATCACTTCCTTGGTTAAAGTGGTCATCTGGTGGGCTGTGACTCACTGGACCAGACAGACAAGGTAAATACATGGTGTCCCTGAGATGTCCTCAGCTCAGAGTAATGCACTGTTCTGGTACGTCACCTCTTTCTTTCACCTTTATTCATTCAGGAAGGTCAATTGAGAGACAGCTCTCTTTTCCAATGACGCCCTGATTACAGTGGACAAAGCACACAATTTAAACACATATATTACAGGATAATAAACGATTCAGAATGTACAAGTACAGTTAGATCTCAGAGTATTCCTCACAGGTATTTTAAAGTGATCAAGTGAAATCAATTATCCGGTTTTAAAACTGATTGTAGACAGTTCCACATGTGAGGGCCATAATAACGAAAGGTCGTCTTTCTAATTTTCTAAAACAAAGTCATCTTGAGAACGGGTGTGGTGATGGCCAACTTTAGGTTCTAATCATGCTGGGCAAGACCTGGGCTGTTGGTTGTCTCAGCGGAAGTGGTTGAATTTGGCGGAAGTACCGCCCAAGGAAATGACGTTGATGCTTTGTTTAATTTGTTAACATTCTCCGTGAATGAAACGAGTGTTGTGATTGGTCAAAAAAGATCGTTTTCGTGGGAAACGCGTTCAACGGAACGCCTGTCCACTCAGGACTTCCGAGACACTCTCTGCTTTGGGTCGTGTCCAGGCTCTTCTCTTCGCAGATGAGTGAGGCTGGGAACGAGGCTAGGTTCTAATAGGCTGTTAAGATAATTAGGCAATATCTTAAGTAAGGCTTTGTAGATACAAACAGTGCAGTGCTGTTCTCGTCTCATAGCCAATGATGGCCAACCGACCTTGTCATAAAGCCTACGGTGATGGGTAAGAAACCTCTGCTTCTAACACACAGTCCATCACTAAGTGGCTGCATATTCTCTCCAGGGATAACCAGGGGTTGGGTGGAGTGTCTTCCTTGGCCTACTGGGAGAATACTATAGGCCTGTCACAATTATTACATTATAATTCAACACCTTTTTTTTAAAAGCGGAAGTGTCAGGGAGTCCAGCTCCAACCCCATGTACTGTATGGTAGATAAAGCTGGATTGCGCTGAAATTGGTGTGTAAAGAACAGTGGTGTAAAGTATCTATGCACATTTATTCAAGTACTGTACTTAAAGAGGTGGTGCCATGGTTTTGCACTTTTTCTGTTTTTCATGTGTCTATGAGGTTGATAGAACTTCATTAAGCCCCCTGGTGGTGTTTTTATGGTGTTTTATGTCTTCTCTGACTATTTTGAGTTTCTACCTGGAGGCTGCAACATTGAGGGTCAAACGTGCCAATAGAAACACAGCCCTTTAGTGACATAGTAAAAATATACCCTCCCCCTCATTATCATAACACAACAGGTGTGGGCATGAGGAGGAGGAGGGACTAGGACAGGTGGGTGGTGCTAAGGTGGTGGAGGAGGTGCTAAGGTGAGAACCAGGTATACTTAATGAACTGGAGGCGTGTCCACATAAAAACATAATTTTAACAATTTCTGTACACTTTTTTGAAAAAAATCTTCCTCCTAGTATAACCATAATACCTGATGATTATGTTTTAGGGGGGGGAAATCACTGAAAATCACGGCACCCCGTCTTTAAGTACACTTTTGAGGATTTTTTTACTTTGCGGGAGTGTTTCCATTAACCACTTCAGCCTTAATATATACTTTGGCTATTTGAAAATAACCAATCTACAAGCTCACATCGCGATGCGTTGTGAGCTTGTAGATCTGCTATTTTCAATAGATTTTTATGCATTTTGAAAAAATAGTATGTTTACTTTCAGTACTATATTTTAATGCGAATACTTTTGTACCTTTACTTTGAACGGACTTTGAATACCGGAATACAGAGTATTTCTACATTGTGGTATTGGTACTTTTACTTAAGTACAAAATGTGAGTAGTTCTTCCACCAATGCTAAAGAATGAACGGGTTCGTTAACTGCACCGGCAAGGCGGAGGGTAAAGAGCACTGTGTCCCAATCATAATGTAAATGTATACAGTATGTGTGAGCTATATGGCAAGCAGCTGTGTTCTTAATGCCGCATGGGAACACAACATTGCCATGTTGATTATCATCATCATGCTAATACAGTAGCCTGGCATTGGCCAGACTGATAAAGTGGATTCACTCTCACATTCTTCCCCAGTATCAGTCTGGACCTCGGCCCAGAGAGCAAGTATGAGAAATCAGAAATGTCATGACAAAAGCTAATGGGGATCCTAATAAACAACACACACACACGCACACGCACACACAGTAAGCTATGCACTGTAAATTTAGTTTTTAGTTTTTTTTTAATCTCCGCCAGGCCGGGCGGCCTAAGACCGGAGATCATTTTTTTTGTTTCATCTGAATGACAATGAGCATAATCGGGGAAACGATGCCATTCCTGCATCAGATTTTTGTCCAAAACTCTCACACATCGGTACACAATACACATTATCTCTGGAGTCATGTGATTAAGATGTGTCAGTCAGATTTGACATATTCCATTCCAATTAGCTATGATTGACTTCCAGAGTTTGCCAGACACTAGGTTATTATATGGATATAAGAGGTTTCTATTGCTCAGAAGAGTGCATTTTTCTAGTTATATCTGTCAGATCACGCGTTTCCAGGATATCAAGAGGTAACACTCGGTTGATTCTTTGAGAGCAATTTGCACCACAATATGAATTAATAATACACTCGGGGGTGTGCTTTACTGTCATTATTGGCACTTCAGTGGTGCTTGTGGAACTCGGTGTAAGTATCCCGCATCACTGTTCGTGCCAATAAGGATGGTACAGCACTCCCTCTTGTGTAATACTGCTTAATTTAGCAGTGAAAAAATATTCAGCAGTGTGTGTGATAAACTCTTGACTTGATGAAGCTTGACTAGATTATGGCTAAACATTTGAAATTGGCTGCGCCAAAAAATAAAACATCTCCATGAATTCAAGGCTTCATGGGGTGTGTGATTAGCCTGGTAAACCCTCCCTCCGGAAATCTCATTTCCATTTGATTCCAGGAGTGAGTCTGGCCTGATTGCCCATTGTGGGAGTTTCTAGCGGAATTACCAACTAACCGAGCCAATCAGCGTCCTCGCTCATTGTTTTGTGATTGACAGCGGGGGTAGGCCAATCAGGTGGAACCAGAATGGTTCACACGTCATTAATCAATACACCTTTCATACAAGCTGCTCATTAACATCAAAGACAAACCAATTACCCCTGGTGATAATCACTGCAGCCTAAAGTGGCTTAATTGGACATCAAAGGGCCACTTGGACATCAAAGCTACATTACTCCCGCCCATCTCCAGCCCACAGCCAAATTTCCCATATAGGTCTGCAGGCCAGACTCACTCCTGAAATAAAATACAATTGAGATTTCTGGAGGGAGGGTTTACCAGGCTAGTGTGTGATTGATTGAAAATAAGAATTATTTTGGGTGAACTACTCCTTTTAATGGGTTATTACTCTCCGCCAGGAGAGTATTGTTATCACTGCGTTTTCACTTTCTAAACATGACACACCGATTGGTCAAGCCTCACGTGACACGTGAAATACTGTGATCTGATTGGCTAGTGACGCCACCGGGCCTATATATACATGGCATCACTCTGACAGTGTCTCCGCCACTGTCAGAGTGAGGTAAGACGGGAACCATGAAATGGCTGCATGGCTGATACATAATTGGCAGATAGGACAGATAGGACATTTATATAGACAGGAGGGATATGACATAGGACACTTATACAGACAGGAGGGATAGGACACTCACACAGACAGAACGGAAGAGGACACTTACCCAGACAGGTTGGATAGGACACTTACATATACAAGAGGGATAGCGACCTATGAATACATGTGTCACTGTGATAAGCCAGATTCCAATACCGAAAATCCGGCCACTAGCTCACTCCCAGACCTTCGAACCGGAAGTAGTCAAGTAGTCGCGGTCCAATTGTTCCTATCTGTCTTATTGGACAGATAGGACAGATAGGACACTTATATAGACAGGAGGGATATGACACTTACATAGACAGGACGGATAGGACAGGAGGGATAGGACACTTACACAGAATGAACGGAAGAGGACACTTACCCAGACAGGATGGATAGGACACTTACATACACAAGAGGGATAGCGACCTTCGCGACCTTCGAACCAACACAAGTCTTCTGGCGGAGAGTTGTGCTCCGAGGAGCACTTTTTCTAGTTTAACTTTAAAACACTTAAGGGCTCAATGTAATGTCTAATGTGGCTTTTGTGTGCACCCCAAACAGTTTTTAAGTTCCTTGCTTCAATATCTTGATATTTCATAATTATTCATTTATCAGACATGCCCGATGCCCCCTTGAACTTCAAACTCCATTTTAACCATGTTGTACTCATTGAAAACTAACGTCCTTGTTTCTGGTTGAATGATATGTACTTCTGATGCGTGAGGGGCCGTGTTTTTTCAATTCCTTGTTTTTTTTTTATATACAGGAGGGGGGTGTGCTGGAAAAATTGAAAAAATATCTCACAAATATCAAATATATGCACACAAAACCCCGGGTAGATCTTAACCCATTCAATCCGGGAACACATCTCTGTCATTTTGAATTTCTTTGGCTTTTAAAAAGTAGCAGATATACAAGCTCATAGCATGGCAATCTTTGAATATATATATATATATATTTTAAAGCAAATATTTGTAACTCAGATCTTTGCTTCTGGGGGGTCCCTGGAACAAGATATTTTACAAATGTTCACTTTTTAAAAAAATACATAAGATTTGCACACATTTCAAGATATATCTGTATATATCTACAGTATATATCTGCTATTTTTGAATAGCCAAAGACATCTAAAATGACAAAGATGCGTTCCCGGATTGAATGGGTTAAAATGACCTCAGGAGTGTTTTAAAGTGAAATATCTCTTTAAGGGACCTCCCATCATCCATCCCATCTTTGTTGTACAGTAGGTTAATGGAAGGCCAGTAAGGCTGCGTTGACCTTGGCCACCCCTGGATGGTTTGATAGATGTGTTACATGTCTGTGTACCGTTATTGTGTCAACTCATCCCTGACCCTTACAGAGCACTCACAATCACACCTGACCCAGACCACCCACTCTGCCATTTATACCACCCTTCCTATGGCTATACGTACAGTACAGACAGCATAGACCAGGGGTCCTCAGCGTTTTTCAGGTCAAGGACCCCTTGAGAGAGAGAGAGAGAGAGAGATCCACGTGTATAAAATTGTTGCAGATTAAACGTTTTCATAGATGCCCTAGATATCTTCTAGACTGAATGCGTATTTTCAGACATTTATACTTAAGTAAACTTGACCTTTGGCTTTGTACTTGGTTCTGTGTCTGTCTGCCTTTTATGACAATGTATGGAGATCTCTGTATCTGTCTGAACTGGAAAACAAACTCTACCATCAGCATTGTGTGTGTGTGTGTGTGTGTGTGTGTGTGTGTGTGTGTGTGTGTGTGTGTGTGTGTGTGTGTGTGTGTGTGTGTGTGTGTGTGTGTGTGTGTGTGTGTGTGTGTGTGTGTGTGTGTGTGTGTGTGTGTGTGTGTGTGTGTGTGTGTTTGTTTTCCCGGTCCGTTCCCAAAATCGGGAACGGACCCAAAAAGCTGGCATCTGTTGGACTCTACAAAGAAAACAACAGAAAGGAATTATTACTGGCAATATAATTTTAACAACATAATAATTTGACCATATTTACACTAGGACGGTGAATTGATAAACAAATACATGCGTGCATGTTATTTTTCTCTTTTTGTTTTCTAGATGAAGAATGCACGGCAAAACTCATGAATAGAATTTAGACGAATCTGATATAACAGATACTTACTCATTGTAACATACAACATCAGTCATTGTGTGTCTTTATCAGTCGACAGTTGACTTTATCATGAATAAAATTGACTGTATAATTTAGTTTTATAATTGACTTTCAACTTTCACACATCTTGCAACTGAGTGACACTGAATGTAATTACTGGAGCTCACGCCCTCGTCTTTTCATCTATTCTCATCTGGTCACCCTACTGTGAAGAGTTACGTCACATTTTCACATGTCACACAATTCTACGGTTAACGCGAGGCAAATTGACACTTTGCCAATTAGACTAGTTTTCTTTAGTGAAAGATGTATGAAACAGATAGTATATAATTGGTCTCCTGGGACTCTCCTATTTCAAAAAGTTATTTTATTCATTGGTTTCCCTCTGGGAGCACTTTGTCCACCACTACACATAGGAAAAATTTAGTGCATTTCCCGGAGGGGATGGATGTGCTCTGGTCAAACAGAAAACATGACAGGTTTGTCACAGTCACAGAGCACTAAGCCTGGAACAGCCCACACCCAGTAGCTGCAGCAATATGCCCCGCACAAGTATTTCATGTAATAAGATATAGCTACCAGGGGTCTTCAACATTTTTCAGCCCAAGGACACCTTAGCCGAGAAAGATGAAGCAGGGACCCCCACTACATATTGTATACAATTGGGTTGCAGATTAAACTATTTAATTGATCATCTTCATAGACTTGTTTGACTGTTTGTTTACACATTATAATATGTTGGATTCATGTTAATGCTCAAGTTCAAGGCTGCTCTTTTTTCTCCCTCTGAATCACGTATATCCCAAATGCATCAAATGACATTCTGAGCACTGGCATGGCCCCTTACACAATCTTATATCTCAGTGCAACAAATGCAATTCTTACATTAGACACCCATCTAAACATGGGGAAGCACTCGGGTGGTGATGTACCTGCCCACCAGACCACAACAGAGTCTAGGGGCTCGAATCCACTTCACCGGTGCATGGGATGAGTTGGACAGAGACACTACGTCCTCCCAGTCGGGGCTCCTCACTGGCAGGTGAGCCATGTTAGCAGTGAGCAGGCTAACATGGGGCATTTCCCCTTTTGGCATCAGGTGGAGCAGTGATGAAGCTATTAATTAACAGAGGCAGCTGTAGGGCATCAAAACATTGCCGGTATCATGGAAATGATTGCAGATCTTTGAATGTTTGAAACATTTTTACTCCAATCTTTGCTTCTGGGTGTCCCTGACAAAATATTTGGAGATCCACTCAGCACCACTGATATAGCAATATATACGTTTTTAAGGCCTCAGGACTTAATGGGTTAATGGCTGAGAAATCAAAAGGACACTGCCACTTCTCAAGAGGAGCTGAAAGGCTTGTAACCTAAGCCTCTGGTTGTGAACAGATTGATTCCATAAAACTCTGACCATTTCATTGTAGGCTAAGAGCACGGTGGAGAGTACAGACTGCAGATGGTCTAATACATGGGCCCATCTGCAAAATGTCACCCCTGCACAAATTAATTGCGTTTGGTTCGATGTTGTTTGCAGGCAACGGTGATAAGCCGCTCTGTACTCCAATGGATGAGTTGAGGGCATAAAATATGAGATGTCGATGACACTGCAAACAAAGCACCGTGTATAAATGAAATTCGACCATGCATTCAATTAGAAAATAAGCAAGATGCAAATCACATGTAGTCTGGCTGCCTGCGGCACGGATTATATTATGTCTGTTAGCTAGGTTGACTTTGGGTCATTCATAATGGTTAGTTCTTATCATGTTTAACCACTTAAACCCTCTAAGACCAGTGATTCTCTACCTGTGGGCCGGGGCCGACTAGTGGGCCGTGAGGATTCTGCAAGTGGGTCAAGTGGGTTTTAAGTATATATAATATTACAATAATATTTTACAATAATATATATACACATAATATCTTTTTTTGTCATAGTTTTTTTTTGTAGCAGGAACTTAAAGTATACTATTGTGTTTATACATCTGCTATTTTTGAAATTAGAAAAATATTGAAAATGTTAAAACTTTTGAATAGATATATTTTTTTTTAACGTAAATCTTCTCTTCCGGGGGTCCCTGGCACAAAACCTTTTCAGATGGGGGTCCACGGCCAAATAGGTATACATCTGGGGGTCCTTGACATGAAAAAGTCTGAACTACTGATCCACAGTAAGTGCAGGCATTGTGAGCTTGTAGATCTGCTATCATGCAACACTCCGGTATAATGAAGTAGCCTAGGGCATTAATTTACGACAATACATAAAAAGTTGAAATGTTTCTGCCCGACAGCGACAATATGGCACATTCATTTATGAAGGATTTTTGGCTTATATTTATTAGTATAAGCCAAAAATCTTGAGCCCGTGGGAGGTAGAGTCACAGACCTACACGCTTTTTTTTGGGCGAGCAGAGGAGCAAAAGGAAATCATAACGCGCATGTTTGTGTATGTGTTTGTGCTGTAAAGCAAAAAGTAGGTCTAAAGGAGGGAGATATCGGGGGGAGGAGATGCAATGGGGGGAAGAGGGGAACGTGAAGAGCAAGTGAATGTTTAATTTACTGTAGGAGATTGGGGTGAATACACATCAACAGGTAGAAGCCTAAATTACCACAGAATGGCTATTTGTATTTACAAAGCATTGTCTGTTGGATCCTGTGAGTAAATTGTAATTGTATTGTCTCCCTGCGCTCTCGGCTCCTACACTGACTGCAGGGAAGATTGAATTCCTCAAACTATTCCTTCAATGTCCTTCAATTGACCTTTTGTTTGTCTCAGACTGAATCTGTTTACTGTGAACAGCAAGATAAGGGACAATAGTAGATGATGTGGGAATGGTTCCATCATGTGTAAATTTGTGTCTTGTATGTCCATACTGTACAGCTGTACTGTACGTCGCTGAGATCTCCAAAGATGCCGTATAACACCATGGCTTTGTTTTATGGAAGTTAAAACTTTCAGGAATGCTGTACCAACAGCCCTGAAAGTTCAAACCTCTCCATTAAGGTGTAACCCATTAAGACCTGAGGCCGATTCTACAAATGTCTCCTAAATCGGTAGTTCTCAAATTGTTATTTAGCCGCGGACCCCCATCTCAAAATGCTTTGTACCAGGGACACGCAGAAGAGAAGATTTGTGTTTAAAATGTTTTAATGAAATGTTTTAATGATTCAACTTTTTTCAAACACTTTTTCAAAAATGTTCAAGAATAGCAGATATACAAGCTCTGTGAGCTTGTATATCTGCTATTTTTGAATAGCCAGCGTTAACATCTAAAATTACACAGACACTTTCCCCTTTAAAGTTTAAGAGTGACCTAAAAGCATGGCTCCGACCATTCAAATTGGACCAAATCTTTGTCACCATGATGAATTTAATCTGTATAGCATGTTTATTTTCTATATTGTTATGTAGTTGATTTTGTTGTACTGTTTTTTTGTCCAGTTGTTTGAGCGTTGAATATTTAATGGACCACAATGGAAACAGCTTCTGGCCTTTTTGTGTCATCCATTTGCTGTGTTGTTAATTTACTTGTTGTTGCCTGTGAAAAAAAAAAAAATCGTCAATGAAGTATTCAATCAAGCAATGTCCTGGATGATCTTCAGATATGTACCCCAGTTTAGAAAGAGAAGTAATGAATACAAAACAAATCAACGTCCATGTGAATATCAAAATAACCTTGGCTGTAATGAGTTAGTATTCAAGTTCTTGGTTGCGTGTAAGACAAAGTTAAGGAATGAGCCATGATTAATTGTAGGTCCAGGGATGATTAACAGTGGTGGAAAAGGTACTCAATTGTTTTACTTACCGGTAAGTAAAAGTATCAATACTGCAATGTAGAAACACTATGTTACAAGTAAAAGTTTGGTATCCAAAATGTCAGGAGGGATGTAGGCCTACTTAAGTATTGGCAGTACAAATATACTTCAAGTACCAAAAGTAAATTATTATGCAGAAGGTGCCATTTCACAAGTTTTCAAATATATAAAATGTATAAAAATCCTTTGAAAATAGTTGATCTACAACGCCTTGCTTTGCGACACGTTGTGAGCTATTTTCAAATAGTCAAAGTATATACGGCTGAAGTGGTTCATTTGTGTTTTGTAATAATAATTAAAAAATCTACAAAGTAACTAGTAACTAGGGATGTCCGATATTATCGGCCTCCCGATATTATCGGCCGATATTAGCATAAAAATTGATATCGGGAAAATATCGGTATCGGTTTTTGAAAAAAAAAAATTTTTTTTTTTTTTTTTTTTTTTTTGCTTTATAAATAAGTTACAGGAGTTCTTACTGTATATGGTGTGTGTGATATGAAATTTGAGCTTACCCTAATCACAATAATCCCCGCATATATCGGTATCGGTTGATATCGGTATCGGTAATTAAGAGTTGGACAATATCGGTATATCGGTTATCGGTAAAAAAGCCAATATCGGACAACCCTACTAGTAACTAAAGTTTTCAAATAATTGTAGTGGAGTAAAGTACAAGTTTAGTAGAAGAGTAAAGTAAAAATTATTGAAAATTGGAAATACTCCAGTAAAGTGAAAATACCTCAAAATTGTACTTAAGTATAGTACTTGAGTATGTACTTAGTTACTTTCCACCACTGATTAATAGGCTTGAGTTGAGAATGGATGCAATTCCACCTACTGTACTCGGCCAGCCAAGTGCAGTACAACGTGTCTCAAGGAAGGTGAGTATTAATATGACTGGGGGATGCATTTAGGTTAACATACCGTGGGATGAGCACATGAAAAATGGAAGGGGCATCACAGCAGGGAGAGATAGTGTTCAGACTAAGGCGGAAAATTGGGAGTGAGTCTGCAGTTCTGACTGCAATGGGGGAGTTTGTTCCACAAGTTTGGAGGCCAGCTGGGAGAAGAGGTTGACTGACATTGGTTTGCCAAGGTGAAGGGAGTGCTTGTTTGTTAAGTTCTTACTTTTGATGAATGTCATTGTTGCGTAAACCATTCCTTATTTACTCCATCGGTCTGATTGAGTAACACTGCGTAACAGAGTACGAGCTGAAACGGATAGATAGATAGATGTTTATTGCCGTTGCATTTAAAAACACAAGACTGTGTTAATAACTCAACTCCTCTGTCAAAACATCCCTGTGTGATAAGATGTGTTAAATGGGATCTCAAAGCCATGAATCCAAACAATTCAAAGTGAAGCTAAACACTTGGTAAAATGTTCATGAATTTTGGTGTTTTTGTGTACTTGATCACACTACAGTGTCACACAAAAGCATCAGCAGATCTACAAGTTTGGAATGTGTTTTGAGCTTGGAGATTGGCTACTTTTGCTGTTTTTGAATTTGAATCCTGAAAAGTAACAGTTTCGGACATATGAGGTTTCCACCCGACAGAATATATAATATATATATAATATATACGATATGTATACGTTTTTCAGGGGAAAAAATCCTGTTAAGATTTAGAAGACATTTTTAGAATCGGCCTCAGGTCTTAGTTAATGGGTTAAGACAGAGAGACTCGGGGACCTTGAAGGAGACTTACAGTATAATGAACTAAAAGAATTGTGATTCATTGTGACCTTGTAGATCTGCTATTTTTGAAAAACTTTTAAAGTAAAAGTGAAAGTAGTCAAGTGTGTCTGAGTTTTATAAATATTAAACCAAATCAAAATATTAACACGATTGTTTTGGGGGGGGGGGGCTAGTGAAAGTTACAGGTATGGTGTGTATGATATGAAATATTTGACCACTTCACTTTTCCCCAAATAATTTAAGCCGTCTATTAGCATTGTTATATACTCTCACTCAGTAAGAGAGACTCTGTTGTAGGTGGAAATGCCCTCATCCATATTTTCTCCTCAGGGGGTTTGACCACCAATAGATCTCACATTACACACAGACATGGAACACTGGCATATGCAGGGAGTGGAATGTTCACATTTCCCAAATGGAAGCTGTTTATTAGTATTTTGCCAATGATACGCCGGGAGCAGTGCCAGAGTTAACTCTTTATAGTACCATATCGGGTGGAAACCCGTAAGAAGAGGTGAAAAGGGAGTATGCATGCGCTTGGTGAGCAATCATAGACATAAAGCTAAACGACTCCTCCGGCTCTGAGGCGACTATCTCAGGCGCGCACCAGCTTCCGCCCTCCCTCGGGAAATTTCCGCGTGCGTCACAGAAGGGGACGTTCGCTAGGCCTCTGATTGTCCCCTTCTGTGACGCACGCGGAAACCTCCCGAGGGAGGGCGGAAACAATACAAGGTATTGCGATACAGGTCGCTCCAATGAACTGCAGAGACCAATGAGGTATCTAGGTTTCTATATCTATGAGCAACTCCATACAAGTGGATGGGCGGGGATTTCCGGTGCCCTCTCTATTATTTTTTCGAAACTAACCTGGCCAGGCGCACACACGCACATGTCCACTCAATGAGGAGAGCACTCAGACGCACTCAGAGACGCTAAGACAATCAGTGATCCGTCTCAATTTGAGACAGATATTTGTGGACAAAAAGTATTATACTGTTCCTCTCTCTCTTTCGCTCTTGCTCTCCCTCTCCCTCTCCCTCCCTGTCAGTCCGGTTTCATTTCAAAATTCGTAAAATACTTGATAACTGAAGCTGCTAATTTCACTTTGATAACCAGTCATTCAAGGCTACTGGATTGTTAGGGCAGGCTGGGAGGAGTTGTGGCTCTTCTTGCAAAGGTTGTTTTTGGCAATGTCCCTCATGATCAATGCAACACGGTTGTGTCCCACTGTTGTAGGGTAATACATGATCAATGCAACAAGGTTGTGTCCCACTGTTGTAGGGTAATACATGATCAATGCAACAAGGTTGTGTCCCACTGTTGCAGAACATTGGTTCTCACACTGTGGGGCCCTTAATGAAAATGGCCTTGACAGTATTGTTGCTTTGGGAATGTATTGCTTGCTTGTTTTAAGAATAAAAATGTATTTCCTAAGAGGACGGAGAACTCAGAGAAGCAGATAGATACACTGTGTACACAGGCGTGCACTCAAGCACGCATAGTGGTGGAAAGTAACTAAGTATACGTACTCAAGTACTGTACTTTTAATTTGACTTTATTGGAGTGTTTCCAATTTTCTATACTTTTTCTTCAACTCCACTACATCTCAGAGGCAAGTGTTGTACTTTTACTCCACTACAATTATTTGAAACTTTAGTTACTAGTTACTTTGAAGATTTTGATTATTATTACAGAACATACATTAACCACTTCAGCCCTATTTAAATTTTGTCTATTTGAAAATAGTCGATCTACATGCTCACAACGTGTCGCAATGATTTTATACATTTTAGACATAACGATGACTTCTGCTAATGACTACTTTTACTTTTTTGATGCCAATACCTTTGTACTTTTACTCAAGTAAATTTTGATTACCGGACGTTTTACTTGTAATCAGTAGTCTAGAGTATTTCTAGATTGCATGATTTGTACATTTACTTAAGTAAAACATTTTCCACCACTGCACGTGCCCATAGTTTGTAGAGAACCTCAGTAGATCCTCACTAGGGATCTCATAGCCTACATCTCTCCTCATAACAGCATCACAAAGACAAAATGAGAAAATGAACAGAGGTCAAATGAAAAATATTTTCATTTCATTTCTGAATCTGGTAAAGAACATCTTCCTCCCATTAAAACCGGGAAAGCATCTGTGTCATTTCAGATTTTAGCACTGGCTATTCAAAAATAGCAAATCTACAAGCTCACAGCGCGGCAAGATTCTGCTATTTTCGAACATTTGTGAAAGTGCGTGAACTACTGATTTAGAAGGCATTTGTTGACCTCAGGTCTTAATGGGTTATGGCTGACAACATTTATATTGTAGAAATAAGTTCCTGATTTCAAATCTATAGTGGATTTGCATAAGTACATCATGTTTTGATATGTATTTTTGTTGTATCATTGTTTGGTGTATTGTTAGTTGTTTGAATGTTTTTAACATTTAATGTTTTAAAATTAACATGCTGTAGCCTACTTTTGAAACTGTCAATACAATATTTGATCAATCAAGTACAATCTATAACACAACAAAAATCTAAAGGCATATACTTGTTTGGGTAATTAGATGATTTTCCCCCCCTCCTAAAATGTGTCTGTGATGGCTGGATTGGTTTGTCTGTGAACAGCAATTTGTTTCTCAAACGTTTTCATGTCAAGGACTACCAAATTAATTATTTGGTGGCGTACCCCCATCTAAAAATAATTATTTGTGCCCTGCAAGATTTGTGTTGTTAAAATGTTTATTAGATTATTGTTTTTTAATATTAGATCTACAATCCCACAAGGCATCACAATATAGGGGTTAAAGTGGTTCAATTGATTTGCATGCTATGTTGACATATTTGCCTGGGAACCCCCTGTAACCCCCTCATGGACCCCTGGGGGGCCCCAGACCCCACTTTGAGAACCACTGGTCAATAGGGCTTTTTATTGTCAAAAAAACTAAAAGGAATATCTTCATAATCTTCTCTTCTGGGGGTCCCTGGCACACAGCATTTTCAGATGGGGGTCCACGACCAAATATATATCAATTTGGGGGTCGTTGACATGAACAGGTTTGAGAACTACTGATATACAGTACAGTATGGTGATTAGATTGGTTGTGTTCCCCTCTGGCTATTGCTATGATGCTGATACTCTACTATTTGCTGTTTCCGTTGTGTACGTATTAGCCCCCAGTGGTGGACCCGCTGGACCGTAACAAAGTGCTCTTACTTGAGTACAGTACTTTTTTCTTTTCTTTCTGTTTGAAATGTAGTGGAGTGAAAGTAATTTGGTATCCGAAAATACAAATACTCAAGTAAAGTGCAGCTTCTCAAAAAATGTACTTGCAGTACTCAAGTAAATGTAGCCTACCTAGTTAGGAACTGTCCACCACTGATTTGTGTCTAGCGATTGATTAGCTTTAAAGTGAATCCCTGTAGGGAGTTCTAATTGAATGTAATTCGACAGCATATTTATGCAGCACGTTTGTATTGGTCTGACCTACTCTTCACCACGTACCACAATAGAGTCTATTGCCCTGCAAAGCCAAAATGCAGTATACGGGGGGGGGGGGGGGATCACTGAAAAATGGGTTTGAAAGTGATTCAACTGGTTAGCCAAATGAGATATCTGCATATATGTGATATTACTAAATGATAATAAATGTACATCTGTTCTTGAGGTAATTGTTCATCCCCCAAAATCACGAAGGCTAATTTGACCTTTGGGATACACAAATGAGTGGGTGTGTCCAAAAACATAGTTAGGCTACTGCACTTTGGCTTGGCAGGGCATGAGCTATGTGCTTATGTCATGAATGAAAAGGACAGTAAGCATATAGTTGACTTATACTGCCCTCTTGTGTTGAAACAGCCAAAAAACAACACTCAAACACATTCCTTATTGATTATGTTAAACCATTTCACAAGCAATGTGATTATATAAGTAAAATTTTACATTTAACACCCTAATTAATGTAAGACACATTCATATATTATAATCTATTAACCCACTCCATTTCCAGGTCACTACATAGCCCCATATGAGTGCAATTTTGGTTTGGTGTGACTGATGGCAGTCTGTGTTTGTGTCATCAAAAACAGAGTTTTTGCCAGTTTTGGTGCGGATCGGAGCAAGGGTGCCCCTCGCAAGTCCAGATGTTACGTTTGTGACATCCACCCACCACCAACCCATAAGGCAATTTTAATTTAAGGTACCCTAAGGGTCCATTTGGTTTCATGTGTACGCTCTCAGAGCAATTTAGCTGACGATCCCCTGGAACCGCGAATGGCGTTAATACCGCTAACATTTTAAACAAATATTTTTTTGTTTTGTTTTTTCTTTACATTATTTGAAAATGTTTGCCTATGATGAAAGTGGGTGTGAAAAAGGGACTTGAACCTTTAAATCTGGTCAATCTTTACACTCAAGACGAGAGTTAAATTAATATTCTGTACTGTAGATGTGACAGTATGAAATGTTGCAACATGGCTGTGACACCTCTGCATGTCCATGTTCATTTTAGACAAACTGCCTTAACTGATGGGCAGAAACCTCCTATCTCCATGCTGTGTTTCAACTTTTTTCTTTTTCTTTTTTAAATGAATGCCTTACTTTGGCATACTCTTGTCACACAAAAGTGGCAAAAATAGCCGATCTACAAGCTCACAACGCCTTGTGAGCTGATCTGCTATTTTTGATTAGAAAAGTATATAAATAGCAGCTGCTTGTATTTTGGAGATAGGCCAACAAGGTTTCCTTCCACCCGACAGTGTCACTGGTTAATATCGACACCTCTGCAGTCCACGCTCATTTTAGACAAACATGTAATGAGTGTCAGTATTAAATGCAGACACAAATGGAAAACACTGTTAAAAACCCACAAAGTGACAGAAGTCAAAGCCAGGATATGATTCTAGTCTAGTCACAGGAACTGTGGATAGGCGTGTGCTTCAATGATTATGTTTAATAACAAAAACTGATGAATGTGGAGGAGATAATGAAAGCCACGTTGCTTAACTTCTCTTTACACGCTTCCTGCCTCATACTGTAGCACTGTTGCTCATATCGTTGCTGTCGTGTTGAAACCTTTCCTTTTTTTTATTATTATTTTGTATTTTCTTTTTGTATTTTAAAATAGTGAAAGTAGTTTTGCCTTGCATGATGAAGTAGGGCATTTATTATTATATTGTTTGTTTCATGGACTGACTAATTGGAGAAAAAAATGATCACTCAAAAGTTTATTAAAAACAAAATATTCTACAGTTAACTTCACCCACTTTGAAGTGAAAAAGTGAAAGTTTATTAAAGTGTTCATCTAATGTACATCAACTTTAAAGGCAGGGCAACAGATCATTTGAAACGCTCAAAAAGATGTGAAGGGGGGGGATTACTTATGTCACAATTAACATAATAATAGCATTAAATAATCTGGAAAAATACATTATGTTTTATAAATGTTGGAAAAGGGTCTTTGAACAGGCAAATCTGCCCCGCCCCCAACTTTTAGTTGAGCAGTTTTGAGCAGTTTTGAGCAGCCTGGTTAACTCACCTAAACTACCTATAAACAAATATAAGCACACTTATGTCATAAATATGCATTTCATTTCTACATTTTTAAATGATAGACTAGACATTTACTATGTTCATTGATAGGCCAGTATTTTACCTTTTACAGTCAATACAGTGTACATCTAGCAGCCTCCTCTACTGGTGATGTCACTGTGCTCTTCCATTCTGTTACTGTATAGAGGGTCACCTTGTCAAAAAACTCTCATTTTAAGTCATTTTCATATAATTATATGAAAAAAAGGACCTGCTAGTGTAAGGGATATGGACTACATCGTTGCTGTCGGAGAGAAACCTCTTATCTCCATATTTTAACTTTTGTATGTTTTTTCATAAATTAATGCCCTACTTTGTCTTACTACAGTGTCACACAAAAGTAGATAAGATAGCCGATCTGCAAGCTCAAAACATGTCGAAATATGACTATTTTTTTTAATTGAATTCTGTTTTGGACAGAATGAGGTTTCCACCCGACAGTGACAATGTGAAAATATCAAAAGTTTCTCCTTATCTGTTGCCCTACATTTAATCGAGCCGTCTTTTTGTTTGTGCGTACCGCACAACATTATATGGCTGGCATCTCACTGCATGTGAGCTACTTCCCGCTTTTTGACACAGCCTGTATCGCCTGGATCCACTGCTTCCTCTCCTCGGTTGTAGCGGCCTGGAAGAAGTAGTGCCTCTCATCTGAGGTTATGATCTCGAAGAGATTGCCGTCGACGTCGTACTTCTTAGCTGGGAACGGATAAAAGGGACTGCGTTGAAGACGTTGGTTACACTTTACTTAAGGGTTGGGTCTATAATGCATTATAATTGCATTTATAATGCATTATACCGCACTTATGAGGCTTTGTAACACTTGTTATGAATGTTTATAATTATGCGTAACAACTTATAACAACGTTTATGAAGTATTAAATGTTCTGGATGCATTATTAGCTCAGTGGAACAACACAACGACCATATCTTAGTCAGTTATAAAGTGTCTTTTAAAAGCTGTTATAATTTATTATAAATGTGCTTATAATGCATTATAGAACCGACCTTAAAGGAATATTTCACTCTCAAACATGGTTGGGTAATTTTAACATGGCTTTTGTGAACACCCCAGACATAGATATTTGATATTAATTTTAGCAGACATGCCCCCTTCTTATATAAACCCATTGTAACTTCAAGCTCCATTTTAACCATGTTAGATTAATTGAAAGCCGTCCTTGGTTTTGGTGACTGATATTGTCCTTATTTTTGAGGGGACCGTGTTTTTCAATACTTTTTTTTCTATAAAACTATAAAAAAATAAATAAAAAAAAGTAATTTGAAAAAACATGGTCTCCCCATGCATTAGAAGGACAATATCAGTCCCCAGAACCATGGACAGGTGTTTTCAATTAATCTAAGTTTAAAGTTACAACGTTTGTATAGGAAGGGGTTGTGTTTGACAAAATTAATATTACATAACTATATACTGAATCAAGCAAATTAAAAACAGTCTGGGGTGCTCACAAAAACCTGAGTAGATGTTAAAACATGTTTGAAAGTGAAATATCCCTTTTACAGTTTTACCAAGACGTTTAGGGAGCTGAAATGAACCACTTGTCATACTGTAGGCTATATAGTATTTCCTGGTCACGGTCTGTCTGTCACAGTGGGAGGACATGGTAGCTGGGTATGTGCAGTATCTCGTAGCAACAGAATCACTCACCATCTGGAACAAACTCCACTGCTGTGATCACAGAGCCACGGAGATGGATGGAGCCCAGAGGGTACTCCTCACCCTGAGACCAGAGAGAGAGAGAGAGGGAGAGAGAGGTTTTAGAGAGAAAGAAAGTGTGGGAGAAAGAGAGAGAGAGAAGGTGTGATAAAGTGAGTGAGAGGAAATGTACTGAAGCCATTCTCTTTCACACATTGCATACAACATATTTCATTGCATACAGTATATGTCATTGCATACAACACATTTCATTGCATACAACACATTTCATTGCATATAGCACATTTCATTAGATACAGTATATTTTATTAAATACAGCATTTTTTTCCCTTTTTACCCCCTAAAATTTAGAGTAGACAATTTTTGTTACCCCTTTTTCTCCCCAATTTAGTCGTTATGCCAATTAATTCCTCCCACACACATTTGTGTGTTGTCACTGCTGTTGTATCCTACTGACTCACCTGCCAGTGAGGAGCCCCCACCAGGAGGACGTAGAGCCTTCATCCAATCCTCCCGCCCAACACTCCCCGCTGACAGGTGCCGCCCCAACCCATAGGAGTACATGCAATGACCGATATCACCCTCCCCGCCCGGCATACCTCCCCCGAACACGGGCCAATTGTGTTTGTGTGGACGCTCGACGCACCACGGTGGATTCAAACTCACAACCTCCGTGGTGGTGGGCAGTGACTTTACCACTGCGCCACCCGAGCATATTTAACATACAGCATACTTAATTGCATACAGCATGTCGTTGCTGTCGGGCAGAAACCTCTTATCTCCATATTTTAACTTTGTGTGATTTTTCGTAAATTAACGACCAACTTGATCATACTATAGCGTCACACAAAAGTATCAAAAGTAGCAGATCTACAAGCTCGAAAACGTGGCGCGATGCAATGCGTTTTGAGCTTGTAGATCTGCTACTTTTGCTATTTTTGAATTTGAATCCTGAAAACATCCTGTTTTGGACATATTTGGAGGTTTCCACCCGACAGCAACGATATGTCATAGCATACAGTATCTCATAGCAAATGTTCTCTAGCATAGAGAACATTTCATTGCATACAGCATATTTAATTGCGAAACAGCATATTTCCAGCATTTGCAAATACATATATTTTTACCTTTGCGGGATCATAATAATGCATGTACGCGGGGTCATCTCTCAGTATGAACTTCCGCACCTTCCAGTTCTTCCTCTTATGTCCCTGTGAGGTGCATGACAGCAATTTATTATATTTTTGCATTTTCAGGCCATGGTTTGTGGAAGGGTTATGACCTCAAATTTGGCGCTGTCGACATGTGCAATGAATCTAAAAGTGATCTGTGCACTAGTTTCAGCTCTTTCACTTTTGTGCTTTTCTTATCTACATTACATTTTACAGTGAAACCTAAAGAACCCGAATAGAAAATACACTGAAAATAAATGAAGCATAGCGTTAGTTCATGCAGGACACGGTAGTCTCGCACGCCTCAGCTGTAATCGGCTGTCAGTCAGCTGATGTGAACATCAGCCTAGCCTCCTATTACCCATTCACAGCTCTGCCGGTCATTACGTCACACATTCATACTCCATTCACAGCTCACGCAAAGAGGTTCCTTTAAATACGGCTTTGCAATCACTAGGTCTCTGCTTGTCTTGCTGCTTCACTGCCTGCTTCACTGCCGCTTAACTGCCTCCTCCACCCCAGCCTCCACCTTTTGATCAGAGTCTGGCATAGGCTCAAATACTTGTGATATTCTATCTGCTAATTCAAACTAATATGTCAATGTATTGCTTATTGTTTGATATTGTATCCCTATGGGGGTTTTGCTTAACATTGCCTGATTTAGCTTAGCATGCTGCTTGGACAAAATGCTGGGAATATCTCCAAGAGCGGGGCCTTTAACGTCAAGCTGAACTGTATTCCATTTGTAAATGGTTAAATCTACTTTGACGTGAGTGTTCCTGACTGAATCATAATTACTGAAATGACTGAATCATAATTGTTGTTATTGCTGCTACAAAGGTTGAGGAACCGAAACCAAATAATTTAACTCTTGTGTAAGCGTGCACAGCTGTCAACTCGGGAAAGGATACATGTAATTTTAGAATAGCAGACATACAATGTGAGAACTACTGATTTAGAAGGCATTTGTAGAATCGGCCACAGGTTTAAATGGGTTAAAAGAGGCTGAACTTGGCTAAAGCTTCCCTTCCGTTCTTACACACTTTGACGTGTCGCTAGAAGTGTGAGACAGATATCCAACTTCATAGAACGATAGTTTGACGGTGGTTTTGCAGTTTTCTCTGTCTCACCTGTTTTAGTAAACATCCCTGTTTTACGATGTTTCCTCTGAACTCCTCCTTCAGAAGCACGTCCTCGTCACTGGAGTAACCCTCGCAGAAAAACCCACTGTCCGCCTGTGACACCAGATAGACAGCTGTGTGACCTTCTACTGCACTTATAGGCCCTACAGGTAGCTGTTCAGACTGGCAGCCCCACTATGATCTGATTTCCTGATTTCCTATACCCAGATTGGAGTCGGATGTTTTTTTTTGGAGTCTGAACAAGGCTAAGGAATGTGATTCAAATCTGATTAGCAAAAACCTCTTTCCATGTGGGTTTCCTTTTTCTGTTCAGACTCCTTAAAAACAATCTGGATAGGCCACTAATCCGATTTTGGGACTGGATTTGGGTCAGTCTGAACAGGGCCCTCTTGGTTTTTTTCCACATTGTCCAATCAAAAAACATACATACTTTACATACAATGTACAATTGTTTATCCCTGTAATAAATGTTAGTGGTACTGTGTATACTCATTTTGTGTGATGAAGTTACGTCCCCTCATAAATGTCAGTGGTACACTAATTTGATATTGTTAAAATTATGTACCCTGTGATAAATGTTAGTGGTACACATCCCTCTATGTCATGATTTGAAGTTACATTCCCTGTGATGAATTGCAGTGACTTCATGTGTCGTTAAATTACATTTCCGGTTGATAGATGTTATTGGTAATAGATTTCAGCTGATGCTTACAAAGAAGTAGAGAGCATCTGGCTCATCTAATAGGACAGACTCTGCGCCTCCCTCTGCTCCTTGCTTGGACAGGTCCCCCGCCGGCAGGAGGAAGCCCTCGTTCATGAGGCCTGTAGCCAACATGAGGGCCTCTGGCTTGTTCCTCGCTTTCCCCTTTGAAATCAGCCACTCCACCACTGTGGCACCTGTGTGTGTGCAAGGTGGGGGGTGGAGGAGGAAGAGAAGTTATTTGTAAGTTCTTTTGACCACGTACAAGGGCTGTGAATAGAATAGGCAGCGGTGTAAAGTAACTAAGTACATTTACTCAAGTACTGCACTTAAGTATGATTTTGGGGTACTTTTACTTTGCTGGAGTATTTCAAATGTTTGATACTTTTACTTCCACTCCACTAGATCTCTATTACTAAACTACAATTATTTGAACACTTTAGTTACCAGTTACTTTATAGATTTGGATTATTATTATTACAGAACATACATTAACCACTTCAGCCCTATATACATTACGGACAATAGCAGATCTACAAGCTCACAATGCGTCGCATCGCGACGCATTGTGAGCTTGTAGATCTGCTATTTTCAAAAGTTTTTATACATTTCATACATTTGCAAACTTGTGAAATGGGACATTCTGCATAATGACTACTTAATACTTTTGGTACTTTAAGTACATTTTGATACCAATACTTTTGTACTTTTACTCAAGTAAATGTTGAATTCCGGACTTTTACTTGTAACTTAGTGTGTATACAGTATATTGCAGTATTGATACTTCTACTTAAGTAAAACATGTGAGTACTTTTTCCACCACTGTGGCACCTGTGCAGTGTGCAAGGTGGGGGGAAGGAGGAAGAGAAGTGATTTGTAAATTATTTTGACCACGTACAAGTGCTTTGAATAGAATAGGGAGAAGTGGTGTGTAGTACCAGTGAAGCAGTGATTGTAGACTTTCTTCTCCTTCTCCAGTTTTAGTTCTTTAACTCCGTTATCCTGGTCTTTCATCAGTAGGTACAGCTCGCTGAGGAAGAAAAGCAGCACTCAAACTCCAGTCATTAACACTCAAACTCCTATATTTTTAATAATAAGATAACTTACTGCCCTGATACTCATACATATTCCACTCGTGGGGCTGGAGGTGGATTGATAATGTTAAGTCTAATTCAATGAAGAGGGCTGTACTTTATAGGTCAATTGCACACTGGAATCGATGTGCGTAGCATCAAAGGAAACGTTTTTCTTTTTAAAGGAAACTTTAACATTCTATATTATACCTTATACATTATTCTTACATACCGGATTGACAGTGCCATTTTAAATCCGCTGTATTCCTGTTGGTTTCTTTTTTCTTTTTAAAGAGATTTTTTTGTATGTGATACTTGATTTTTGAAAGTATTTCTAAAATATCTATTTCTAACGTAGTGCCTTTTTTATTATTATGTTTTAAAATCTTTCAAAATAGTGAAAATAGCAGATCTTCAAGCTCTGATAGATTGTCTATTAACACTACTTTTGTGCGAAATATGGAGATACAAGGTTTCTGGCTGACAGCAACACTATATATCTTCTCTGTTGAGTGGAAACCTCATTATGTCCAAAACTCTTACTTTTCAGGATTCAAATTCAAAAGCAGCAGATCTACAAGCTCAAAACGGGTCGCTTCGCGCCACTTTTCAAGCTCATGGATCTGCTACTTTTGATGCGTTTGTGTGACGCTGTAGTATGATCAAGTAGGGCGTTAATTTACGAAAAAAGACTACGTTAAATAAAATATGAAGATAAGAGGTGTCTTCCCGACAGCAATGATGTATTGCTTCCTCAGCCAAGGAACATTTGACAGAACCAACAGTACCTCAGGTTGACTGTGTCAGGCAGACGGATGGAGCGCCTCGTGGACTTCCTGGCAAACTTCTTGCCCCCCGCCAGGCAGGTCAACGCCCGCTTGACGTCTTTGACCCAGGACTCTCTCTCTTCCACGTGCGTGGCTTGGAAGAAATGATCCTGTTTCTTCTCCGTGGTTATTTTGAACACCATCTGAAATAACAACATTGCTTTGTTAACCCGCATTCAATCCGGGAACGCATCTGTGTCATTTTAGATTTTAGCTATAACCATTATTTTATACTTTGGCTTTTCAAAAATAGCAGATCTACAAGCTCATAGCACGGCACAGAGTGCTATGAGTTGTAGATCTGCTATTTTTGGCTAAAGTTCTCCTCAGATTAAGGATGCTGTAGGGTTCCAGTGGTTAATGCAACACAAAAAAAAATAACCTATCACACAAAGATCTGGCGGCCCCCCTGTAGTAACTCTGAGGACCCCCTAAGGGTCCTGGACCCCCTGTTTGAAAACCCCTGCAGTACTGTATCCACTCTATTCAGATTTCCCTGTCCTTGGCTTCCACAAATACGCATCCACATAATAAACCATTGAGACAATTGTTCTTACCGTCCGCTTGCCGAAAGCTTGGCATGGACTGGTGAGGGTTGCACCCTTCAGTGGGATCATTCCTTTGGGAGAGTTGTCAGTCTTCTTTTTAAAGAATTCCACCCCATCTTCTGAGAGCACCACCCACACCGCTTTCCAGGAGTTCAGCACTGTACCCTGAGGGGGGATTAATCGCACAGATGGTTAACAGAAAGTGATGGGAAAATTACTCACATTTTGTACTTAAGTAAAAGTACCGATACCACTAATGTAGAAATACTCTGTTACATATAAAAGTCGGGTGTTCAAAATGTACTTGAGTAAAAGCACAAATAGTATTCACATCAAAATCTACTGAAAGTAGAAGTAACCTACTCATTATGTCATACCCCCACAGCACAACAGCAACTTCCCCTTAAACAGCTGCATGTGTGTTTGCGTTATACTGTATCCACGTGGGTTACAGTACCCAGACTATATATTAAAATGTATAGCCTAAGTATACATAGGGCAGTGCGTCACTTTGTGCCGCGCTGCGAGCTTGTACATCTGCTGTTTGTGAGCTACTGTCTTTTGTTCCATTCTCTCTCTCTCTCTCCATTTCACTTGGACTCAATCAAGTTTTGCCTCCCCCTCCCGTAAATGAATCCCCTTCTTTATCATACTACAGTGTCACACAAAAGTAGCAAAAATAGAAGATCTACAAGCTCAAAATGTGTCGCATGAGCTTATCTGCTATTTTGTTTTGCAATAAAAAAAAAAATGTAATCCTAAGTAACAGTTTTGGACATATGAGGTTTCCACCCGACAGTAACGATGTGTCATCCCTCCATGATGAGGTCATCCCCCTCCCATATGATCTGGGTATCCAAACTGTAATAGTTTCCCCTTCATCCACCCACTCCCTGAATCCACCACTCTTTCTTTTTTGCTCTCTCACTTTGGGTTATCTTCTTTATCTACAATTCTTTTATCATTACTTTATGGCTGTGGTTCCCAAACGTTTTAGCTCAAGACCCAAGAGATAAATTAGACGTTTGCCCTGGACCTAAACTAGTGAAAATAGCAGATCTACAATGGCAGATGGGGGTCTGCGGCCAAATGTATATCAATTTGGAGGTCCTTGACACGAAAAAGTTTGAGAACTACTGGTTTAGTGTAACGGTGTGATGCACACTGTATGGTTTCAACCTGGAACCAGAGTCTCAAAAAGCTTCTTTTTTTTTTTTTAGCTCTTATTGACTAAAAAGTGCAACCCAGTGTAACCTACTGTACTGTACTGTAGTTACTTACTACTTAATTACTAACTTACTTACTGTAACCCATTGTAACCTACTGTACTGTACTTACTTACTTATGAATTACTACTGTAACTTACTTACTCTAACCAAGAACCAATTCCATGACTTAAAACGTAGAG
The DNA here is from genome assembly GCF_963454915.1 of Gymnoscopelus microlampas. Classification (NCBI taxonomy): domain Eukaryota; kingdom Metazoa; phylum Chordata; class Actinopteri; order Myctophiformes; family Myctophidae; genus Gymnoscopelus; species Gymnoscopelus microlampas. Next base: position 15,529,467 of record NC_139950.1, read on the forward strand.
AAACAAACCCACAACTTGTGAAATAAGTTAGAAGGTTCACTGTTCACTTAGTTCTTGTCGTCAAAGAGACACATTGATATAGTGTATTGGCAATGAAGAGCAAAGCAAGAGTGCAAACTGATCAACCTGCTGTTGATTCAGCTAACCGTATACCCAAGACCCTAGCATCCAGTGCTGAAGAACTGTCATCCTGTTAAACTAAAATAGAAGTTTGCCCATGAGACCACATCCGTATTGCTCAGTGGCAAGCCCAAGCACCTCCAGGAAAGGTCCGAGAGTCCTTATATTAGTGACCCAAGATCGGATATAATAATTGTACACTTATTTGTCTTACCTTTTTGACTAAGTATCCCTCTTTGATCTGTTTTGGTTCCATGGTTCAGGTCGTCTGGGTACTGTAACACACGCGAATACATACAATATAACGCAAACACACATGCAGTGGTTTTAGGGGAAGTTGCTGTTGTGCTGTGGGGGTATGACACAATGTGGGCGGTTGAGCCCAGCTTCCTCTTGTCTGCAGTATAAATACATGTTGGCTATCACTCATTCTGCACTTATATTTAGTTGGCCTGGTTTGTGTGAGCAAATACCTTACTGTACGCAAAACATTTTTGTACAGTATGCTGTTCACTTGTTGCGTCAGGGTAACACTTTAGAATAACTATACCGTATAAATAGTAGACACCTGAGTTGAGTCACAATGCGTCACAAAGGCATCTCAACACAATTGTGAACTTGTAGATCTGCTATTTTTGGCGAATGTTCTTCCCAGAATAGAGATGCAAGTGGTTTATAGTTCATTAACAAACTTTTGATGTACTTTAATGTACTATTAATGTTAATGTTTATAGTTGATTAAACTTTATAACTTTAAACCCTCTGTTCTTCCAACTCTTAGGCAAGGCAAGGCATGTTTGCTTGTTTTTGTTATTTGCACTTTTCAACCACAAGGCAATTCAATATCTATGGTATGGTTTAAAAATTACAACTAAATATAAAAGGACATTTGAACACTATAAAAGGACATTTGAACACAATAAGACTAAAATTGCGGTGCAGAGTAGACAAATAATTTAAGAAATGTCACAAACATCAAATTGTTTTTACCTTGACATCTTTATTCTTTTCTATACATTAAAAATGAGATGTTCAGCCCTCGGGTGGCACAGTGGTAAAGTATCTGCCCACCACCACGGAGGTTGTGGGTTCGTGGTGTAGTCTATACGAACACAATTGGCCCGTGTTCGGGGGAGGGAAGCCGGACGGGGAGGGTGTCTCGTCTCCGTATGTATTCCTACGTGCTGGGGCGACACCTGTCAGCAGGGAGTGTTGGGCGGGAGGAGTAGAACGGAGGCTCTACGTCATCCTGGTTGGGGCAGGTGAGTCAGTAGGATACAACAGCAGTGACAACACAGAAATGTGTGTAGGAGGAGGAATTAATTGGCATAACGAGAAAAAGGGTTAAAAGGCAAAAATAAATGAATAAATAAAACAATATATTCATGATTTCATCTGATATGTCAGAACAGCAAATTGGTGAAACAAGGTCAGTTGCGGTATAAAATCAGTAGTGTCTTGAGTCATCAGTGTATTGCAACCAAGGAAAAGGTCAAGATCATCCATGCAGTACTGATGATGTTACAATAGTAGGAGGAGTTGGCAGCAGACTGGCAAGGTTTACTTCTACTGAAAGCTGTTACTCAACTCTTAACAAATACTTAAGTCAAAACTTATGACTCATGCTGTAACTAGTAACTTGTTCCCCATCTATTAGCTACAGGGCATCCTTCTATAACTTACGCAAATCTCTCTCTGTGTGTGTGTGTGTGTGTGTGTGTGTGTGTGTGTGTGTGTGTGTGTGTGTGTGTGTGTGTGTGTGTGTGTGTGTGTGTGTGTGTGTGTGTGTGTGTGTGTGTGTGTGTGTGTGTGTGTGTGTGTGTGTGTTCATCAAAATGACATCATCATTCTGATGTTGATGTCATTGACTGGCCTCCAAGTGCCATGATACTGGGTACTGCACTAAGTACTCTGACAATAGGTGCCCTTAATGCTATACGCTATAGAGCACCGAAGTCCTGATGTCAGTAGAAGGCGCTTTTCCGCAGGTTCGGGGCTTTACTTTTTGTGTTGATATCCTCATTGGGGAATCTTAGATCGCTTCATATAAGAACTGTGTTCCAAAAATAAACACACCACCCTGGCGATTTTACTCATATGGATATGAAGCATCGACTGAAGGTGTAAATGTACACATTTACCCAAAGAGTAACACAATATAAACACTAGAAACGAGTCAAACAACTCAAAGACTACATTTCCCATGAACGCGGCTGCTGTGGGGACAGTGATATCAGACCCGGAAGTAGTAGTTCTTAAGACTTTTAAGGCAGAATGAATTCAATTTTTGCCAGAAACAGGCTGTATCAAATATGAATGAATATCATAAACGATGCAGAGCCACCCCCCTGACAAAAACGCCGGGGTGGTGTGCTTATGTTTGGAACACAGTTCTTATATGACGTGATCTAAGATTCCCAAATGGGGATTTCAACACAAAAAATAAACCCACGAACCCATGAAACAGCGCCCTCTAGTGGCAGTGACGTCAGACTTCGGTGCTCTATACATATACAGTATAGAGCACCGAAGTCTGGTAATTTACACATCCTACCTGGGTCGTGTTTTTTCCCCCCCATTCTGAATTCCCATAGACGTGTTTAATATCGAGTCAAATAAGAACCGTGTTCCAAAAATAAACAAATGACCCCGGCGGTTCTACTCTCATGGATATGCATCAACTGACGGTGAAAAAACGCTAATGTTACTTCCGACAAATTTGTAAAATTCTCGCCAGAAGCAGACTGTTTCAAATCTGAGTGACTGACTATCATAAACGATACAGAGCCACCTCCCTGACAATATCGCCAAGACAGTGTGTTTATTTTTGGACCACAATTCTTATATGAGACGATTCTAAGATGAACCAATGTTATTCTCCATAGCAAAATTACTTTACGAACCAGGGGATGGACGAGTGACGTCAGGACTTCTGTACTCTATTATACCTGGAATAACTTCCAGAAAACTACAGGTCTGCCACAATTCTCAGTTCTTTTACAGGGTTGTCAACTGGTGGTCCGTAGTGCATGTCTTCCCTGACTATGCATTTAGTAATGTAGGTGCAATAACCACCAACCGAAGGGTGTTTGATACTTGCTATACAGTTATAGTTGTTCATCTTCATTGATTGATAGTTGTTTATCTACCTTTGTGATACCATGGGTTGTGTTTTATTGCTACGTTTTGAGAATGTGTGGTTCACAAAAAAAGGTCCACTGGGTGGCAATGTTTCCCCATTTCTTCTGTACATTCAGTCACTACATAGTCACGTTGTGGGAATCCCGCCAGAGTTTCTACAAAACCAAGATGGCGACAGCCAGTTCAAAACAAACTTTAGTTTGAGAATAAATACATTCTAATTCATGTTTTAACACCCCTTGGAAGGCGGAATGAGGTTTGTAAGCTGAACATTTCATAGAGTGTGTTTATTTTAAGCTTAAAAGATCGTTTTTTGCTGCTTTAATATAACCACTTCAATGCCAACCAGGATGAATGCATCAGATGTATTATGTCTTCTTAAGGCATAGGCTTTGTTTACAAAGGTTAATTTCATGTCTAATGTTGTTTTATTGTCCTAAAACGGCTTATTTACCCCATTTAAGAAGTATATTATTTGTTTGTTGTCAAGTTTAAGCTTATTTTGGTCTATTGTTTGTTTAGACTTGACCATGTATATTTTGTCATTTTCAATAGTTTTCACGGTGCTACAGAGAAATTAAACCAGCATCCGTTTGAAACTCCACTGTCTCATCCTTATCAAACTTACAAGGCAGAGGGGCAGTTACAGTAGGAAAGTGAAGATTAGTTGAGAAACAGTGCACTAAATGATGACACGTCAATGTGGTCAGTTACTGGGAAGTCGGTGGTCAAAAATAAGTTCCACAGAAAAGGGAGTTAGAATCTCAAGGGAAAGTGAACTGGATTGTCTGGTTGAGTCATCATTATTAGGAAATGTGCCAGAGTATGCTCATCAGTATATCAGTTAACAGGAGTTCATATTATAGAAGGTTAAAGGAGGAGTTCACACAAAAAAATGACTTATTTTCTATCAATTGCACACCCTATGAAGCCTTCAATCCATGGATTATTTTTTGTTTTTTGTCGCATTCCTAAGCTAATAATTTGATTCCCGTCTCCTACCGGCTAATGTATCCGGTAGGAGACACAAAGTAGATTATTTGTGTCTCCTACCGGAAATACACACGGTCATCAAATTATTGTCGTAGGAATGCCACAAAAACAAAAATAAATCCATGAAATCAAGGCTTCATGGGGTGTGTAATTGATAGAAAATAAGTCCTTTTTTGGGTGAACTCCTCCTTTAAGAGAACAGACTTAGGGTAACCGTGGAATAGGAATAGATCAGTGGTCCCCAGGTTCTTAGTCAGGTTGGTGGTCCCTGGTTCATAATCAGTTGAAAACCCCTGCCCTACAGTAATACTACCCAGACTCAAATGACTAGGTCTGTCCCTGCAGTGTGGCACATGCTGTGACCAAAAAGTCACTGGAGCTCTTAAACTGAAAACAGGAAGTGGTTTTCACACGTTGTAGTCTGTACTCTGTATTGCATGACCGCACACACCCCTCTTCAGCGCTTATTGATTGAGTTTATTTCCCACGCCATACATATACTGTGCACATGTTCTATGTTCTATTTCTAGCGTGTGTGTGCTGCTACATGAGGGATGTGCGTGTGAAGAAAGATGCAGGTTGTTTTCTTGACTTTCTCACCAGACAGAGACAGCCGGTGTTATAATGTATCCAAGGATTCTGGATATTATAAGCAATATTAAGCGTTTATCGACAAAGCCTTGATTAATAAACTGCCTGATTATCTCACCAGTTTACTTAGAGTTTGAAAGCACCAATACCTGTGCACACAAGATGACTTGGTTTTAAATATTCCTACTGTTAAGACTCATCTATAATACTGTATTTCAGTATTATGCTCAATAAATGGGCCGTACATCAGTGTATGTACAGTATGGTATAACCCATTAAAACGGGGAAAGCTTCTGTGACTTAAATGTTTTGCATTGGCTCAAAAATAGTAGATATACAAGCTCACAGCTCTGCAAGTTTGTACATCTGCTATTCTTGAACATTTTTGAAACATCTGGAAGGTGTGAGAAATACTGATTTAGAGGGCATTTGTAGAATTGGCCTCAGGTCTTAATGGGTTTTACTCATAGAACTGAATAACACTGTGACATCTGTCTGTACTTGTGTCCTATGGACTATGTCATGTCTGTCGTCTTTTATAAATTGTGTATATATTTAATTGAGTTTGTTGTTGTTCCTGTAATCAGGGCATCACTGAAAAAGAGAGCTTGCCCTCAACTTACTTTCCCTGAATAAATAAAGATGAAATTAAATAATAATAATAATAAATACATACAAATCGACAATAATAATCACATGAGTGTTGTTCGGTCGGAGGCTGCTGTACTGTATATCAGCCGTGCTGATTGTGTATACAGTACAACAGCACAATCTCAAGTGTGATATTGATTTTATGCAACACTTCTACAAGCACCATTTATTGGTTCACTGTATAATAAGCAGCAACAGATTATGATTTGTTTGTTTATTTTATCGTTTGTTCGGCTCTGCCAACACAAATAGTTCCGCGACTGGGACTGGACTGTTGCCAAGCAATCAATAAACATTTTCCTGCACACTAGCTTGCTATTTTGTGTAGATCTAAACTTGACCGCAGGCCAGCTACTTTGTATCATGTACATTTATATCTATGTTTCCATTTATTGTGCAGACAAATGGTAGTGTTATGCACATCATCCTAGTTGCTGGCGCCTTAAACCTTTAGTGCAGACTCTTTCTTTTCTTTTGATACATGTAATGTATCAAAAGAAAAGAGTGCACTAAAAGTATGGGGAACAAGCTTGATCTGGACAGGTTTAGAATTTTGCAAGAGTCATGAAAATTAGCAGGCTCTACAAGCTACACATATATCTTTGTATTTCATTGCGGTGTATTGTTGCCACAGAAGGAGGCTTGTGTGGTTGGAATGAACAGGTGGTTGAGATAGACAGGGCTGTGGATTGAAAAACTACTGTATATTGAATTTAAAATGTGCTCCAAACGTGGGACCAGACCTGAAAAATGGAAACAATAAAAGGGTTAGCTGTTAACTGAGGCTGAAAGAGGACATTTAGAGGCAACTTAGCTGAGAGGGACGATGCACTACAACAGAGGTCTTCAACGTTTTTCAGCCCAGGGACCCCCACTACATATTGTTTAACTTGTGTTGCAGATCAACGTTTTTCATAGCTTCATAGACCTGTGTTGCGTTGTGTTGGATTCATGTTAATGTGTATTTTCAGACAGTTAACCACTTAAACCCTACTTAGAAAACTTGAACTTGGCCTGCTCTTTTTCCTCCCCCCAAAACCAAACCTCTTTGCCCAAAATGGCCAATTTACAAGCTCACAATGAGCTTGTAGATCTGCCATTTTTGGCTAATTTTCCCTGCAGAAAAGGGATGCTAGGGTTCAAGTGGTTAATGTAAAAAAAAAAGTTCCACAAAGATAACACAAAGATGTGGCGCCCCCCCTGTGTTAACTCTTGAGGACCCCCTGGTGAAGACCCCTGCACTACAAGATCTATTCTGTTTGGAACAAGAGTGCTTTGGAGATTTGAGACAATACATTTTTCAGTATGTTTGCCGCCCGATGAATAATACATGCCAGTCCACTTTGATCAATTGTTCTTAAGTTATTTCAAACATAATGACACTGTACTTTAATCACTTGGATCCCTATTCTGGTCCTGTCTTAATAGGCCAGTTTTCTGTGATAGTAGCAGATCTACAAGCAGTGAGCTTGTAGATCTGCTACTTTCAGTGAAGAGCTTTGGTGTAGAGGGGAAAAAGGAGGTGGACAAGGATAGAGCCCTGGGTACTCAGGTCAACAATGTATTATAGTTAATATAACTTGAGTATAAAGCAGTTGATGTGGGTCTAACTAGTCCTTTTGCCAAGTCTGTATGTGTAATGTTGCAAACACACCACTAGAGGGTCCTACAAACAAACGGAAACAATGAAAGCTGAAATAGGTGAAGGGTGGTCTGCACTGTACTGTGGCTGGTGTTGGATGCAGCTCCCATTTGTACAGAAACAAATAACCGGACAGAACAAAGTGATTCTGATTAATGTTATTTTATTATTATGACAAATGAGCAAACAATGTGTTAAAACTAGTGTTCCTCAAGGGACAAGATATACGAACAAGAAAGATTAGATGACACTAATGTCATCTCATCTTTCAGATTGAAAATCTATCATTATTTTCCTCATTTATTTAACAACGTAATCCCTATATGCTTGGTTGACCGGGGTCCCCCTGGAGTCATGTACTTGCCCCCCTCCTTAATTTTCCTCCTATGCCAAATCTCTTCGCCGAAAATAGCTAATCTATTTTCCCCTATTATGACATGCCCTGTATGGGGATGAAAGGGTTAACCAGGCTTCTGTGGTTAACCAGGTGGATATGATTGATATTGATGTCTCTTCTACAATGAAGCTCTGGCCCAGAGAGCAACAAGTCGACTTTTACCACATAATCCTACTATAAATGGTAAATGGTCTCAGTACGTCTGTGTGTCTGTAATTCACGTAATTCGAGAACCGTCCGACCGCTCGACTTCAAACTTGGCGCGTGCTTCTCCAAGGTCCAAGGGAGTTCATCGGTGGTTGTTCAGAACTGTTGATCCAAACAATATGCCCATATATAGGTATATATGGAGATCTAGTAGTTGTCCAGAACCGCCAAACCGCCAGATAGGCCCATATATGGGAATGCCCAAATAGGCCCGACCGAGTTCAAATTTGGCGTGCTTATCACAGAGGACCCGAGTGTGTGATGCACCAAGTGGAAAGTTGGTTGGATCAGCGGCTCTCCCAAAAATATATTTTTTTAAATGTTAAAAAAATGTATGAACATTTTTCAACACAGAAATGATTGACGATTATGCCAATTATTGCGATTGTATCAAATAATTGTGATCAGGCGATTACGTTATAACAGGCCTATCGCTACCAGGTATATGGCCATAAAAAAACATGTCTTTGCTGCGATTCAATAAAAACACTACTAATGGAGTGAAAGGAAATGCAAATTCAGGTTGAGTGTCAGGCTAAGCCCATGGAGCATAAAAACAGACCTCTCTAGGGAAGAGCTGCAGTAGGCATGAGTGTCAGGTTCTCTACCAATTCACCGTTGTAAGAACTTGTGATCCAATTGAAGCCAATGAAGCCTTTAGCCACTTAAACCCTCTAGACATAGTACATAGTGCTTGGACCGCTTTTTTTTTGTCTACACCAGGACTCGTCAATGTTTTTCAGGCCAAGGACCCCTTAGCTGAGAGAGAGAGGAAGCAAGGACCCCCCCCTCCCCCACTGCATATTGGATTCATGTTAAATGTGTGTTTTCATACATCTAACCACTTAAACCTATCCTGGTAAACCCTCCCTCCAGAAATCTCAATTGTATTTTATTTCAGGAGTGAGTCTGGCCTGCAGACCTATATGGGCAATTTGGCTGTGGGCTGGAGATGGGTGGGAGTAATGTAGCTGTGATGTCCAAGTGGCCCTTTGATGTCCAATTAAGCCACTTTAGGCTGCAGTGATTATCACCAGGAGTAATTGGTTTGTCTTTGATGTTAATGAGCAGCTTGTATGAAAGGTGTATTGATTAATGACGTGTGAACCACTCTGGTCCCACCTGATTGGCCTACCCCCGCTGTCAATCACAAAACAATGAGCGAGGACGCTGATTGGCTCGGTTAGTTGGTAATTCCGCTAGAAACTCCCACAATGGGCAATCAGGCCAGACTCACTCCTGGAATCAAATGGAAATGAGATTTCCGGAGGGAGGGTTTACCAGGCTAACTTAAACCCTCAATAGTTTGTAAACTTGACCTTTGGCTCGGTACTTGGTCTGCTCTTTTTTTCCCTGTACAACAAACCTCTTCGCAGAAAATAGCCGATCTACAAGCTCACAACTGCGACGCGTTGTGAGCTTGTAGATCTGCTATTTTTGGATAATGTTCTCCTCAGAATAGGGATGCAAGAGTTCAAGTGGTTAATGTTGAAAATGATTAAGTAAAGTTCCTATCACACAAAGATTTGGCGGCCACCCTAAAGTATCTCCGAGGACCCCCTGTTGAAGACCCCATGGTCTACGCCAAATCTCTTTGCCAAAAATAGCCGATCTACAAGCTCTGCTGTTTCTTTGGCTGATGCTCCCCCCAGAATATGGATGGTGGGGTTCAAGTGGTTAGTGTACAACGTGTGGACAAATGCATATTATGATGATCTATAACCCACTCTGCCCGTTTGGTATTCCTACAGATTTTATGAAAATGGAAATAATGTCATTTAAAAGTCACCTTGTGAGAAAAAAAAAGAAAGAAAAAGAAGTCACCTTGCAATGATGATGATCTCATGCTTATAAACATAGATCACAGAGATGCCCTCCACGACAGTCCTCCACGACAATGTCACATTTTCAAAGGCAGAGACGGAATGTAGACCATAATACTTCCATGTGATTCATTCGCTTTCATGCTGATAAACATCCATGGCGGAGGATATTGATGGGTTTATTGATGCGTCTTGGATGACCGACGTTCATTAGCTGTCACTATGCAGACCCCGGCTCTCCATGACATTTGATTGGAAAACAACTTAGGCTACATGGGCAAACCAAATGCAGCATTGATTCCCAAACAGTTTCACGTCAAGGACCCCCCCCCCCCATATTGGCCACGGACCCCCCTTTTGAAAAGATTTTGTGCCAGGGACCTCCATAGGAGAAGATTTGTGATGTTGACTTGAAAATAGCAGATCTACAAGCTCTTGTAGATGGCCTATTCAAACATCCTAAGTATAGAATAACGTTAAAGTGGTTAAACCGATTTTGATGCTATATTAACTCATTTAGCTGGGGACCCCCCTGGAAACCCCTCAAGGACCTCTGGGAGGTTTCCAGAGCCGAACTTGGAGAACCACTGGCATAGAACATAAGAGAAGATATGTGGTGTTGGGAAAGAAAATGAAGAAAAAACATTCCACATTTTTCACAATTTCTTTTCGAAATTTGAAACTAGCCCTGTGTGTTTTGGTCTTCTGATAAGGGAGCTAGACTGTGTAGTCTGCTGAGGTACATGGTGCCAGAAGAGAGAAGAGATGTACTTCACTAGGCTTTAGGGAGAGAGGCACTGTAAGCATGATGAAACTTATGAAACAGGAAGTCTTCACTGCCCCTAAAATGCATGTAAATACACACACGCACACACAGTCACACACACGCACGTGTCTGTGTTTAAAATCCGCACAACAGCTTAGATCCAAAATATGTTTTTTACTGTAGAAAAAAGTGTGAGTACATCATAGGAACGTTTCAGCCAAACAAGTTTGGCCTTCCTCAGGTAAATTGTATTAGTGACCCACCCTTTTTGACCCTCCACCAGGGGAATGCCCATGTTATGGAATGCCCATTTCCATCTAGTGGTTACCACACCCTCCCATTGAATACCCGAGTGGGTAATTAGAGGATAGACATCCATAATATTGTCACGTTATGGATATTCTATTTTATTTTTCACACAAATATAGGAGGATTATGTCTTTGCATTGTCCAAGGAAAAAAACAAAAACAATGTTTTGTGTCTTTGCTGCTCAGTATGTACTTATATGTTTTGTTGTCCTGTCTTGTTTTCTATTACTTTATCATCTGATTTCTTTTTGTTGTCTTTTTGTTAGTTTTTTTGTTTTTAATATTAATACATTCACATTGTATGTAATGTAAATGGTGAGGTTCTTGTATAAGCCCCTTAGGGTTTCTTACCCCACCGGCACAACAACTATACAGTATATCACCTTTCCCATGGAAGCATATTATGCATTATGTATATACATTCTGTTGTGCAAATCAAATAATTCAAAACCCTCATTTATCTAGGTCTATCACAGCATGTGACCAGCGTACTGACATATTTAGGGACAAAGTCGCAGGTCTGTTTATAATACACACAGACACAATTTGCAATAACTCTCATTAACAAGATATCCCAACATACAGATATTTAAAATATCCCAATATTTTCTTTTACAAATAGCCTACCCAAACTAACACAGATAGTAAGGTAGAATACATACAAGATACCATAAAGTGCAATGAGGCAACACACACATGTGTAGCATAAGGTTACATGATTATCATGTATAATGGTCACATAATGGAAAGAAAAGTCACTCTTTATTTTAATCGCTCTGGAAGGACCACAGAGTTGCTAATGGAAATCCCACTTGACTTCTTTATTGACATATTCACAAGTAAAACAACACGTGCATACAATAGTCAAAAGGATAAACATAAAAATGATTGAAGGCTTTTAAGTTATTTCCATTGTGGTCCTTTCAAAGACGGTTCAATTCACAACAGTAATATATATATGTAGATGATGTTACAATTAGGGCATAGATATGAATAGGTCCTGCCTATCATTCAGCCATCTTCTGTGTGAAGATTTAAAATTGTCCTTTGAGACCATGGATTTAAGACTTTTCCAAGAGGGGCGAAATCCCAAAACGGCGTTGGCGCCCACCGCGCCTCCGCCGCGCCTCTGGCACGACCGCAAGACCATTCCACATGACAGCTGTTAAACTGGCATGGTACAAAGTCTGTAGAGCTCCCTCTGGTGTTATACCTATGGGTGTCCCTGACCTTCACGAAATAGTCGACTAGATACTTGGGTACCTCACTGTTCGCAATCCTGTGAACCATACACACTTTCATGTGCTGCCCAGTTTGACAACAACCCAAAGGGTCCGGTTTTCGTATCCATTTGTGTATCCTGTGGATAAACATTCTGAAATCAGTGATGGGGTGACAGAGGTGAAACACTCTTCCATATGCCACCACAGTGGCCTACATGTGTTCGCTTCTCGGCAGCATGCTGTGCCAGCGTCTTGGCCTGGGCGCTCCAAACAAACAAAAAAAATAGGCTCTATGCACAGCAGCCATATTGGACGGAAATTGGTCCTATTCCTTACTTCCTTCACATGTGTTACCAATGATACTAATGAAGGCTCTGTTCCATTTCATGTAGCACAGTGGTTCTCAAACCTTTTAATTTCCACGACCCCCATAACTCTGAGAGTGTACAAATGGAACCAAATGGACCCTAACGGGTCCATTTGGTTCCGTTTGTACACTCTCAGAGTTACACACCCGCAAGGGGCCATTTGGAACCCCCTCAAGTGTTTCCAGTGAGCCAACATGCACAATGTCAACACAGACTCTGTTTGACCAGAATGGAACAGAGCCTTAATTAGTATCATTGGTAACACCTGTGAAGGAAGTAAGAAGAGGCCCAATTTCTTTCCAATATGGCTGCTGTGCATAGAGCCTATTGGCAGTGTTTGCCACGTGGTAAGCCGGCGGGGTCCGATTGTGTCCTTGCCGCCGCACTATAGGGACCCCAGCTGGTGGCTCGTCGCACCTGTGCAGCAAGGTTGGAATGAACCTCTGCATGCGCTAGTATACTCTCTCCGGGTGAAAAGAATCTGCCGGTGACACCACATGTGTTTCTGAAGAGGAGACATGTGGTTGTCTCCTCCTCGCTCTACAGGCCAACAGAGAGGGTTGGCAGTGGCAGGGACCACAGTACATGTGGGAGGAATTGGCAATGGATAAATGTGGTGGAACTGAGAAAAAACTAAACCAAAAATGTTTTTTTTCAAAGGATACAACATAAAACAGTGGTAGCATCTGTCTTTTGTTGCTTCATTTTAGCTTGTCTCTTTTTATATCGTAGCTGTCGGGTGGAAAGCTTGTATGTAAAAAAAAAAAAACATTACATTTTATTATTATTGTCTCCGCCAGGCCGAAAGGTATGGCGAGAGAGTATGTTTTGCCCCCTGTCCGTCCTTCCGTGTGTCCGTCCGTCCGTCCGTCCTTCTGTCTGTGAGCAGCTAATCTCCGCCACCGTTGGCCAGGTCGCTGTGAAACTGCACACACACACTCCCTGGATGCCACAGCAGAACCTCTGCCCCACATTTTTCAGATCAGCCTGTCATAGCGCCACCATGAGGCCGACTTTTGCAAAACATATTTTTGGATATATTACTCTTACAGATTTTCTCCAAACAACACGCAAATCAGTACACAGTATCTCTATAGTCATGTGATCAATTAGGATCTGTCCGATTTTCCATATTCCATCCTGATTGCCTAAGATTGTCTTCCAAAGTTTGCAGGATTGGTTCATTTTTAACAAAATGCCTCAAATCATGAACGCAGCATGCGATTTCCGTGAAATTTTCCCCGGAGATTCCCACTTGGCCCAGGAAGAAATGCCACTTGAAAACTTTCAAATCAGCGTCATGGTGGCGCTATAACAGGCTAATTCCCGTTTTTACCTATAACTGCACCGATCTGCGTAAAACTTTGCACGCACACTCCCTAGAAGTCAAGGAAAAACCTTTGCCATGCATTTTTCACATATTATGCTTTTTAGAGCGCCACCAGGAGGCTGACTTTTGTAAAACACATGTTTTGCTCTTACTCCTTAAGATTCTGTCCAAAAATCACACAAATCGGTGCACAGTATCTCCATAGTCATGTGATCAAGATGGATCTGTCCGATATTTCCTATTCCATCCTATTTGGCTAACATTGGCTTCCAAAGTTTGCAGGATAGGTCCTATTTCAACACAATTCCTCAAATCATGAACGCAGTGTGCGATACTGTGCACAAATCGGTGCACAGTATCTCCATAGTCATGTGATCAAGATGGATCTGTCCGATATTTCCTATTCCATCCTATTTGGCTAACATTGGCTTCCAAAGTTTGCAGGATAGGTCCTATTTCAACAAAATTCCTCAAATCATGAACGCAGTGTGCGATTTCCGTGAATACGCATTCACGTATATTACCACTAGGCCGAGGAATAAATGGCACCCTTTTCACATTGGCCTGTTATAGCGCCACCAGGAGGCCACAATAACCTACCTGACCTGGCGGAGACTTGTGCTCCGAGGAGCACTTTTTCTAGTTATTATTATTATTATTTAAAGTGATAATAGCTGATCTACAAGCTCACAACGCGTCAAGATATCAGCTTGTAGATCAGCTATTTTCATTACTTTTGTGTGACACTCTTGTATGATGAAGTAGGCCACGACTCACAGCCAAGTTTAAACATGAACATACGGTATGAGGTTTCTGCCCGACAGCAACGATAGGTCCCTCTTTGCCAAACACCTACACTAATACAGACTGTAATAAATAGTGAATAGACTGCTCTCTCACTGAGGCCTTTGCTGCTCTCAACTCTTGTTTAACAGTGTAAGAATGGACACATCTTCATCCCTAAGCGCCTTTGCACCTCATGTGCAAACATCAATAATTCTGCTGAGAACGGCACTGTGCTTAAGGGGGACAGTTGATGTCTTTTCCATGGTACACTCAATCTCTCTTCTGTCTTCCATTCCCACTATGCGCCCACACACTCCTCCCATGTATGACCCCCTGCAATGTTATTTATCATTTCTGCTGCATGGACAACAGGCAGAGACGGCATACACATGCACGCACGCACACACGCACGCATGCACGCACACGCAGTTTTTAGTCCATGCTTCTCAGCAGGAGCTCACAAACAGCTGAGGTAGATTGAACAGATTCATATGATGATGATGGTCCCAGTGGTGTAAAGTAATTAAGTACTGTACTTAAAGGGAAACTATGTAAGATTTCTGGTCTGTGTGTACAAACACCCCCCCTCTGACTGACATCAAAGTGATGGCTGTCTTTGATGCATTAATTGATTAGAGAGAGCAATTAAGTGTGACACGTTTAAGGCCCAATCAAGTGCACAACCCGGTGCACAAACCCTTTGAAGTTCAAAGGGATCAAGTAAGAGCTCCTGCGCCCGCTTCTCACTCATAAACAGCTGAGGTGGTTTGAACAGCTATAACAGATTCATATGATGATGATCCATGCATTTTTGAATATGAGCAATCAGTGGCCATACCAGAGTGGAAGGTCAAGAAAGGTCAAGAGGCCAGAAATCAACTATGTATACAAACAAGCCTGTACAGCAGTGGTTCTCAAACTTTATTCATGTCAAGGACCCCCAAATTAACATGTATTTGGCCATATATTTATATATATATATTTATAAAAAAAACTTCTAAATGTTTACATAGAATAGCAGATCTACAAGCTCACAATGTGTCACATCGCGACATGTGGCGAGCCAGTAGATCTGCCGATGTATGAAATTGGATTAAAGTGGTTAAACTGATTGTGATGTTACATAACAGTATTCTAACACATTTTGCTGGGAAACCCCCTGAAGGACCCCTGAATGACAAGAAAGCAAAACAACAGGTATATATTGTTGCCGTCTGGCTGAAACCTTGTATCTTCATATTTAAACTTTAATTTAAAACAAAAAAAAGTTAATGTCCTACTTTACCATACAACTGTGTCACACAAAAGAAGCAAAAATGTCCAATCTACAAGCTCACAATACGCTGAGTGTTAACAAGGGCTTGGGACTAAATAATAGCTGCACTGAATCCGCTGGAACACAGGTTCTTTTTTCCCATTTCTTGAAAAGTGACGATTTTGAACATACAAGGGTTCCATTCACCGTCCGCGGTGATAATTATGCTCCTTACAGGAGTTCAGGTTTACTGCGTTAAAGAAGTATTATTATCGACGTATTCTTTCCGTGTATAGCCTTCTGAATCTTTCAACTAGGCTGTATGGGCTGTTCGAGAGAGGTCAATAACACTAGCTTTTCTCTCCAATGTACGTAAGCATGTGCTGTGTCTGTGTATGTCTGTGTCTGTGTATGCCTGGAAACCAGAAAACACGTGGGTAACGCAGATAGCTTCTTAGGCCCTGCATGGGGTAAATTGGCAGCCGTGACAGCAAATCTTCCGGCAGGTTCTTAAAAGCAGTCCGCACTGAGCTAATCCCCTCGTTTGAAACACGGTTCACCAGATAAATTAGAGATATTTCATTTTACTGAAATTAAAGTTCAATATTTTATCTCCACCGCCATGAAAAGCCACCGGCAAATTGGTATTTTTAAATTTCCTGTCCAGCCAAATCAACGTCCGCTTATAAAGGCCATTATTTGCATAGGGGACAACTGTTTTGACACCAGCAGCGTTGCCAGATTTTGCAAGAGCAACAAGCAACCAGGTCTATGAAAACAAGTCCAAAAGTCCAACTTTATTGTCTAATGAGGGAAAGAAATAGAAAACAGGTTAAAGAACAAATAAGATATATTATGTACAGATAGCGTATGTGAAAGTAGACATGTACATGGTATTTAGAACTTTGGCATAATATGCAGGTGTACAATGTTTCTTCAAAGGTGTCGTTTCAAAGACCACATTTCATGTGGTTAAAAAACACCTCTGCTGTTTCTTTAATTGTTTTTATTTTTGAATCTACCTGACCTTAAACTGCAATTTTACCTGTTATTAGTTGAAGTTTGAGCTGGCCAAGCTAAGGTCACAGGGGGAAAAAAGTGAAAGTTAATCTGAATTTCCACCTAATCGTCTGCAATCACCAGCCAGGGGGGAGGGTTTAAAATAAAATGAGAGAGAACGGTCAAAGCCATAAAGTTCAAAGTCTAAATTAACAACAGGCCAGGATAATGGCGCTGCCGCGGGTAAATTGGACCCACTTTTACTTGCACCTGTAAACCCCAGTGCTGGACAAAGTACTTTGAGTCAAAGTATGGATACTCCTGGTCAAATATTACTCAATTACGAGTGAAAGTTGCTCCGACAAAATGTGTACTCGAGTTAAAGTACTGGAGTACTTGCTTAGGAACCCTTTGTGTAGAGGAAAATAAGGAGGCCAAATGCATGGGGACCCCGGTTAACAAAGTATAATAGATTTTAAGTGGTTCAATATGGCAATAGATAAGGGACAACGTGGGATATTTACATACTAGTCCATATCCAGATTATATCAGTTGCTTTTTTTTAATGAGTTTATGGAAATGATTTAAAATGAGAAAAGTAACTCCATAACTGCTGTAAAAGCGGACTGAAACCTTGCCCAAATTTGGAGTCACGTCATACTGTAGATACAGTATGTCATAGATGATTTCACAGGCTGGCCTCATGATGACCTGGCATCTGGGATTGTCAAATAATCGATTAATACACATAATTACATAGGTGACTATTTAATTTATTTACTTACCAGGGATAATGCACATTAATCAACAGTTGTTTTCTCATCTGACTCTGGCTCATGTAAATTAGCAAAGAGCTTATTTTCATCTGTAGTCCCTGAGCATGCAGGTTGTACAAGTAAATATGAGTACAAAAGACAAAACAATTACGGTATAATATGAATGCAAATGACAGCAGTGACAAAGATTGAATTTGAAAGTCAAATAGTTGATGCTCTTTCTTAATTTGGTAGGCATTAATAAGTCCTAATGTATACTTCATCGTACAATGAATAGCGAAATTAGCCAATCAACTAATCAATTAGTCAACACATTCCTGCGACTTTTGTTAGTCAGCTAAGAATGTATTCAGTGGAGGACAGCCCTCCAATCAGAGACGGAAGAGATGGAAGAGGTGCTCTGAGCTTCAAAGCCAGTTTCTCTTTCATCAACCACCTTAACCACATCCTCTCTCATGGTGCCATCTGCCTCCAGCAACAAGCTAACTTTATTTACTCTCATGAACGTTCTTCTAATCTCCAGCCAACGCCGATAACCCCCCCGTTCAAGAGTTTTAGTTTTACGAGAGGCCTATGCTAATGTAATCTCTTTTCTCTATTGGAACTTAAGTGGATAGGTTCTCTTATCCGTTGCCTCACACCTGTTTTGCTGCTGGCTTTTTATTTAGGGGAGGAGGAGGGGACGCGCTCAGGCCTTTCTGGACAAGTTATTTTAGACACCTTAAAATAGTGGCAGAAAGAATTCACTGCTTCGCACAAATTGGTTGTTGTGTTATTATTGCATGATTCCATAGCTGATGTAACTGTGCGACAGGCACGTATACAAACAAATCCAGAGTGTTACTTTAACTCAGACGGACCTGAAAGAGTCCATTTAAGGGTTTGAAGGGTTTGAGTTAAATTCAAACTCAGGATTTTACTGTGTAGTAGCCTATAAGAACGATATCACATCAACAGTGACTTCTGAAGGTCTGAGCGAGTATAGCCTCAAGTGTCTGGTCTCTAAACCCTTGAAACACAGTTGATTCCAGATACAGCCGGGGGGCTATTAAAGAAAATGTCCACTAGTCATTGTACTGCAGCTCTGACAAGGCCCGCCTCGTGTGTGTGGCCGGCCGATCAACCTCAGTACCTCCGGGCTTGTCTTTAATGCCGTGGATTTCACAGAAAGCCTGTTTGATGGTCTGGCCTTTGGGGTAACAACCGACAAGGGCACATTATGTCCTCTAAAGCGCCTTCAAATCGTACCGTGCCTGACACCCGTGTTTCTGGGCTGGCTCCCGGCGAGGCCATTGTGTCCACATTCTGTCGGTGTAGAAATGTTGAATTGTCTTTCTGTTCTCACATATGTTTGTTTGTTGGTATGAATAATCGTTCCAGCTGTGCAGTTTGCCTCGGGCTCTGATTCCATACTGTCTCCGAGGCGCTGAAGAAATGTGCAGACAGTACGTGGGGTCACCTCTCTCTTGTGTCTCTGCATGCAATGATGTAGAGTTTTTTTTATCTGCCATACTGCTGTTAAATTACATTTTTCCTTTGAGCATTGTAAGTCAAACACACCACCCCGGCATACATACAGCTACACTACAATCACATCTACAATATATCTGCTCTAGGAAAGTCTCACAAAGTGATTCAAGATTTTGTTTGTCACAATGTTGGTGCAGCAGACTCCAGCATATACACAGAATGTACATTTAAGATTGGCACCTTCCCAGGTTAATTCAGGTAGGATATCTTTCTGGTACAGCTAAAAAGAGAAATATACAGAATATAGAATAATAAGAAGTTATACAAGAAAAAGTATGGATGAATAAATTTGCGTCCGAGGCATATACTGTACACATTCATGCAAGGCAAGGCAAGTTTATTTGTATAGCACATTTCAACAACAAGGCTATTCAATATGCTTTACACAAAACATTAAGCATAGGAAACACATTATAAAAGGACATTAGAATACAATAAAAACAAAAGAAGAAAAAAGAAAAAGAGAAGAAAGTAAAATTGCAGTGCAGAATAATTTAAAAACCTGAATAAAAGGCTGCAGTAAACAGAAAGGTTTTCAGCTGTGATTTAAAAGAACCAAGAGTTGCAGCAGACCTGCAGTTTTCTAGGAGTTTGTTCCAGATATGTGGGGCATAAAAACAAAATGCTGCTTCTCCACAAAGCAGACCTTTCCCAGATGACCTGCAGAGGTCTGGATGGTTCATGATATCGCACAAGATCAGAAATGTATTTTGGCCCTAAACCATTCAAAGCTTTATAAACAGTAGCATTTTGAAATAGATTGTTTGACATACAGGGCAGAAGGATGGATAAGTTAACAACCAGGATTGGAACTGCATATCTCTGCTGTCGGGCCGAAACCAACTATGTCCAAAATATAAACTTTTCAGGAAATTAAAAGTGTTTTCGTTTTTCGTTTCGTTTTTTTAAACAACACAATACTGCCTCATCAAAGTTGATGTGGTGACTTTATATTTATGGTCAGATACTTGAATGTGTCCTTATATTATCATCACTTTGCAGCTCAAGTGGAGTTAGGAGGTTTTTGACCATTAATGTGGAGATAGTTGTTTTGTCCATCATTAATTAGAATGTCGAAGTCAGACAGAAAAAAAAGTTGGGTGGTTTGAATGACAATTTGAGGATCCAATGGAGTTAGGAGGTTTAGTCAGAAGTGTTTTTTAATACTTTTCAGACAGACATAAAGGGTGTTCAATAGCACTGATTTATAGAAATAAAGAGTTTAAAAATGGAGATGGTTGGTTTCTCCCCCACAGCGATGAATAGTGCAACTAGCAGTCAGTATGTGAACATAATAGTGGAAACATATAATGGAACTAGAAAACTGGATCCTTGTGGAGCCGTAGAAATTGTGCTGTTGTGCATTTGATTTAATAATAAACATAAGAAACAGAACAGAATTTTTACTTAAAGTATTGGTAACAATACATTCTACCTTTGCATAAAAAAAACCCAACAACAATCATAACCAATTTCCTAGAGGTTTTACAGGTGTGTTATACATATTCTGTTTCCTCATCTTTGGTTGTTTTTGTCCACCTGCGTCATGGCATTTGATTTGTTGGTAATTAAAGTGGCTTATGTGTGGCCGCGTGAGACCGCTGGCATGGACATAATGTGTTTTGATGGGAAGGGCTGGAGCTCTCCTGCTCAGGGGGGACCAGAGGTTGGCAGGGAGTGAGAAAGATGCCAAACGACAGTCTGCGGCGGGATATAAATCACATCTCTCAGGAGACCGTATGAGGGGCTCAGGGCAAACACACACACACACACACACACACACACACACATACACACACACGCATGTGCGCACGCGTTTGTATTACTATGCTTGTTAGGACAAAAACATTTTAGGACTACGGTTTTGTGAATGCGACCAGCGCATAACTAAGTATAAATCAGGCATAACTCTATCTCAAATCCCTAAAGCTAGTTTCTAAATGTCCTAATCCCAACCCCAACCACAATATTGTGTATTGTAACCATAAAACTAACCTTTTCTTGAGGACCATTTTCCTGGTCCTCACAATGTCTATTTCTCAAGTTCTACTATACTTGTGGGGACATTAGTCACACACACGCGTACACACACACACACACACACACACACACACACACACACACACACACACACACACACACACACACACACACACACACACACACACACACACACACACACACACACACACACACACACACACACACACACACACACACACAGACTCACTCTGTGTTCTCGTTGCATCTGCATATAAGCACCTCTACCCCCAACCACCAGCTTCATGACCTCAAAATATCAGAGGGACTTTTGCAGAAGTATGCAAAAAAAAAACGCATATCGCGCACTATAGCCTGAACAACAGCGCTATACAGTAGAGTATAGGGTAATTGAGCTACACTTTAAACCACTGTTTCCCAAACAGTGGGTCGGGACCCATTTGTGGGTCGCGGACCGATTTTGGGCAAACTTCTAATCTCTCTTTTGGGTCTTGAGCTAAAACGTTTGGGAACCACTGCTTTAAACCACTTAAACCCTCTATACTTGGTAAACTGGACATGAGTTGCTTCTTGGTCCGCTCTGGACCAAGCACAGCAAAAATTGCAGGTCTACAAGCTTATAATGTGTCGCAACGCATTGTGAGCATTTAGTTTATTTGTATTCACAAAAATGTGTATTTGTATACGTAAAGGCAGTAAAGGCATTATTCCAAATGCTTTACATAAAGCATAAGAGGGCAGTGTAGAGACATAAAAAGGCATCTCAGAGGGCTGCATATTAAAAGCGTACTAAAGCGGAAATAAAATAATAATAATAAAATAAATAAGATGGGCTTAAAAGTTAAATGCATTGGTGCGTGAAATGGTAACGTTGCACAACCTCATTATTTTTTCTCTCCCCAATTTTGTCGTAAAGAAGCCAATTCCCCTCGAACAATGAACTATGCATGTCTTGAGAGTTTGAGACCATCATTTTGTATGATAGCCCCAGGCCAATAGCGAACGTTCTTTTCAAGTATGGGTCAGTGCTTCATCACAGTCCCATGGTCGTACATAGGATTGCAAAAGCAAGGTCGCGAGTCCATTAATCACTATACGTTTTGCATGGCTACAAAAGGAGAATCTTAAGTAAGCCTACACGTGTACTTAACATTTTTTGGTGCATTGGACATGGGTGACGTGCGTCGTGCCCATTCAATACGTGCACATTTTTTCCCCCCTCTCATATCTAATCACATTATTTGAGCATTTAAATTCTGATACACACCACCCCAAACCCCCGGCCCTTTTCTTCGCCGCTATAAAGGCTTGGGCTTGGCTGACAGCTGCACAGTGGAGAGAATACCCCAGGAGATTTTCACGTGGCACACGGTTGGGAATCCAAATCCCTTGGCTCGCCTCTTTCTGTGCTACCAGCTCGCTGCCCTTCCCTCGCCTGATGAATTATAGGCGCCTGTATGCTAGAGTGTAAAGGGATTCATTCCGCACACCATTGTGTCCTGGAGGAAGCTCTCCAAATGGGTAATGTATCAAGGTTGGCATAACCCGCAAGGAATATCATTGAATACCGTATTATGTCGATTCTCTCGGTCCCACATGGTCTGCAGTGGGCTCACCCACTGTCCATTTATATGCTGCTGCTCAGCATGGTTTAGTAAATACCAAGAAATGGTATAAGAAAGTAAAAGTGGACTTTTACTTCCTCTAGGTGAGTGAGTCCCTCAGTTATTATTTGCCCTGCAATTTGTAGTATTGGCCTACAGGCCAGAGGGCCTGATCTTTCTCCTCCCAATGTCCCCTGTATGAATGAATGAACCATTCTAAAGCGCTTTGAGCACTTGGAAAAAGTGCTATAAAAATGCAATTCATTATCATTAGTATCTTTCACCCTGCACTTAAAATAACTGTACATCAGTTGGATCACTGACTTCCCAAAATGAGTTTTCTCAATAGGAGTATGAAACATTATTGCTCACTCACATGGTCAGACCTACAGTAAATCTTGAATTGCCCTTTCATGGCGGTATTTAGAATAAACTGAATCTAACATCTCAACAGTTGTAGTGCGTGTAGTATTGTTAGTGCTGCTAGGGGCATGAATCCTACTGATTCTGGTGGTCCCATGGCCTCCCATCTAGCGCCACCCATAGGCCAAAATGTCCACTTGCACGCAAGTTATCTCAAAATGTAATGGGTTGATTGTCTTGAAATGTATCCGTCCAACACGTTGGTCCCAAACAAGATGTCACAAAAATGACTTGCTTGATTGCATCACAACGGAAATTGCTGTGCAACTACATTCCCCTCAGACGATGAACCCTATACTGTTATGCAAGCTGTTTTTTTTTCTTTGTTTATTTACTTTTGTTTAACCACTTTCACCCTGGCGTCCCTATTTTAGCCATGTCAATATTGGCATTTTGGCAACTTGTAGATCGGCTCATTTTGAAACGTTTTGAATAGGGTGAAGGGATTAATGATTTTGCATATTTGGCCCTTTACGCATCACATTATGAATGATTTAGATGTAAGATGAATGCCTTGTGAACAGCTGGATCAAATGAGCCAACCTTTCATGTGCTGGTGAGACCTTGCACTGATGCTTTTCTTGATGACGTCCCCAGAGTCCTTGAGTCCTGAAGACATGCAGTAATTGATTTAGACATCTCTCCTATGGGAAGCTGTTGTCTTTTTTATACCGTGTCAAACTAGGGAGAAAAGGCTGTTTAAGAAATCTCTATTCAATATTTAATGACAGCCTTACAATGGCGTAATAATTCTTCTCCCCTGTTGAAGACATGTCCTAAATTATTGTTTGTGTTGAAGCAACTGACTGCCTCATGCTTCAGGAGATGGACATCTTATTTGGCCCTGTGTCTGTGTTAACCCCCAAGGGGGTGTTAACCCCAAAGAGGTTGGCAGCCCCCTCGCCTGTGTTAACCCCCAAGGCGGCCAATGCTCCCGGCGTGTCATTTGTTGGGAGACTGTGAACTGATGGATTGGTTAGTGTGTGAGGAATGGGATATGCAACTTATGAATCACTGTGTGTGTGTGTGTGTGTGTGTGTGTGTGTGTGTGTGTGTGTGTGTGTGTGTGTGTGTGTGTGTGTGTGTGTGTGTGTGTGTGTGTGTGTGTGTGTGTGTGTGTGTGTGTGTGTGTGTGTGTGTGTGTGTGTGTGTGTGTGTGTTATCAGAAAAAAAGAATGATCTGGAAGTATTTCGCAGATGATCGCAGCCAAAATGGGTTTCTAAGGAGGTTTGCTGGCATGTTTCTTTAGGGATAAGGTGAGATGCTCAGTCGTCCATGAGAGACTTGGAGTAGAGCCGCGCTGCTCCTTTGCGAAGAATTAAGTAACCAGAATCAAGTAACCATTTGGGCATCTAAGGATGCCTCCTGGTAGCCTCCCTAGGGCAGTGGTTCTCAACCTTTTCAAGACATGACCCCCCAAAATAATATGTGAACTGTCCTCACTCTGACAAGCACTGGGTTGAGGCATTATATTTAGTTTGAAGTTCCACAGATAAATATTGTGAAAATGTTCATAACTTATCATTTGACAATTTGGCCAATGTTTGACCAGTTTTTACAGTATAGTTTGACCCTGAGGGTCCCGACCCACAGGTTGAGAACCACTGGGTTATGGGACTGTGATGCGAAAGAGGAAGGCATTCTATCTTTATGCTAGAAATAATAAGACAGGAAGTCCATAAATTAATTACTATGGATTCCCACATCAGTTCATAAATCACATTATGATAAGAGTAATAATCTTTGATGGTCCGCACATCGTCTTAATGCTCCCATGAGATATATTTATTTATGCAGCGGTATAAAAACACAACGTTGTGTTTTCATACCGCTGCA
The DNA here is from genome assembly GCF_963454915.1 of Gymnoscopelus microlampas. Classification (NCBI taxonomy): domain Eukaryota; kingdom Metazoa; phylum Chordata; class Actinopteri; order Myctophiformes; family Myctophidae; genus Gymnoscopelus; species Gymnoscopelus microlampas. The sequence continues at coordinate 15,554,239 of NC_139950.1, forward strand.
TGAATAAATATATATTTTCTGGGAGCATTAAGATGACCAGGATGCATCCTTAGATGCCCCTCTCTGCAATGTTATCTATTCTGATCTAGCACCCGTCGATATAGCCGACTTATGGATGTGTGTGCCGTGCACCTCTTGACCGCTAATAATAATATTTGATGCTCATTATTTGTCTCCATCAGTAATCTCCCCTCCAGTATCTGCAGTAAGTTAAATATATTCTTTTGTATTTACCATTCTTGACATGTCTAGTTACAGTTCAAAAGCACAAGGTTTGCGGAGAAGGATGGGGACAGTATTCATCTCTTGATTTATCTCTCAAGCTATGTAATAGAAATGATATTATAGTTACCTAAAAGATGAAGGCTTTGTACATAATATAGATTCCTGCAGGTTTGGCTGTCAACCCCTGATATTAATTATCCTGACAGTGACCTTGCAAACACTGGGGAATGGAGGGCCAAATCAACTGGCATATTAATGGCTAGATGCCGTCTGCTGTTGCTACAGAGTGACTGGCAACCCCCTGCCATTGGCAGAGCGCTTGATTTTTCATGGTTAATCCAAGATGTATCATAGAATATCTGATGCTGCATACAAAGTGGATGTTTGGACCCAACCAGCCTTCCAGGTCACTGACCGCAATAATGGGAGTATCGAAAACGAATAAATGGATAGCACAACAAAATGATTGCAGTCATGCTTGGCAAAAGGAATAGAGTGGCATTTTGTTACAACATTACACATTGGGAATATTAAAATAGAATTTGTTGTGCTTTTTGGTTGGTTCCGCAATTTCTCCGCTGTAGAATGTCTGAGACAAAATAGTAGTACACATTGTGATATAATTACGGCAGTGTTATATGAGTGTCAGATACAGAAGTGTTATATTTATCTTAACATGCATATACCTCTATAATTTAATGAGCCCTGGATCCGTGACACTATTTGCTCTCATTATCAGTAACTGCAGCATTTTTCTCTGGATGGTACAACAGAGAGAGAAAATGAAAATCAACTCAAATTGTAAATTACTACTTGTTACCACTAGTGTTTCCCATCTACATGATAAGAAAAATGTCAGTACAAAACAATGCAAAACAATATAAATACCTAACAACTGTCCAAATATAAATAAGACACTATAGGCTTGACAAAGAAAGCATGCATTTCAATACATTTAGACCAAGTCTTAGACTCTGCTCCACCTTAACCATTTCTTCAGGAAAGATTTAAAAGAAACATAGGAACTGTTGCTCTTAAGGTCTGCAGGTAACCCATTCCATGCCACAGTTGCTGTGTGCTTGAATATACATTGTCCAGTGTCTCTCTTACAACACATTGACTGCCATGGATGTAATATTACGTCATCTCAAATCCAACGCTTGTCTGCCAATGACGTAATATTACTTCATCTGGTGTTTTTTTGTGATTACGCTAGAGGGCGCTCTTCGCCAACCTATGAATGATGCCTTGACTTCGAGAGAAGCATACACCCGGAAATGAGTCATCAAAAACATATTCACCCCGTTCACTACAATGTTATCAGATTTATGAAAATACATTTATCTCAGGTTTCTTTTCCCAGATTGCGTTTTTGGTGAAAACAAGCTGTATTCAACTGCTGATAACTACAGAACAGACAATCGCGGTTACAATGTTTTTCCGGTGGAAAGAAGAGAGACTCGTCTTTCCACCAAGACATGGTTTGTTTAACTAGTGCTTCCTTTGTTCTGTGGATTTACGGACATACTAGGCCTGCTTGCGGTTGAACTGGCTGAATTGGCTTATTACTGTTCTCACAAATGAAGAATCAGAATCAGAATCATCTTTGTCACATCACAGGTTTACAGGTGTAAAACAGTAGGTGCAATTTGTTTTTGTGCAAGCTCCATCATTTTTGTTATTTCATAAGAGAAAGGGAAAAAGAAGAAGGGGGGCAAGGGGAAGAGAGGGAGAGAGATCAGTAAAAACAAACAAATTATCTACATATTTACACATAGTACCGTATACTGTATCTACCCAGTGCGGTAAGTACCTGAGGTAAGAAATAAGGTGCGATAAGTACCTGTGGTATTAAGGACATGCTTGATCAGAGCATGTTTATCTTAATGATAAACCAATCGATTGTGTTCCGGCTTGGATCAGTGGAACTAATGTATGTAGAAGTCTAAAATGCTGCTCATCAGGCTAAACTAAGCAGACTATTAGCCGACATATCGGAAGTGCTATTGCCAAAAGTGTCCAGGAAAAAACTACATCTTCTGCAGTATATGAATCGAATCTGGATTTATTATGGATAACAGGGACTTGGCTGCATGACAACTCAATGCATTGGTTTTAACTCAAGCCGTTTCACCACAAAGGTATTTCAGTCAGATAACTCACGAATAGATTGAACCAATATTTTATTATAGAATGAGAATACAAGTGTGGATATAATATTTTATCTTGGCATTCAGGCTCTGCCACATTTGTCTCCCTGCTCAGCACAATTAGACAACCATCATTAACCATTAAGAGCAGGGAGATAGATATACAATAACAATCATAATAGTAATAATAATAAAGCTTTATTTATATAGCGCCTTTCGAAACAAAGTTACAAAGTGCTTCACAGAGAATAAAAAACACCATACAACAGAGATAGAGCAAAAAACTGAACATTTTTAAACATACACACAAAAAAACCCATTACGCAGCAGTGCAGTAGGACACAATAGGTTAAAACATTTGGGGATTAAAAGCAGCTTTATAAAATTGAGTTTTCAGGAGGGATTTGAACCGGGGCACAGACTCTGCGAGCCTGATCTCCAGAGGGAGGGACATTCCAGAGAGTCAGAGCTCTGAGAGCGAAGGCCCGATCACCTTTTGTTTTCTCCCGGGAAGATGGGATTTCTAGGAGAGCTTTGTCTGAGGACCTCAAAGTGCTCTTTGGTGCATATGGCTCAAGTAGATCGAAGATGTAGGATGGAGCAAGACCAGAGATGGCCTTATTGGTAATTAATAACATTTTTAAATCAATCCTGAAAGTGATTGGAAGCCAATGTAAGGAGGCCAGAATTGGTGAGATAATATCAAACATACTTTTTTGAGCCAGTCAGGACCCGGGCTGCAGCATTCTGAACTAGCTGTAACCGTTGGATTTACTTATTGGAGAGACAGGAATAGAGGGAGTTGCAATAGTCCAGGCGTGAATAAATGAATGCGTGAATTACTTTGGTTAAATCATGGGTGGATAGGAAGGGCTTTGTTTTGACAATGTTTCTGAGAGAATCCCGCCCATTGGGAACAGAACTAATAGCAGAGCCCACTGGTGGTGCTGGGGTGGTGGTAGGAGCAAACAGGCACAAATGTTAATGGGACAAATGACAGCAGGAGGAAGAACAGAGACTGAGGTGAGCTTAAATAACCCGCCAATTGGTCGGCTGATTGCCACGTCAGCGTATGACGTATTGGTCTTGCGTAATACCGTTGTAATAAGGCCTCCGTATACACCCACATATTGAAGCGCAGTGTGTAACCTTTCGAGTATATTCTGCCTGAACTAAGCTCGCAAGCTACGTATCATTTAGAGCAGTGGTTCTCAACCAGTGGTCTGGGGACCACCAGTGGTCCTTGAGGGGGTTCCAGGTGGTCCCCAGCTAAATGATGGAGAGTTGGAAACCAAATGGACCCTTATAGATCTTTAACTCTTAAGAGTGTAAAATGAAACCAAATGGACCATTTGCTTTCATTTTACGCTCTCAAGAGTTACATTATTGTTAAACATCTGCTTGACATAATTAAAAATTGATATTTTGATCGTTTGCCGTTATCTCTCCTATGTGTAGCCTCTAGAGGGAGGCAGAGATAAAGTGATGTCATTGAAAGGTATTTAAGGCCTTTTAAACAGGCAGGTAGCAGATCGCCAATCTGCGGGTCCTCACACCACACCGGTAGTGTGTTCTGAGAGGGGGATGTTGGTGTGCAGCTGCTGACCTGGTAAATGGTATGCTTGTTTCCTTGCTTTTACTTTGTTTTGCTGTTGTGTTATTTGATATGGTCTACAATGAGAATGTTTTTATATTGTCCGGTCTGTGTCATTTCTGGTGCTGTTGTCCTGTATGTTTGCCTGTCCAGTGTTTGGGGTGTGGCCTCTTCAGTAAAGTGTAGGCATTTAATATGGCAGCCGGAAAGGCTCGTGCATTTTCTCAGAGCATGTTTATTGGTTCATATTTATCCATTTGTGTCAATTATTTGGGCGCCCACTTGCAATACCCTCGCAGCCCACTAGTGGGCCACGGCTGACAGGTTGAGAACCAGTGATTTAGACCACCATCTGCACGAAAGGTGAATACGCCTCTCGAAGAGTGTGATACCAACCCTGATTTATGATGCTATTTATGATGATTTATGATGGCATTTATGCTTTTACCGTTTTACTCTGAGATGTTAATGTAAATTGGAATGATAAAGCGAAAGGGAAAGCACTAACCTGTGTAAACAGTTTTGGTTTTAAACAATGTTGCTGAACAATTTGATTACAGTCTGACCTCAATATGATTCTGATTGAGATAAAGATCACTAATCAGCAGATTTGTTTATTCAGGCTACAGAAAGCCACACCAGAATAAAGTTACCAACTGTCAATCAACCAGTCTCGTGAAGGGGATTAAATAAATGAATTGTGATGAGCATTTTGCACACAGAATACTATAATTATATCATAGCTGAATTGTAAAAAAAAAAAAGTTTTATACCGTTTTATGAAGAAACTAAGTGAAATGCAAACCGGCTTAGAGATAGAGATAATCTATCCTGGTTAAATTAAAGAGATATAATCACTCATGGTATGATGCTATTAAAATGGCTCTCAAGAATAAAATGGAACACAAGAGGCATTTATTCACCACTGAGAAACAATGTCTTAATGACACATGATGCTGTGAATGTGTTGTTATGCTTTATGGTGTTGTCATCTGGATGCCTGTACTATGCTTTATCCGTCTCCTGCCGTGTGATCTCCCCTATACTCCAATGTTCAATTGCTTTCATGTTGCTCTTAATGCATCTTGATAATGTTTTCCATACAGTAGTTTCACACATTTGTCTGTGCATAATGTGTTATGTAGGCTCTTTTTATGTTTCCCAAACCATCAACCTGCCCTTCATCTACAGATGAAAAATAAATCACTTCTATCATAATGGGCCTTTTAAACAAAATAGACATCACAATAATGCCATTATGCTAACCAAAGTTTTGAATGATTGAATACTTTTAACTGAAAAATAACTGATATTTAAAGGTGCAGGCAGTACAACAAGTTAAAAACTCGCCAAATGGATGACATATCGACATTTGACACAATTTTGTTTCCATCTTGGTCCATTGAACATTCAACATTCAAACTACTAGACAAACCAACATTGCTACACACACATGCAGAAAATCAAAATATACAGTTTAAAGTCATGATAAATATGCAGGATAATTATTTAAAGCTTGTGAGAATTTTGTGGTCTGTCTGCAAATACTTCAGTCGTGCATGTGTTAAAGCTACGGACTCATTTCATGGTGACATTTTAGGAAATCTGCTGGCGAGAACATCATTGCTCTAGGAGGTGACTGGTTGTCATGTGGGGTTTAAAAGGAGAACGGAAACCAAATCGGGAGATGCACAAAGTGGGCCAACATGCCTACAGGAGTCCCTGTTACTAAACATGGGTTGTATGTGGAAGTGGAACATACCTAAGGAGGTTTGAAATGTCTGGTGAATAAGAGTAAAACCGACATTCTAGTTAATATTTTAACTGTGGTTCTCAAAGTGGGGTCCAGAAACCCCTAAGCGTATTCATAGATTTAACCACTTAATCCCTAATACGAAAGTGGCCAAATTGAGGCAAACATTGTGATCTACAAGCTCAACGCCCATAGTGCGAGGAGTTGTGAGTTTGTAAAATTTCACAACATTTATCTGTCGAACCGAGTCAAACAAAATGTAATGCCTACAATTCCAAGTGCTTGTCAGGGTGGGTGGTCCCCAGTTCAAATATGATTATTTTGGGGGGTCGAGGCCTAAAAAGTTTGGGAACCCTTGTCCTTGCTGTAGTAGATCTGCACCTTCGCCGAAAACAGCCAATTTACAAGCTCACATAGCGTCGCGTTGTGGTGCGTTGTGATCTTGAACATCAGCTATTTTTGTCCCCCCAGAATATAGGCCTAGGGACTCTAGTGTTAATGGGGTTAACCTATCATCGGCTATGAGACACGTGATTTGACCATGAACCGAGCTCTTGAGCGATTTGGCCCTCGTTCGCCAATTTAATATCGTATTACTGTTTGCAATTTAACTGCAACAATGCTATCTCCTTTGAAGCTGTTGGCTAATGGTTCCGTTAGACAATCATGAATTTTAATTAGATCAAAGATTACTCCATACTCTTTGGCCAAGCTCGTGATTAGACTAGACAGAGTGAGTTATTATGATTAAGCTTGCTGTTTACAAGCTAATGAATCCGACCCACCTGAGAATCGATAAAGGACACCTCAAGGACCATTTTCACAAGAGGTACTCTGCATTGCATAATGGGGGTTTTCTCCCCGGGTCTCTACCTCATGATTAATTACATCCAATACCAATGCTGAGCCTAGTCATTTAGTATGTGTAGGGAAGCATAGGCTGCCTCTTTCCCTGTCTCAGATTAAAATAAAGCTTTTAATCCCCTATAATTTCAACACAGAAAACGGCCACAGGATATCTCCACTCCAGTATGTAATATAACATCCCTCCTTGCAGGAGCATTTTTTTTTTTTTGCAGTCAGAGCCGTGCCACAGTTGCTCGATGTCCTTTTTGCACCTCTGGAAACTGCTGGAAACTGATGGCGTTCGCCCCTTGTGTTAAACTGAGCGAGGATCTTTTGGCAGTCGTGAGATCACAGCGGGGGAAACATTTCACACTCACACTGTTTGTACATAACCGAGGTCATTAGTCACGTACACATGAAGCAAGACTGTCCATACTCCGTGTGACTTCACAGTCACACCGAGTGAGAGCTGGTTCACTTCAAGGTGACTCAAAATCTGCTTCGAAATCCACATGTACTGGAGAAAAAGCAGTGGTAGAAGTACTCAAATCTTTTACTTAAGTAAAAGTATCAATACCAAATACTTTGTTGCAAGAAAAGGTCCGGTATTCAAAATTTACTTGAGTAAAAGTACAAAAGCATTGGCATCAAAATATACTTAATCAAAGGTAAAATTACTCCTTATGCAGAATGTCCCTCTTCACAAGTTTTCAAATGTATACAAATCTTTTGAAAAAGTGTATATAGGAATGAAGTGGCAAATGTATATTTTGTAATAATCAAAATCTATAAGTAACTAGTAACTAAACGTTCAGATAATTATAGTGGAGTCAAAGTATTTGCCTCTGAGATGTAGTGAAGTACAAGCAAAAGTATTGAAAATTGGAAATACTCCAGTAAAGTAAAAGTACCTCAAAATTGTACTTATGTACAGTACTTGAGTACACATACTTAGTTACTTTACACCACTGACACCAAGAGAGCTGGTTCACTTCACGCCACGGTGACTCAAAATCTGCTTCGAAATCCACATGTACTGAAAAAAAAGAAAAGGTTTCACATGCTGTGTGTGCCAACACTGCAGACAGTGAAATACTTGTAGTTAGAGCCCCCTCAACCGGGTGGACAAGATACAAAATATGATTTAAAATATCAACGGTCACACATCTGCATCAGGAGCGTTGTAGCCAACTCATGCCGAGATGTTGGACCAACGTCTCAATTTGAATTTCCCATGTTGTCTTGCGGGTTGTGGGCGGTGTCGGTTACGTTGTGGTTGGCTCACTGAAAAACATAAATAAAAGTATAGCGAAATGGCTGCCAAGTTGCTCGAGGAAGCTTATGGCCGCCCTCTTCCATTGGTTAAGAAACAGAAGTGTTTCATTGATAAGAAACAGAGAGAGGGGGGGCGGCCTAAGACATCACTCTCATGCATTATTGTCTCTAGCTGCAAGGAGGTATACGGAACTTTGTAGGGAGGAATCAATGAAACACCTTCATAGGGAGCTTAAAAACCATTTGAGACAGGATCCTGGCATTAGTTCAAAAAACACTGTGCGGTTCTGTTGGCTGAGGATGATGTGAGAGGTAGAACTACTGCATTCACCTACTGTATGAGACAGTATGAGTATTGATGCTGTACTGCTAGTCCAGACCCCATACTGCTGGAACTAAGGGAGGCTGCTTTGTGTGAAAAGGCAGGATGATGAAAAATAAAAGGAGGCATTGGTATAGCCCAGCTCCAGGGCCAGCGGGAGAGACACCCTCGGGGTACAAGACAGCAGTCAAGATACCGTTCAGCTGCTCGGCCCATCTGCTTTACAGGTGTCAACGGGTGGGCATAATGCCAGGATGTACATGTTATCCTATTTATACAGACATAATCTGTATACATAAATAAGATAGCATACATCCTGGCAATATATCTAGGCAATATATCTATCTATCTAGCCATCCATCTATCCACCTACCTACCTATATTATAGGTACTGTAGGTAGGTAGGTGGATAGATGGATGGCTAGATAGATAGATAGATAATTAGATATCCCTTAATTATTGTATCCTACTGGTTCCTCTGTTCTCCTCTTTACGCTCAACACCCCTCACCGACACCCTCCCCGTCCCAGTTTATAGGAGTCGCTATTGCAGCAACAAGGATCACGCGCCCCGAACATGACAATTGTGTATGCTCAGCCAAACTGTACCGCTGTGGATTACAACCCCTAGACTCTGTGGTGGGGGACAGGTGCTTGACCACTGCGCAACCCCAGCGCCCACATGCAACATATGACAGTTAAAAGAAACACTTCACCCATTTCAGCCTTATTCTCCTATATTAAAATTGATTAGAAGCAGGGTTCCCCAATTACTTTTCCCCAAGGGCCAAATTATGTCTCGGGTACGAAGCCGAGGGCCAGGGACATTGTGCCCGCGCGCCGAAATCGTGCACGCGCGCAACGCACATTTTTTATTTTTTTATTTGTTTTTTTCTCTAATCGAGCTAATTTGACACTGTGTTATTTTAGGCCTGGGATTCTTAAATCCTGTGTTGAGGGTCACAAAAGGAAAAAAATGCACTCTGGAAACAAAATAAGTCTGCTTGAAAAGTAATACAGATTAACAGCAGCCAGTTGTTCATACTGAAAATCAAAATAAGTCCAGAATCAACAATTGACTTACAGATGTGTTTGCTGGTCTGCTTGAACAGTAATACAGATATTATTATTTTTCCAATAGGCGGGCCGTCTATTGGGGAACCCTGGATTAGAGGGTGGGTAGACCGTGGACGTCCTAAACGTAACATCCAGACTCACGAGGCGCACCGTTGCTCTGATCCGCTCCAAACTTGGCAGGGGTCTACCACCAGAATAGCCACACCAGCGGCCATGGGCGCACCGTTGCTCTGATCCGTGCCAAACTTGGCACAAACACTGTTCAGGGGTCTGCCATTACAATAGTCACACCGTGGGCCATGGCAAGGGCCTCGATTCTCTGATCAACTTCGCACAAACATGGTTCAGGGGTCTGGCATGAGATGGCCCTCAGCCCCTCAGGGACCTCAAGGGGCCACAGCTAGAGCCCTGCACGGGCTGAAAATGTGGGCCCATGGAATTCAACCCAGCTCAGCCCCTGGCCCGATAGGTGCCGCAATTTTACAGTTCAACAACTGTATGTGTGGCTTTTGATGTGTGTGCGTTGATGTGCTGTGTGGTGTTGTTGTCACTTGACCACTACTAGGCAGCCCTGTATTGACGGGCCGGGCTGGGCCCTGTTCGGGTCCCGACAGGCCTGCAGGGCTCAACCAGAGACGCTACATGTCTACAATATGCACCAAACGTGGCACAAAGACTGTTCAGGGGTCTGTCAAGAGAATATTCACACAGGGGCCATGTATGGCCCCCAGGGGCCGGGGCCACAGGTGCATTGTTGCTCCTTTTGGCACCAAACTTGGCACACACACTGCTCAGTGCTGAATGTTTGTGCTGTTTTGAACGTTTCGGACGCCCGAGGATTCTGATTGGTCTGTGGGCAGGACCAGAGCCTTCCAATGTAAAATTCAAGTCACTTCCCTTCCTACTGTGAGCAATGATGTGCCTATACATAACAGGTGACGTTCAGAAACCAGGCTCAAATGGAAGCCTCTCAGACTGAGAAGCGGAGTGACATAAAAAAAAGTCAGTCAGTCTGAATTCCAGGCTACCTTTAATGCAGGCTGGAGGTGCAGTTACTTGCGGGCAATTACTTAGCTTGCATGCAACTGCATACCTTGGTGGCATTGGTTGATGCTGCAGTTTGTTGACGGTTTGGTATTGGGACCTGTGGGGCACTTCTGTCAGTCCCACTTCAGTCAGTGTCTAGGGTTTTCTCCGACTATGTGGCATCCGCGTTCGGTTAGGGTTAGGGTGCGGGTTTGGTTCGGGTTTAGTATTGGAAACGTCGGAGCGCTGCGCTGTCGGAGGAATGCGCTGTCGGACTAACGTACTGCACCCGTGTCTAGGTACCAGCTGCAGTCTTCAGCTGGAAGCTATCCATCACGGACGTTTCGCCAATTTATTCAGGAGGACGTGGGTCTTCAACAGCGTGTCTGGGACCCCAAGGGTGTCCTCAGTTATTTTTTGTTTTGCATTAACCACATGAACCCTAGCATCCCTATTCTGTGGGAGCCAGAAACATCCTTTTCCCACTTCTTTTGAGAGGTCTTTTAGGACCTTCTTGACCTTTACTGCTGTTAAACCAATGTCCCTCAGGAAGTGGTTGGTTGAGAGGCTCACAAAGCCGTGGCAGCCGATTTCCACTGGATAGGTTGTTGCTCTCCGGTGGTTCTCTTGGCAGTCTGCCACTAAATCAGCATACTGCGAATTTTTCCTCTCATAAGGACAGATAGTATGTTAAACTGTTGGTCTACTGATGCTACGTTCACTGTCTCTCTGCATTTGATGTATGTGTTTACCTTACTTGTTAGTCGCTCTGGTTAAGAGCGTGTGCTAAATACCTAAATTGTAAATGGACTATCTGTATGTATGCTTACTATGTAGTCGGGGTGGCAACTGCTGAGTGTTTTAAAATAATAAATACTTTTATTGATCACGTCCGACAGATCCAATCTCACTATGGATTAGTGTAAATGATCACTATTGTTCAAGGTAAATGATGCCACAGTGGAATCCTCATTGCCTGATGCAAACTGCCCGTCATGGACTGAGGTAATTGTGGACGGTGCCATAGGGCAGAGGTTCTCAAAGTGCGGTCTGGGGACCGCCAGGGGTCCTTGAGTGGGTTCCAGGGGGTCCCCATAAAAATCAGTTTAACCACTTTAACCCTTTATATATATATATAGGTTGTAGATCGTCTATTTTCAAAATGTTAATATATATCGATGTACCAGCTCACAATGTGTCACAATGTGACGCGTTGTGAGCTTGTAGATCAGCTATTTTCAAACAATCTTTGAAAATTGTGAAATATTTTTGAAACTTTTTAACAACACAAATCTGGTATGGGGGTTCCTGGCACAACATATTTGCAGATGGAGGTCCACATACGGATGAATTTGGGGGTCCTTGACATGAAAACAGTTTGAGAACCACTGGCCAAGGGAAGGGCACCCTTAACTACACATAGGTGTCAGCTGTGCCAGTAGAGATTCAGAGCCATGCAGGGAGAAGCTACAGACTACAGAGCATGAGGACATGAGAGACTGACAAAGGCATGTTTCAGAGCCCTGTGTGAAGCTAAGTACCCTGTTGAATTGTGTGAGAGACCGTTCACATTGTATTTACTGTGACACACTGCAAGGAGCGGATGAGGAATACAGTGGATTTCCTATTTCCCCTGTTTGTATTCAAGTTAGGTTTGGCTGTTGTCTGCAACCGAAACTGCTACAAACATTGACATGGATGGGGTCGGACGTAGAGGGCTGGCCGAGGAGGACCAAAGAGAAGAGCTTTGGGGGGTGATAACGTTGCCGAAACGTAAGCCTGCCCTGCACTTACACTGGCTGTGACACTAGGCTAAATTAGTTCTATGTTCAGAGTGCATTAGCAATTAAAGGCCTAGGCGAGTACCTAGTTGAGTATTAGACCAGAAGTATCTAGTCCAGGGACGTCAATTAGGTATGGCAAGGTGGCAAAAAAAAATCATGAATAGTAGCCTAATGCAGGTGTAAGACCATTTTGTTTGTATTGTGTTCTAGATATAATGCATAATTTTCTATGCATTTTCAGGGGTTTTGGGGGTTTGACCCCCAAACAAAAATCCCTTATTCTAATCTCTGGGAGTTGGCAACCCCTAACCTTGCCATATACCTTAGCTTTTGCTGAACTGACACCACTGATCTAGTCTGACTCAGTACTGGGGTTGAGTACTTTGTCCACCATCCGTTCATCGGCCTGACCTTTTTTTCTGACCACATGAAACTATGTTGGTTGTAAGGAACAGCATAGCCTCTGGGCCGCCAGCAGGGCTTTTAGACTCTTGCTCTTATTAAGGCATTGCAAACAAATTGAGCTTAGTGTTCTCGTTATTGCCGTGTAAAGTGATGTTGTGCATGTACTCAATAGCTTTATGAAAACAAATTATAGACTGCGCTTTTCGTGTCCATGGAGACAGTTAGTGTCAGGGCCGGACTGGGACCAAAATTCAGCCCTGGCATTTTGGTCCGGACCGGCCCACCCCCCCCCCCCCCCCCCCCCCCATTTTGTCAACGGGGGGGGGGGGCATTTCACTGAGCCAGCCCAGCCCTGCACATGAACTCTGCGGCCGCACTGAGGCGCCTGCTGGAAAGCATCCCAGCCCAAACATTAACGTAACTAATAATTGGGCCGCGCGACTCGGATATGACCGTAATTACCCTAAAACATTTTTAAAAATATATTTAAAAAAAAAAAAAAAAAAAAAAAAAAAAAACTTTTTTTTTTTTTTTTTTTTTTTTGGGCCCAGTGGCCCACTGGCCCAGCGGCCCACCGGGCATTTGCCCGGTACGCCAAATGGCCAGTCCGCCGCTGGTTAGTGTTTATACAGTAGGCCTAGCTGTTGATGCAATGTGTGGAAAGTTGAGTGACTGCATTTTCATACCAAAACTAAGAGGTAAGAAAATGAGACACGGGATGGGGAGAGGAAAATGCTGATGTGTTTGGGATTTGGAGATTGGAGTTTATTCTGGGTCAGTATCAGTACGATCAGTAAAGACAGTGAATGCAGATGCGTTACATTTTGCAATCTTGTGCAGATTTCGGCACTTACATGGAGGGCTCTTGATAGAGAGGACACTTCCACCCTGCTTAGGGAGATTTGCAGTAATGACAGGGAGAAGTATACAAATCCTCTCAATCCGGCCTGCCTGATGGATAAATATTATGCTGAGTGTTATTGTTTGCGCGCATTGTTCCTGTTTACTAAAATATGCCCTTAGCTGACTGGAAAGCTATAAACAAGAGCAAGCCAGTGCAGTTGCACACAGTTTATGCCTATAATGTACAGCACACTCTGTCTGTCTGTCTGTCTGTCTGTCTTCTCAACCTGAGGGTTGGTGAAAGGGCCTACTCTGCGTGGAGTTTGCATGTTCTCCCTGTAGGTACCCTCACATAAACAAGACCAGGAGACCTGGTTGTGCCAGACCTAAGCCGGTGTTGTGTGAAGTCGTGTGAAGTCTAATTCTGAAATCTTTGTGTCTTACGTTATATACCAACCGTATTTATACTTGTGACATAATAGTCTAGTCTGTGCCTATTTATTCATGCATAAGAAACTTAACCACAACCAGACATACCATGTATGGATAAATTGGTGACAAAGGCTCGTGTAGGCCATACCTTTCAGGTCTGGCAAACATGCAGTAATCCTGGTATCTATACTGCCTCCCCCTGGTCAGTCAGGGCGCCTGATGGTGGGGAAAGAAACTGGTTGGAATAACGTGTTCCTTCCACGCGCTACAGTAGGTCCCACCGGGGAAACTCCCCCCTGTCAGGTGATAAGCAGCGACCTAAGGAAGCATGAGCTCAAAACAGGGCTCTCCCAAGGCTGGCAGAGGGAGAGTAGCGCCCAGGATTACAAGCTTAGGCAATATTTTAAAAAGTCTCTCTGTCTCTCTTTCTCCCTCTCCCCCAACACATTTGTTTATTGTGTTGTATACTTCTACAATGTGAGCACATAGCCTATAATGTGTTGCTTAGCCTAGACTACAGTAGCCTATATTTGATCTACCCATATGCGTTATATGAACTTGGGCTCTCTCACACACACACACACACACACACACACACACACACACACACACACACACACACACACACACACACACACACACACACACACACACACACACACACACACACACACACACACGTTTGTATTACTATACTTGTGAGGACCTCAACATTTTAGGGCAGCATTGAAAATACTGAAAATATCCGAATAATAGCAGATCTACAAGCTCACAATGCGTCCCAGCTTGTAGATCTGCTATTTATCAGCTATTTTCTGGTGTGTGACATCGATCGCCACACAACAAAGTATAAAATAAGGAAAACTCTAACCCCAACCCCTAAACCTGACCCCTAAATGCCTGATCCTAATACATATATACCCACATTTTTTTTGTGAGAACAGGAAAAGAGGTCAAATGATTTACTTATAAATAAAAGTATCAATCCCTACTGTAGAAATACTCTGTTACAAGTACAAAAGATCACTTGAGTAAAAGTACAAAAGTATTGGCATCAAAATATACTTAAAGTACCAAAAGTGAAAGTAGGCTACTCATTATGCAGATTGTCCCATTTCACAGGTTTTCAAATCTATAAAATGTATAAAAAGCCTTTGAAAATAGCAGATCTACAAGTTCACAGTTGTGAGCTTGTAGATCGGCTATTTTCAAATAGCCAAAAGGACTGAAGTGGTCATGATTTGTAATTATCTAAATCAACAAGTAGTAACTAAAGATTACAAATAACTGTAGTGGAATAAAAAGCACAATGTTTGCCTTTGATGTAGTGGAGTAGAAGTAAAAGTAGGCTATAGAACATTTGAAATACTCCTCATTTAGTCCTGTCAAAGAGACGTTAATTAGTGAGTTCTCTCTAACGCTCTGCCAGGCGCACTGGCAGACCTTTAGACCGAAAATTCAAACAACTCTAGTAAAAAAAATAAACTAAACTATTTCTCAACGAAACAAAGGCAGTTGTGTGTTGTTGAAAGTCTATTATCCAGGGTGGGAAGGCTCTCAGGACCCCACCTTCTCTGTATAATACACTGTTTGGGCAGAAGATGAAATATGTCCACCGCAGGCGGAAATTATTTGATTTACTCCACTGCGCCCTCTACCTGGTCAATGGTAATTTATATTGACCAGATCTGTAGAGAATAGACTTTCAACAACCCAAAACTGTCTTTGTTTCGGTGAGTAGCGAAACAAACAAGTTGTTTATCTTTACTACTAAAGACGGAGACCTCGCACGGTAGTGTAATGTTGGGTCTATGAGCAGAGCAGGGCTGGCGGAGCGTTAGAGAGAGAACTCACTAACTCTGGACCACAGCTATAATACCTGCGTCCATGCTCCCAAATAAACCCTTCTCCCAGCGGGACACGGTGGGTGGCGCTAGAGTGCAGCGGAAGAAACAAACCAAACCCCAGGGGTTAATCTTCCAGCCCAGAGCAGAGAGAAAGGGCTCTTTTTGCTGCTCATCCATACATCCATACACACATCTGCTGCTCACCCATACATCCCAATAGATTAGATTGTGTGTGAATCTCTTCAGCGGGCGGTTGGACTCACTGCTGTACCTGTCAGGAATAATAAACGAGCAGATCCTACAACACTATATGGATGGAGTCTCGTATATAAGCCGATACTTTTTAGTTCAGTATGTGAAATTGTAGCTGTATACCGAGTGGGACGTCGGCTGTTACGCCTCCTATTTAGTACTAATCATCATAATACAGATAACTTTTTGTCTGCATCCTAGACTTTCGTGGCACCGTGCTGGCATTAGTGAGATTACAGTTGAGTTGAGGCTCCGACCCCCCTCTCTCCCTCTCCCTCTCCCTCTCTCTCTCTCGCTTTGAAGATTAGACGGGCTGGCGACGTTTTCTGAAGGACACTGACAACAGGATTAGATCCCATCAGTCGAACCTTTATACATTCAAGATCTGATCACTCTTCTGAAGCCTCTACTGCTGATTATTGGCGCAACAATGACCTTTGGTGCATTTGGTGACTGACGATCAAGCGCGTTCCTTTATGCGAGGTATTAAGGTAAGAGCCGATTACCGTTATTATGTTGGTTGGATGTGTGTGTCTCTCACTCATTGCCAAGTTGGAGGCATTAGAGTGTGTGTGAAGTTGTCTCGTATATAAAGGCTATTCATCGGAGGTGTGTTAAGTCGTTTTTTAGGAACGATGCTGTCATCGTATCGGCGAAACTGCGTCGATCGCCTGGTATAGCGGCTCATTACGCGCCGCTAAACGGCGCGTAATGAGTCGCTATGCCATCCTTAAAGAGCCTATCATCATCATAGACACAGTGACACGTTTGACAGACCGAGTCTCTTGGCTCAGCATCGTTATATGACATATAATAACATGATACTTATATGACTTTATTCAGATACTCCACTGTGCGTGCCATAGGGGGTTTATATCTAATTCCGTCGACCTGTCAGAAACCGTTAAGTGCGCTTGAGTTCCCCAGTTCCACAGGAGCTGCTGTGTGTTTCTAGTAGCCACTGTATGTGTATGTGGTCGGTGTGCAGACGGGAATCGTGCGTGTAGGCTATATGGCACACGTTTGGGTTCGTTGATGGTGGATGGATGGTGCCAGTCTACCAGAGTCTGCTGCATGCATGGTGCCAGTCTACCAGAGTCTGCTGCTCTGCTGCATGCATGGTGCAAGTCTATACCAGAGTCAGCTGCATGCATGTTGCAAGTCTATACTAGAGTCTGCTGGTGCAAGTCTATACCAGAGTCTGCTGCATGCATGTACCAGTCTATACCAGAGTCTGCTGCATGCATTGTTCCAGTCTATACTAGAGTCTGCTGCATGCATGTACCAGTCTATACCAGAGTCTGCTGCATGCATGGTTCCAGTCTATACTAGAGTCTGCTGCATGCATGTACCAGTCTATACCAGAGTCTGCTGCATGCATGGTGCAAGTCTATACCAGAGTCTGCTGCATGCATGGTGCAAGTCTATACCAGAGTCTGCTGCATGCATGGTTCCAGTCTATACCAGAGTCTGCTGCATGCATGTACCAGTCTATACCAGAGTCTGCTGCCTGCATGCATGGTTCCAGTCTATACCAGAATCTGCTGCATGCATGGTGCAAGTCTATACCAGAGCCTGCTGCATGCATGGTGCAAGTCTACCAGAGCCTGCTGCTCTGCTGCATGCATGGTATATCAGAGGTGATACAACAGTATGTTGACTTTCATGGTGATTATCATCTGTATCCTCTTCTCCGCTGAGAAGAAATGTTTCATTCTAGCTCTTCTTGAGTCGTTCTCTTAAAGGTGAATAGCCTACCAACCGTTTGATGCCCGTAACTCATCAAATTTTGACCGTTGACCTGTCCCAATCAGTGTTGTGTTGTAGTTCCTATAACCACTTCAACGCTCTAGAGCTGAGTTGCAACTGTACTTGACTGATTTTTCTTTTCTCCAAATCTCTTCGCCAAAATATTTTTTGGCTAATGTAACCCCCAGAATAATAGTGGATGCTGGGTTTCAAGTGGTCTGAATGAAAGTAGGAAAATAATGTGTCAGGAACACAGATCAAATCTCTGGGGATCTCAGACTTCATATTTTGTTGACATATAGCGCACAAAAACTTTTCAGATGGAGGTCTGCGGCCAAATACTTCACAATTTGGTGGTCCTTGGCATGAAAATGTTTGAGAACCTTTGACTTTGACCTCTTTTAATAAACATATGTAAAACATACATACGTACATTGTCTCACCATTATCAAAAGGATAAACCGCAAAAAAAGCCAGAGCGCTTATTTCCACTGCGGTCCTTTCATCATTGTGCATGCATGTCAGTCCAAGCACCCATAGGTGCAAGAACATGTCCTTGTGGGCAAAGTGTGGGTGTGCTGTAGATCCATGAAGACTATTAATAGGCTCTATTCACAGCAGCCATATTATGAAGACATTCACAGGTGTTACCAATGATACTAATGAAGGCTCTGTTCCATTCTGGTCAAACAGAGTCAGGGTGCCAATATTGTGCATGTTGGCCCACTGGAAACACCAGTGGGTCTACAGTTGGGGTCCAGGGACCCTCATGGGCTTCCAAATGGCCCCGTACAGGTGTGTAACTCTGACAGTGTACAAATGGAACCAAATGGACCCGTAAGGGTCCATTTCGTTCCATTTGTACACTCTCAGAGTTATGGGGGTCGTGGAAACCACTGTGCTACACTAAATGGAACAGAGCCTTCATTAGTATCATTGGTAACACCTGTGAATGTCTTCATAATATGGCTGCTGTGAATAGAGCCTATTAGGCAGGGGCGTCATTTGGGGTCCCAGGGGACAGCACTTGCCACCCCTGCGTTCACATTTAACCTCAAAGTTGATTTCAGATCAACGCTGAGTGCATCTCAATCCATGCCCATGATCCATCTACAGTATGTGACACATATTTATAGCCTATGTGTTTTCTTGTGTGCAACCATACCTTTATTAACCACTTTCAAACCTGGAGTCCCCCCCCCCCATGATAGCGAAAATAGTGGATCTATAACAAGTTCATAATGGCTCGCGTTTGAAACGCGTATTTTTGAAATGGGCCTTAAGTAGTAAGGAATATTTGTCACCCCCTAGTTTATTTCTGAAACGACGCCTCTGTTATTAGACCACAATTTCACTAAATATATTGATATGTTTACTTGTATTGCGTTTGGTTGGTTTCCACCTACGACAACCTTGGAAGTAAACTATCTTCAGTAATGGTTTTAAGTGCTATCTCCTCTGGGAAAATACTACTGTGCGCGTATTATACATATTTCCATTAGGGTGATTCTCGAGTAAATTCTTGAGTAAATTCCTCATGAATAAAAAGACCTTGAGAATGAAACCATGCAAATTGGAACAGCCTTGAGTCACAGTGTATGAATCTCTTTGTAAAGCTGTTTTACAGAGCTGTGCATTTTTCAATGGCCTAATTCAATTTAAACTGCGAGACCGTCTTTCCAGCAGCCTTGTAAAGGGAAGCCTCATCGGTGGCTAACTCGAATTCCATTCATGAATATTTGTTGACGTTGTTAGAAATATGCAGTGGTGGACAGTAACTACAGTACATTTACTTGAGTACTAATAATTAAGTACATTTTTGGAGAATTTATTTTTCTTTGTAAGCTCATGACTTTAGCGCCACTACATTTCAAATGGAAAAAAACTTAGAAAAAATATATAATGAATTGACCACTTAAGCCTTACTCTAAACTAGAGGTTCGGCCCGCCACATGGCCCTCACATCTAGAGGTATGGGCCGCTACGCGGCCCTCACGCCTACGTCGCACCACTGATCCGACCAATATGTCTGAGTCATAGTGCTGGGGGCTTCGTCAGAGAACACGTTGTATCCGTATCTGTCCCTTTAAACTCATGGAGATCCCTGACGAGTTTGAAGTCAGTCCCATATGCACCATATATGGGCATAGCGGTCGGATCTGTGGCTCTGGACAACCGGATCTCTGTATCTGTCATAGAGTTAAAAATCACACCTGTGTGAAGGTAGCGGCGCCTTTGATACATTTTGTCATCGATATGTGTTTATAATGTGTTTATAGCCATGTGTCACGTGAAGCTTGACCAATCACTTTGTCCCGTACTCAACATACGCATCCATGCGGAGTTTGTGTTGTCATCGATATTAGTTTAAACTTTATAGCCCAGTTAATAAGAATACAGAGGACGGACATACGGATGGACATACACCTGGACATACACACGGAGAAACACTAGAGAAACAATATTAATTATCTGTCTTTGAATGTCTACGTCTTTGAATGTTTATATAGCCATCTCATTTTGTATTCATGATATAATAGTGATGTCATGAATAGTCCCCTTGCCTGACCAATCAGAACGTTGACGGGCCTGACCAATCAGAATGTTGACGGGCCTGACCAATCAGAACTTTGACGGGCCTGACCAATCAGAACTTTGACGGGCCTGACCAATCAGAACGTTGACGGGCCTGACCAATCAGAATGTTGACGGGCCTGACCAATCAGAACTTTGACGGGCCTGACCAATCAGAACTTTGACGGGCCTGACCAATCAGAACGTTGACGGGCCTGACCAATCAGAACTTTGACGGGCCTGACCAATCAGAACGTTGACGGACCTGACCAATCAGAACTTTGACGGGCCTGACCAATCAGAACTTTGACGGGCCTGACCAATCAGAACTTTGACGGGCCTGACCAATCAGAACGTTGACGGACCTGACCAATCAGAACCTTGGCGAGCCTGACCAATCAGAACGTTGACGCAAAAGCCAGGTATAGAGGGCTAATATCCGCTCTATACCTAAAGGTATAGAGCGGCTTGCGCCGCTAAAAATAATAGAGAGGGCACCGGAAGTCCCCTCCCATCCACTTGCATTGAGTTGCTCACCCAGCGCATGGGCCGAAATCACCCGTCCTTCCGGGTTGTGAAATGTGATGGGCGAGGCCTATTCGGGGCTCCTGTGACACGTTTTGCGTCACCTCGGTGCGCAGCCCCGTGCTCACGCTCGTGCACAAGCTTGTGAGTCGAGCCCGTTGGTCGAAACCGTTTTCGCTCGTTCATGTACAGTGGCCCCAGCCGTTTTAAGCTGCAGTACCTGAATGGCCAGCATGTCCAATGCGCTTCAATGCAACCACTGGGTTCTGGGGGCTTGGTATCTGCCTGTCCCTGTCCCTTTTATGCCCATGTATGGAGATCACTGATGTCACCAGTATATGCCCATATATGGGCATGTCCCCTTTTTTGCCCATATATGGAGCTGACTGATTTGTTTGCACCTGATGGCATGCCAACATATTGAGGTTAGACAACACACATATTTGGGCGCAGCTGCATTGTCATAGTGACGTGGCCGTGGTTTGTTTATGGTTATGTCAGAGTGACGTGGCCGTGGTCCGCACGCCCGCCGGCCCGTTCTCCCATTAGCCAATTTTAATATAGGATATAGTGAAAATAGCCAATTTACATGCTTGTAGATTGGCTATTTTCACTACTTTGGAAGATTTCTGAATTTACTTAGACCTTTTTTTTAATGTTCAAAATTTCAATTCAGCAATGCATTGCTTTTAAAAAAAGAAAAGAAAAGAAAAATGTGCTTTGAATAGCCTACTTGAGTTTTTACTTTTGTCCGTCACTGGAAATATGTGCTTCAAGAGGCGCTGTCGTATAACTGAAATGAAAACACACACACACACACACACACACACACACACACACACACACACACACACACACACACACACACACACGTCATGCACGCATGTGTGCGCAGCAGAGGCAGCAGGCACTAAAGCTTGATCCATTGCACATTTGAGAGACGTGTGTGAGCTTAGCTTGGAGAAATATTGCAGACTATAGTAATGGAATGTCCCCATGCCTTGGACTGGAATCTGAAGTAATTCATGGAAAAAAAAACAGCAGGCAATCGAAGGCCACAGAAAGACTTATAATAACCCATTAAAACCGGAAAAGCATCTGTGTCATTTTTGATTTTTGCGTTGGCTTTTCAAAAATAGCAGATATACAAGCTCACAGAGCGGCACGAGCTTCGGAGCTTGTACATCTGCTGTTTTTTAGTATAAATCATTTTTCAAAAATCTTGAAAGTGTGAAAACAACTGATTCAGAAGGCATTCGTAGAATCGGCCTCAGGTCTTTATGGGATAAAGAACCCGCGCCACCATAATTCGTCCTCCTCCAATATTTAAAAGAGCTGCTGCAATGATGTGAGTGTGTTTGGCCTTTGCTTTAATTTCAATACACTCTTGACTCATTACTAGCACATTATGTTTCCACTGAGCCAACAGAAAAATCACTGAGAGCCATTATATATATCCTTGACACAACATTGCATAGCCCAGTGGTTCTCAACCTTTTCATGGCAAGGATCCCCAAATGTATATATGTATTTTGCCATGGACGCCCATCTGAAAATATTGTCTAATTTTTCTGATTAATATTGCTGATCTACAAGCTTATAGATCTGCTGCGATTTTTGAAAAACTTTGACACCGGTTGAAAGTGGTTTATCAAGAGTGACAACAGGCGGTATAGAGAGAGAGAGGCAAGGTACAGGCCTATGCTAAGTACTACGCTCCAATCAATTAAATGGATAGAGTGTGCAACTTTACACTATTCACACTTTTAATATGCTCAGTGCCATTCTAGATGAAGATCAAGATGATCATCCTCTAGCTAATTACGTTCCCCTCGCTGGCCTGTCTGTCTCCAGGGTTGGAAACGGCCCAGTCCTTGGGTTGAGTTCTGCCATGTCTCACTGTTGTGAGTGGCATCCTCCACGAGGCGTATCCCTGGCCCCCCCCAGCCTCCTTTGTATGTTATTGTCATGAATTGTTTTAACCCATTAAGACTTGAGGCCTTGTAAATCCGTTAGTTCTCAAACCTTTTCGTGCCAAGAGCCCCACGAAAGGATATGAGCCCCCCCCCCCCCCCCGCCCCCAAGAGAAGATTTGTGTTTTTCAAAATGATTCACTTTCAAGATAACATTTAAAAAAAAAGTGGATGTGCAAGCTCGCAGCGCGGCACAAAGTGACGTGCTGTGAGCTTGAAATCTGCTATTTAAACCACTGTTCTAAATCCTAAGAGTTTTCAGAAACACTTATTACGTTACATTACAGTCATTTAGCAGACGCTTTTATCCAAAGCGACTTACAATAAGTGCATTCAACATAGGTAGGGAACGAAACTACTAATCACCAGAAGCATTAAGTGCATTCTCTTCTAAAACAAGCAAGAGTATACCTAGCGTATACCTAGAGTATACCTAACCAACAAGCAACCAAGAGTATACCTAGCGCTAAAGTAAAAGTGCAATATATCAGCTACCTACTTTCATAACAACAGATGAGACTAAATAGGAAAATCAAATGAGCAAGAGCTAAAACAAATAAGTGTATCGAATAAACAATATCCAATAAAACAATACAACATGAGTTCGTGGGGAGTTCATTCCACCACCATTCATGGCTTTTTTTGGTGTGTTTCATCCCTTTTGGCATTTTGTAACTCGTTGTAGGCTACTCCTGTACTTTTAAACGTGTCAATATTTAATCTGTCATTCTGTTCATGTACCAAACGAGATTTCCTCCTTTGCCGTCGTGATATATTTTATTCTATCAGAAGCACTTTTAGCACCTGTTCCAGGCTGGGGAATGGGTTGGGAATACTTATAAGGAGGATGCTGCAGGATGTCTTCATCTGTCTGTATAGGGCTGGGCCACAGTTCCATCCAAAAACACACATTTGGGAGATGAGAGATGAAGAGCAGTGTTGGACAAAAAATATATATATAAATATATCGTCATTTTGTATGTCAATGCATTGCTATATTGAAATTTAGAAAAGAAAAAAGAAAGAACATACCCCCCCCCCACTATTTCCCACTACATTTGAAATAGGGCTCAAGTGGTTAATTCATGATATATTTTTGTACGTTTGGGTCCTAAGAGTCCCTTCCTAGAGTTGAAAAGTACAAGATTCCTATTTGAGCGTGGCATGAGCTTTTAAAGAAAACAAATTCTCCAAAAATGTACTTAAGTAAACAGTTCTCAAGTACGTAAATGTACCTTTGTTACTCTACTCTATTGATTAATTGAATAGTTTATTAGTCAGAAATGTAAGACATTAAGGCTAAAAGGATAACACAAAAAAGGTCCTGGGGTCTCGTTTCCATTGTGGTATGTATTCAATTCATCAACAGCATACACAATTAACACAATAATACATATCAACAAATACAAACACTATACTGGAACATTACATTTACCTCCCCACTAATGAAGAGTAGTGAGGCTCTCAGGCCAGCCAACCTCCATTGGTATTCTGGCCGAGCGATGCTCCATAGGCAGCCCATTGTCATGGCTGGCTCAGCGTCTGATGATTGAGGGCTATAAGCAGAGGAAGTGGGTGGAAAAAGTTTACTTAAGTAAAAGTATCAATACTGCAATGTAGAAATACAAGTACAAGTCTGGAATTTGAAAAATAACAAAAGTATTGGCGTCAAAAAAAAAAAAAAGTACCATAAGTAGAAAGTACTCATTGTGCAAAATGTCCAATTTCACAAGTATTAAAATGGATAAAAATGTTTTGAAAATAGCAGATCTACAAGCTCACAATGTGTCGCATTTGAGAAGAAACTAAAGGAAATTTATTGATTTTTGGTGTGTGTGTGTGTGTGCGTGTGTGTGTGCGTGTGACGACGATGCATGGAGAGGAATATAATATGACACAAGTAGGCAGATAACAAGTAACTGACAATGAATGTATTATTGATTCATTTTGCTGTCATCCACTTCACCACCGCCACGCGCCGCATGCTAAAACCACAAGGGTTTGGCTTTCTAATGTTTGCTTTCAGATGCAATTGGCATCCTGCATGCATAATCTCTATTTTGAACATACAAATACAATAACAAAGCGTAAAAAAAAACTAAGCAAACTATAAAAAGGACAAAATATAAAAAACAGTAAACGACAACAAAATAAGTTGTATCATTATACGTTCACAAATGAGAAGGAAGAACTTATTTAGGCCTACTCCCCTTCTCAACTACTGACATAATATGAATGTATACATGTATAACTCCTACTGTATATGAAACCCTATTTATTTTCTTCTCCTGCTCACATACAGTATCCCATTATATCTATACTTATATATTAATCATTTATAAGAATATATATCACCATATATTAAATGGTAGTTCCTATATATCACAGTGCACTCCCTTGCGCCCTTTCACTTCTAACATGCTCAGTGGAACACCTATAATGCATGAGTTTTGCAAAATGATTCCTCTCTAAGCCTCTCTTAAAGTCTCTAATGGTCCCTAGATGATGTGGAGAAAGTTCCCCTGCAGTGCAGGTGCTTCTGAAGTTTCCGGCGGGGGGTGCAGGGCGGGTGCCAGATGCAACAGAACCACATTGTGTGGGCCCTACTCAGCCTCCTGAAGATTCATGGCCAAGCCAAGGGGAAAGATTTATCTGTCGTGAGTGCACAAAATTGCAGCACGATGCACTATTCTGTCCGGAGCTGGCGAGTAGAGACGGATTCCCCATCGCTTTGGGAAATGGAGAAGTAGCCAGGGAAAGTCAAAGTAGTTCACGTCTTCGACGGCTGAGCTGTGTTCCGTTGTCAAGTGGCAGTGATCAAGGCTGCAGTCTCCCTTTTCTTGTGCGAGGGAGAAACAAAGTTAAGAGGATGAGAACTACCATTAGGGAGTACAAAGACAGTTCCATCTGAGGACGGCTGGCAAAGTAATACATTTTGAAGAGGGTCCAATGTAAAAGGCGTCACTCGAGTTTGAAAGCTGATCGTCCCTAAGGCGCTGGTGGCGGATAAAGTACCTGTCCACTATCCTGGAGTCTAGGGGGTTTGATTGAATCCACTGCGGTGCATCCAGCTTGCCGAGCGTCTACACAAAAAACAATTGGCCGTGTTCGGGGGAGAGAAGCCAGGCGGGGGCGGGTGGGGGGGGGGACTCTGTCGCTTTAGATCGGCAACTTGGTGAAGGAGAACTGATCCCGGTGTATGATGGAGGACAATTTCACGATAATGTTAAATCTCCACGATATGATTATTGTGAGCGTTTTTTTTTTGCACGATAAACGATAACAATAATGCTCCCATGCCTAGCACTTGGAGACCAGTCCAACTATGTCAGTACTGTGAGGATACGCGTGCTGTCTTTATGTAACCGTGAATCCTGAAAAGCTACAGTTTTGGACATATGAGGTTTCCACCCGACAGAGGCGATTATGTGAGTTTTAATGGCAAAACAAATTACAATCAAACAAGGAGCAGGCAGAGGCAAAAACTGTGGGAAGGCTGAAAAAGAATCCCCAAAGTCAGGAAGAAAGGAAGAAGTACAGGCAAGGACAGAGCAAAAGCCAGAAACAATTCACAAAAACAAGGCTTGAGAAATGACTTGAGAGCTTGGCAAGCAACACAAGACAACCTGGTAAAGGCTTGAGTGAGTCTGGCTTAAAGGGATAGCTCACCCCCAAACACCCTCATTTTTTCTATCGATTAGTCACCCCATGGAGACTTCAATTCATGGATATTTGTTTGTTTTCGTCTCATTCCAAGCCAATAATTTGATGACCAGCGGACCGGTAGGCAGCGGTTCCGGTAGGAGACACAACGGAGACCTTTTGTTTCTCCTACAGGAACCACTGCCGGTATTCACTTTACACTTTATACTATGCCTGCCTGATATACCCTTTTTATTAGAGAGAAAGAGGGAAACAAATAACATCTACTACTGTTAATTAGCCCTCTGTAATTTATAAGTGCAAACATTTAGCCATTACTTTCTTACCAGACATACATTCCATATTTCTTTTCACACACTGTAGTAGTTGTATCTCTTGTTTTCCTCTCTAGTTTTGACACTATACGTTCCTTTAACTGTTTTAAGTGTATTTCTTATTCATGTCTAATATGTTTATTCAACCCAAGACCAAATAAGCTACACCTCTGTAAGTAATGCATATGCATGTGTCTCTGTTGCCTGACAAAGCAACTATTTAGCCTATTACTGGAGTTCACTTGAGGATGATGATGACGCTATTTCACACCAAACTAGCTTGCTTGCTGTTATATCGTCTCTGTCGGAATGTCAAACAAAAACAGCAAAAGTAGCAGATCTACAAGCTCGAAACGCGTCGCTTCGCACTTCGAGCTTGCGGATCCACTATTTTTTATGCTTTTGTGTGATGCTGTTGTATGATCAAGTAGGGTGTTAATTTTCGAAAAAACACAAACAGTTTAGATATGTAGATGAGAGGTTTCTGCCCAACAGCAACGATATAAGCTCGTTGCCTAAATTAGCCTTAGGCTGGCTGCATTGAGGTTTTGAATAGTGGTTTAAATTCACAGCTGTGACAAACAATGTTGCACACACATGTGAGCAAAGCAAATTGCCTTCGCCGCCGGCTCTTTGCCCCTGGTGGGCGTGTAGGGCTGTCACAATTATTACATAATGGCCTGACCGCAATTATTTTAGATGATCACAATTAGTCTAGCAAAATCATCATAATAATGTTGAAAGATTTCAATAAAAATACAT
This sequence comes from Gymnoscopelus microlampas, assembly GCF_963454915.1. Classification (NCBI taxonomy): domain Eukaryota; kingdom Metazoa; phylum Chordata; class Actinopteri; order Myctophiformes; family Myctophidae; genus Gymnoscopelus; species Gymnoscopelus microlampas. Next base: position 15,581,629 of record NC_139950.1, read on the forward strand.
TAGTATATATTTATCTATTAAACCCACGTTTAAACAGGATAGTCTTCTCAGTGTTTGTACCCTGAGGATTGACTATCCTGTCAAAACGTTGGTTTCTATCCTTTAATTGACCTCCTTGTTGTGTTGACCTGGCATCCTATAGTTTGTATAGTTTCAATGTGTAGATATTTGTATTTGTTATATCATAATGTTTAGACTAATGATAGGTTATTGGTTTACCTATGATCCTATTACTGAGGCACTACACTGTCTCTATGCGTTTGATGTATGCATTTACTGCAAAGCACTCCAGATCGTCTAAAAGGCCTAAATTGTAGGTGGGCGCTCCAGTGTGTCTTTACAATAGAAATGAATGGCAGAGAGGTGCTATAGTGGCTCAAACACTGCATTCTGTGGCCACGGCCCCTTACAGTGTATCTGCACCGTTACGCACCACATGGGGTCTGGTCTGCGCACGTGCCTGGAGAGCAGTAGTGGAAAGTAATTTACTCAAGTGCTATACTTAAGTACAATTTTGAGGTGCTTTTACTTTACTGGAGTCTTTTAAATTGTCTTTACTTTTACTTCTACTCCACTACATCTTTAGTTACTAGTTACTTTGTAGATTTTAATTGTTATTACAAAACATACATTAATCACTTCAGCCCTATTTAAACTTTGGCTATTTGAAAATAGCCGATCTGCAAGCACACAACACGTCGCGATGCGACGTGTTGTGTGCTTGCAGATCTGCTATTTTCATACATTTTAGACATATGATAACTTGTGAAACAGGACGGTCTGCATTATTAAGCACTTTTACTTTTGCTACTTTAAGTACATTTCGACGGCGATACTTTTGTACTTTTACTCAAGTAAAATTTGATTACCGGACTTTTACTTGTAACGGAGCGTTTCTACATTGCAGTATTGATACTTTTTTACTTAAGTAAAACATTTGAGTACTTTTTTCCACCACTGCTGTAGAGAGAGGTATAGACAATGACAGAGTATGGAGGGAGAGAGGGAGGAAGACAGTAGAGACCTGTACTGAACAACCGGTGCTCACATGCAGCAGCTAGCGCCACACTCTCTCTCGCCTGTAGGCACGCAACCCTAGATTAACACACGAGCTGACGGGACTGTCTGCAGCCCAGGGGGCCCAGAGCTACAAGTGCCAATCATCAATGTTTTAATTCATTTCTTATTCAGTCAACTCCATGACTCCATGAATATCGTTTCCGTCAAGTGGAAACCTCATTATGTCCAGCGAAAGCAGCAGATACTACAAAAAAGAACCAATGCATCGAATGTAGTCATTATTTTGTCACATTCTCTTGTTAATACTTTACATTGGTTCAATATTTATAAAACTCAGACACGCTTAAAGGTAGGGTGAGTGATTTTCTTTGGTTAAAATAAGTGTTAAATAGTTCTATATTCTGATAGTACACATTGCTATAGAGTGTTTGTTCAGTAAAAGGAGGTCTCTCAAGCTCTTTATAGTATAACAGAAAATGCATTTTCGTTTCAGTTTCAGTTTCATTTCAGATTTTGTCCAATCAGGATAGAGAACTCAATCAGGATATAGATTAAACAAGTGAAATTGGAAGTGATGACACTAAGAAATGAGCAGGCAAAATTGGAACTGGAACACTATAAAAATGAAGCTTAGAAATGGGTACTTTCTCCTGATTGGCTGAGATTTTGACACCTACCGAAAAATGTATTTTCTGTTTATTAAAGAGCTGGAGAGACGGGGAGACTCCTGTTACTGAACAAACACTCTATAGCAATGATTACTATCAGAATATAGTGCTTTAACCTTTTAACAAAATACTTTTTGTTTTAACCAAAAAATATCACTTACCCTACCTTTAACTACGTTCACTTTTAGTTTGAATGATTTTCAAAAAATAGTAGATCTACAAGGCATCACAATGCATCACATTTATGTTTTAGTTCATTGTAAAAGTCTCCTTCAAGGTCCCTGATTCTCTCTGTCTTAACCCATTAAGACCTGAGGCGGATCCTTAAAAATATCTTCTAAATCAGTTTTCTGAAAAGCTTGAATATTATATATTGTCTCTGTTGGGTGGAGACCTCCATTATGTCCAAAAAACGTTACTTTTCAGGATTCAAATTCAAAAATAGCAAAAGCAGCAGATCTACAAGCTCAAAACACGTCGCGTTGTGGATCTGCTACTTTTGACACTTTTTGTACGACGCTGTAGAATGATCGAGTAGGGCGTTAATTTACAGCCCGACAGCAACGATATATATATTAGCTGGAAGAACTGATCATTTTAAGTGGTTTTATTACATGAAAATGTGAATAAAAGAACCAGAGGAATCAGTAGTCAATGGGATAACGCTGGTACTTAGGCCTGTCACAATCTTATTACATAATCGCCTAATCACAATTATTTGAGATAATTACAATTATTTTTGCATAATCGCCATAATCGTTTCAATTCATCCGTATGAATTGACACCTGCCGAAATCCAAGAACGGAAGCTGTCATCTGTTTGTCATTTCCGTTCACGAAAATATGTTTTAAAAATATCTTTACATTTTATTTTACAATTTTCATTTCTGATAAGCAGCAAGCTGTATGCTTCAATTATTTTGATTTATATTAGGACAAATTTGCGCGACTGTAAAGACGAAACGGAAGCGGGGAGGAGGCGTCACATCCGCTTTATTTTCTGATCATTTTCAGAGCGTCCGTTGCTCCAGACTGTATGACGGAGGCATTTGAAACTTGTGGGAGACAACAGTCTGGCTCGCGAGGCTACAGTCCAGGGCACCTGTTGATGGAAGTTCAGCTTGTGTGTTTGTTAGTCAAGCAACTTTTTAGTGAATTAATGGAAGTGGCATCTGGTCATATAGAGCTTGACAAAGCGTATATGCCCAGCAGGTATTCTTGCGCGGAGCTGTCTCCAGGCCTCCACTGAAGCATGAAGGGGACAGGATGATTGCATGCAAGTTATCTCTCTGTGGCAATAGCAAGTTCTCTGAAAATTAATGGAAAAAGAACTCGATATGAATATGAAAAACCTGCGTTTGGGGACGCATTGCAGATACCCATCTATTGCTTCATTCATCCTCTCATTCTTCCATCCACTCGTCCTCAAATTTTTTTTTTTCATTGGCACTCTTTCTTTATCTCTCTCTGAAGGAAGGCTGTCTTTCTCTTAGCCCGACGAGGGCTGATTATTGGTAGAAAGATTTTTTCATTTATTTTTACATATAATTTTGTCTGAAGTCATTAGTTCTCTGCGGCTGTTCCGTTATCAAACAACTCTGACTGTTGGCAGTCATTTCACATTAATTTTGTATTACTTTTTGGGGGCTTTTTTATGCCTTTATTGATAGCATAGTAGGTTGACAGGGAATGGGGAGTGACATGCAGCAAAGGCCGAATACATATCAATTTGCCGGGTCCTTGACATGAAAACGTTTGAGAACCAATAGGGTATGCATAAGGTCAACGATTGTTATGTGGTACTTCAATCTGAAGTAGCACATATGAGCTAAAAGTCCAGAATTTATTATTTTGCTGCACCCATTTGCACTCATCTGTTGTTTTTTACTCCACAAAATATTGACTGTAGCCGAGAGCCCACTGCCAAGAAGGCAATCAGAGGAGACGCACATGCTCTGCATGTTGATGCATGGTAGTAGTTCAAAAGGTGTAGCGGTGCTCCCTCCAAGTCTAAAAATAGGATCTGGGTTTTGGCCAATGACTTCAGTGGCTGTATTTTATTTTCATATGTCTGACACAGTGACCTTAGGAGTTCTGGAGCAAAGACAAGTGGCCAGCGCCTCTACCTCTTTGGTGGGGATGGGGGTAGTTCATTGTTCGATCATTTCGGTCCCCTTATTGATCCTGCTTATTGATCAGATTACTTATCGATCCCACTTTTCTATTTTCCCCTTTTCTATTGCTGGTAGGCAAGTTGGTGCCAATCTGCACCGCTCTCATTACATTTCTGCAGATAATCAAAGCTAGAGCATGTCGGCTTCAACTGATGTGCAGCATTGAAGCGATATGCGCATAAAAGCCATTCAGTTCATGTTCCTTGTTTTTACCGGTAAGTAAGTAAATCGGAGAGGCTTGTTGTTGGTATCAGCCGAGAATGCGGGAGTCTGATTGATTTATTGATTGATTGATTGAATACTTTATTAGACAGAAATGTAAACAGCACGGGTACAGTCAGACTTTTGGCTAAAAGGATACAACGCTGTCTCACCCTCAAAAGGCATATTGTGACTTCTTGGGACAAATGTGACCAAACAGTGACTTGAAGGGAGTCACAATTCTGTCCCTGTCGGGACATAACTGTAATCTATTCATCCCATACAGATCGACTTATGATGAACCTCATTATAATATAACTTCATTTAAAAATTCGAAATGTACTTTTTTTTTTCGTGAATGGAAATGTGGAACGATGACTATCTCTGCACTGCTTTCAGGGGGTGTAGTTACAGACTATTCGTAGAATTCAAAGATTGTGGAATAGTTGTCTGACTATACATGCCTCAGGCTCAGCCATAGGCTTCGACCTAGTCTTGTTGTGGGTAAAACTCTTAGGTCAAACTTTTGTCCAGTGCATCTTAAAGGCTATATTAGTTGAATGGATGTCAGCTGGAAAGTATGCAAACTCCATCAGAAAGAAAAATGAACATTGATATGCTGGCAACAATACACATTATCGTACTCGGTTCACTTGTATTAAGTTTTCGTCTATATACCAAGCCATGCGTTGTGTGTCGGGCACAGATAAATGCTCTTACTGAAGTGTGAAATTAGAACACGTTTACAATGCAATCTGTTCTCATCTGGAAATTGATTTCTGAATGCTTATTCATGGCCAGTTATTATCACAACATGGCACAGCTAATACAGCAAGCTATATACTGTACATATGCCTCAACAATATCAGGCCTACCTAATTGCATATCATCGCAGTCGGGTGGAAACCACTCTCCAAGCTCAGGCTCATCGGCTATTTACACAATTTTTGCTTGACCCTCTTGTATGACGAAGTAGGGCATTAACTCATTAAGACCTGAGGCCGATTCTACAAATGCCTTCTAAACCAGTAGTTCTCAAACTTTTTTTGTGCCACAAACCCCCCAAAATGATATGTATTTGGCGGCAGACCCCCATCTGAAAATGTTTTGTGCCAGGGACCCTGATTTGTGTTAAAAAACACTTTCAAGAGTTTTCATTTTTGATTCTAGGATCAACAGGAACCAAAACTTGAAAAAGAGGAAAGATCAGAGCAAGAGCACTCAAAACAATTACAGAAGAGTAAAAGTACTTCAATCATTTCTACATTTTCTTTTTCAAAAAATGTTGTAGACATGATGAAAGTACTTTCATTTTACGCCCTCTCCGCCATTATTTTCTTGAGTTCTCAGATCTTCTTATCCTCGTTTTCATATTATGGACACTTGTTGATACAAAATGGCACAGCGGTATAATAACGTCTCAACAAATGTTAGCAGCCACAGTAATGGTGGAGTAAGTTGTTGTACTTTTCACAACCTTATTGAGTCAGCCAATTAAAGTGAACTTCTTCTCAGCAGCAAGCAACCCCCAGAGGGAAAAAAACAGTGGCATGGTGAAAGAGTTGCAGATATACTCTGTACCTTTACATACACACAAACAGTCCCGCTAAGAAGCTGCCTGAAGCAAACAACCTTGTACCGTCGTTGGTTGAACAGCAGTAGCATCTCCACTATAAGGTACAAATACCTTACTCAAGGTCGCTCATCATGGAGGCAGGAAAAATACACCTATTACTATATTCACTTCCTATTCAAACCCGCAACCTACAAGCACATAGTTCAGTATGACCCACCTGAAGACATGGTTCTGTCTGCGCTAACTCTCCTCCTCGCAGCCTCGCTGCGCTCTCACACCTGCAGGCCTTTCAAGTGACAAACCCTGCTGGAAGCCACGGGCTGTTATTAATCATGTGCAGCCTGGTCAGAGAGACAGAGAGACAGAGAGACAGAGAGTCAAAGAGGGAGAGAGAGAGAGACGCTAGCAGTTGAGATGCTAGCGATTGACCAAGATATGGCTACCATGCAGACCTATCTTGGTCACTTGTTCTCATGTACACAAATATACATACATACTGTATGAATTAACCACTTAAACGCTATGAAAATGGCAGATCTACAAGCACACACGCATACTGTGTATCCAGTGTTCCCCCTATTTGCATTCAGCAGCGGTGCTGCACCACTACAATACACTGCTGGAATCTTTATGTACATTATTATTGTTATTATTTATTTATTAACAATGGAAGACGGCTCCATCTTATGTCTTTATGAACTAAAGTTATATATATATATTATTTTTTTGCCTGGTGGCGGTCAACAGGGCCACCGTGACTTAGCTAAACCTGTCAATCTCAAAGACACCTGATTCCTTATTTTGAGCGCAATTGTTGTTGTTTTTCGATATAAATATGGGCAAACACTGTAATATATTTTTTTAATATTAATAATAATAAAAAGGAAACATAAAAAAGGGCATATTTACTCATAAAACCCATAAAAATGGATCTGCGAACCTAAAATGGGTCCAGACCTATTGTTTGGGAAATGCTTAGAACCTAACCTCTAGAAACTGTTATTTAATTTTGGACATTGTTTCATTATTTCCTATAGATGATACATCAAGATCTCCTGGACATAAATGTTCGTAAGCATTTCCAATTTTTTTCCATAACACAGCCATTTTTCACTCTATAAGGCTCAGCAGTTTCAACATCTGTTCCCCATCTATATTGCGCCCTGCCAGGAGCAGCCTATTCATAGAAAAATTAGGCTGATGCTGTCTAATTTCTCTCTCTGCCTCTTTGATGTCAAAAATATACCAGGTAATCAATTACCTTACTCATTCCACGTATTAATCGTGCCACGCTGACAATATCAATTTAAATAAATAAAAGACGATTATTTTTTCTTAAAGGAGACACACCATGAATTTAAAAAAAATATTTGATATTTAATATCATATGGTGTATGTCCCTCAAACCATTTTCAAAAGGTTTGAGCCTAAATCAACACTCAGATATACTCATCCCAAGTCAATTCTCTCAGGCTTATAAAGCACTTTCAGCTGCAATACCAAAACGTCCAGTTGGCTAGGGGGGTGCTGTACTGCGGTACTGAGCAATTCTGTCTGTCAAAATACATGGGCAGAAAGTTTGGTGAGGTAAGCAAACTTGCCATTCTGAGATGGCCTGTTCAGACACGCCCATTCTGAAAATCTCTGAAATGAGAATGAATGACTGAATGTTAAAAGAAAATATTTTTTGGGGTACAAGAGACACTGGGGAGCCAAAAAAATAAAAAAAAAATAAAAAAAAAGTGAAATTCATGGTGTGTCTCCTTTAAATGTAGACTGGAATGTAGTTCCGCCGTGTGCCAATACTGCTGTAAAGGGCAGAGATATGGATGCTCACAGTACAGCATGCTACACAAGAATGATGCTACGAATGGCACTTGATGTAATCTTGTAACATGGGCGGACCACATCAGAAACATGGACCTCAGCCCGAATCGTTGGCTTAGCGGTCCGGGCACCTTGGCTCCATTGTTGCCTGGCAGCGCATCGCGGATTCGAGTCCCGTTCCCGACGATCTTTGCTGCATGTCTCTCCCCATCTCTCTCCCTGTTTCCTGTCTGTCTCTACTGTAAAACTATAAATAAAGGCCAAAAATCCCCCAAAAATATATATATAAATACATGGACCTCAACGGGAGATCACAGACAAGGTCAGAGAGAGAAGGATGAGTCTGGCTGGGGGCCTGCGTCAGGCACCCGGAACTGGGGTGGCAAGCAAACTGACACTGTGGGAGCCAACCCATGGTACAGCTAGGGAGGGAAACAGGTGCACCACCCATGTAGACACAGTGCGGTGTGACAGCGGAGCTAACCCCGCAGAAGCTCAAGACCCTGATGCTAGACAGGAGGGTGTAGCGCTGGTGGCTAGTCTGCACTCTCGCAAACTTACAAATACATTATAGCAAGGAAACTTTCACATCTTTATTATTGAGTGATGTTGATGTTTAACCCCACAAAAAGAGTTTTTTTGTATTTGGGTTTTTAGCTGTAGTACATTTTCCTCTGCCTAAAAATCATTACATGGGTTTCTAGAAAGTTTTATGTGAGTGCAAGACCTTACATCGCAGAAGATAAAATTGCAATTACTACTTTTCAATGGGTTTCAGCAGTGAGATCGGCTCGCTGGAGGGGCTTTGTCTGTTATACGGCATGCAGACAAAATCGGTTTGCTGCGTGCAGAGAGGGCGTACTGGGCCAGAGTCTACATTATTGTCATTTTATTTTATTTCTTGCTTTTTTATTTTATAGCGAAACAGGAAAGCAAGGGTAGACACCGGAGGGTAGACATACAACACAGATCCCCAATCCAGAGATTATGGTTGGTGCTCTGATCATTAAACTATGAGAGTGCCCATATTATGATTACGTTTTTTTTGTTTTTGGTTATTATTATTCTCCTTCTGCTGTTTTTTTTTTGTTGGGGGGGGGGGGGTGATGATTTGAACTTCAATATTTCAAATTGTGTGCATTACTCACAGCACAAATATGACTCAAAATTCAAGAGATTTATTGTCACAAGGATTTACAAGTACATGCACTGTGAAAATAGGTTGGGGTGCTCCATAATATACAAAGACCTTGATCGCCCTGATGAGGGCGCTATAATTAAAGATAACATAACATAACTTTGCAAGGTATTACAAACTGCATAATTTAATCTACTTTCATTAAACCCGGTGAAGATCATTTATTTTATGAATGGACATTTGACCAGAGCTGCTACGGGTAATGGCGCCCTCTATAGGCTACCCCCGGATCTGCACGGTCATATCCTCTCATTAGTCCAGGGGCCAGGCCATATTTTGGTACCACCTAAGGTGACCGTAAAGTTTTTGTATTTTTGTCTTCCTACATGTCTCTAGTTTATATTTTGGTATGATAACCCTTCCAATCTTGTAGCTTAATGGCAGTTATCACTACCTACCGGCTAATGTATCCGGTAGGAGACACAAAGTAGAATCTTTGTGTCTCCTACCGGAAATACACCCGGGCATCAAATTATTGCGACAAAAAACAAAATATATCCATGTATTCAAGGCTTCATGGGGTGTGCAATTGATAGAAAATTAATCATTTTTTGGGTGAACTCCTCCTTTAAGTTTCCCAGGGGGACTCTCTACCCATTCAGCTATGACCACCCTAGACCGAAGGAGGGTCAACTTTTACAAGCTTATGGAAAGCAGTCTTTTTGCAAACACCAAAAATCTGAGAAGTTATCAATTGCACACCCCATGAAGCCTTGAATACATGGATATATTTTGTTTTTTGTCGCAATAATTTGATGCCTGGGTGTATTTCCGGTAGGAGACACAAAGATTCTACTTTGTGTCTCCTACCGGATACATTAGCCGGTAGGTAGTGATAACTGCCATTAAGCTACAAGATTGGAAGGGTTATCATACCAAAATATAAACTAGAGACACGTAGGAAGACAAAAATACAAAAACTTTACGGTCACCTTAGGTGGTACCAATTTGTGAAAATATCAGTGTTGGCCCCTGGACTACATGTTTACTAACAGGAAACCTGTCTATGTGTCGATGAAATGAAATTTGTCCCTGAGCAAGACTCTTAACCCCTAATTGCTCACAGGTTCTCATTGGAAACAAGACCGCAAGGACTTTCATGAACGACCTGTTAAAAGGAATTATCCTTACTTAGAGTACCAAAAGTAGAAAGTACTCATTATGCAGAATGCCCCATTAAACAAGTTTTCAAATGTATAAAAATAATTTGAAAATAGCAGATCACAATGCGTCGCAAGCTCGTAGAGCTTGTAGATCGGCTATTTCCAAATGGCCGAAATGTATATAGGGCTGAAGTGGTTAATATATGTTTTGTAGTTATAATCTAAATCTATAAAGTAACTAGTAACTCTGAGATGTAGTGGAGTAGAAGTAAAAGTATTGAGAAATGGAAATACTCCAGTAAAGTAAAAGTACCTCAAAATTGTACTTAAGTACAGTACTTAAGTAAATGTACCTAGCTGCTTTACACCACTGCTCTCCAGCTTGTTCAGAATGCTACAGCGGCAGCCGGAGTAGTAACTAAAACCCAAAGGTTTGAACTCATCACTCTCATTTTACTGTAGCTTCTCTTCACTGGTTCTCAGTAAAACAAAGAATAGATTTTAAAGTACTTTGTATTGTTTTGAAATCTGTCAATTGCGTTGATCCTTCCTACGTGTACATTGTTGACAGGCTCACTGAATATGCACTGAGCACTTTTCAGGCTGAGGAGCCCTTAGCTGAGAGTGAGATGAAAGCTTCAAAAACTAGTTTGACAGCACTGTCATCAGTGTCATCAATGTTGTTTTGTTTTTGTTTTTCATTTGTTTACTCATGATCATTTCTACTATGTTGGATTCATGTTCATGTATATTTTCAGACATTTAACCTAAACACTCAATACTTGCTAAACTTGGTGTACTTGGTGCAGTGGTGCCGGCGCCTGTTTAATTAAAGGACACTCTGTCCCCCCACTATTCAGTCCAGCCAAAAAATAAATAAATAATAAAATCAGTCCAGCACCTCGCGACCACCGCGAGCGCGAGGCGAACCGAATTAACCAAAATAACCGAATTATCCCCCCCAAAAATCAACAAACCCACCCAAAATAACCCGAAAAAGCTGCGCGCACACGGTCCACATGCACGCGCCTGATGTGTCCCCCCACGTTATATTCCATTCCGGGGCCCCTGATGTGCTCTTTTTTTCCCTCTACACCAGGGGTAGGCAACCTTTATTATCAAAAGAGCCATTTTTGGCCCAAAAGATTATTAAAAATCTGTCTCGAGCGGCTTTTTTTGTGTGCTTTTTCTGGTGTTTCAATATAACTTTTTTTTTATTGTTTGCTAATTTCTCAAAGCAGATCAAGTATACCAGTGAGCCAGAAACGATGGTGGTGAAAGCAAACAAACCAAGCATTAATACATTCTTTATTTTCCTTCAATGATTAGTTTCTTATTTTTATCCGGTGTATGGACGCCACTTTTTTTTACTAATAACTTTACTTTAATAACTTAACTTTATGCCTAAAGTAAAAAACAAAATAACAGAAAGAAAACCTCTTATTCCTTTGCATACTTCTTTGCCCAAGCAACTGGGAGACACGGGAGAGGGCCCAAGAGCCACATGCGGCTCTAGAGTCGCAGGTTGCCTACCCCTGCTCTACACCTTAATATTTTCCCGAAAATGTTCTGTAAATGTTCCCCCCAGAATAGGGATGCTAGGGTTCAAGTGGTTAATATAAATACAATAAGTAGTCACAAGTTCTTGTTAATACTAGCAAAAATTACCGCTACAAGCTCACAACATGTCGTGACGCGTTGTGAGCTTGTATATTGGCTATTTTTGCTACTTTAATGTGACACTGTAGCATGATGAAGTAGAGCTTTAAAGCGGCACTATGTATGTTTTTTCCTAGACACAGGATCTGACATGATTTTTTACCTGATGGTCAAGATTCAATTTATCCCCTGGCAGCGCAGGCTGGCTCTATTAGCTCAATGGTAAAAATGTCAGCACTTGTGCAGGAAAGGAATCCAGGTTCAAATTCGGGGTAAAAGTTACATAGTGCAGCTTCAATTTACGAAGAAAAATGTAGATATGAGGTTTCTGCCCAACAGCAACAATATATATGAATGAATGATAAACCCACCTTTTTGAAGAACACAGCATTACAAATGCTTATAGACCTGCTATTTCAAATAATTGCGATCAGGCGATTATGTAATATAATTGTGACAGGTCTGGGCACAGATATGATAATGTACTGGGAGAGGAGGGCGGGGGAATCCAAAGTTGTTGTTGCTTGGAATTGCATGTGACCTAAATGTACTTTGAGGTGTGTGACTGAATAAAGCCCAGTCATTGCAGGTGACAGAGACTATTTGTGTCTCATCTCTCTACCCTGCGGGGACCTCGGCACCGAAGCACTATTGAACTCAGCTCAAAAGCATTTAATATGTTATTTCCATTTTGTTTGCGCTTTTAAGAAACGCTATATAATAAAACGCTATATAATAAAACGCTTTTATCAGATCACTCTACTCATTTAGCTAGTGTCACGCTTTTTTCCCCTCCATCTTCTGCTTCAATATCTTGATACTCTAAACCAAGGCTTCCCAGACTTTTCAGGCCACGACCCCCCACAATATTCATATTTGAACTGGAGACCCCCCTAGGGACCCCCCACCCTGACAAGTACTGTACGACTTAATTGCATGCGTGGCTTTACATAATTGTAAAGTCACAGATGTTTGCACTATTAATACCAGGCACTATCTTACTGAGTATGGTCTACCTTTAGATAGATATCATGCTATATCCTGGTAGAAATATTTTCCTAAAAGCTGTATTTTTTCCAAAAATAAAATCTGTATATGGTTTGCATTTACGTACTTGTACTTAGTACAATGCTTTCATTATGGATGTACTATTACCATCTAACTTCCTAGTAGCTTTCCATGTATTTACAAGGACATTATCTAATACTTATGTACTATCCATTTCTTACGGGTGTCAGCCACATGGCCGGCCATAGCTGAATAGGTAGAGAGGCCGCCTGGGAATCAGAAGGTCCCTGGTTCATCCCCCAGCCTGCCCGGTTGAAGTGTCCCTGACCAAGACACTTAACCCCTAACTGCTCCTCAGGAGCTATATTAATAGCGCTCCTAATAGTTGGGTATGGGTAAATGCAGAGGACACATTTGACTTACGTGCAAATGTACAATGACAAAAATACCCCAAAGGAGCAAGTAAAGTAATTAGCCATGGGTTCCCGAGTCATGTGGCCCATAGGGCAGGAGCCTATCTCCTGTTTCTGAAGCGTGTGGCAGCTTGATGTACAAGTACACCCCCTGGACATGACACTAGTATGTCACAGGGACTTCCCATAATCCAGCCCTTTGATGCTGAGGGCCAAGCAGGGAGGCATTGGGTCCCATTTTTATAGTCTTTGGTATGAACCGGCCAGGGAATCGAACCCCAACCTCCCAGTCTCAGGGTGGACACTCTATAACCACCAGGCCACTGAGCTCCCCAAAGTATGGGGACAAAACAGGGGGTACTTTCCTAATAACTATGTTTGATTCCCATCTCTACTTTACTGCTAAATACCTGAGACTGTAAAACAAATATTCTTGTACATTGTGATTTATGGAGCTCCTGACGCTGTGTTGCGTGACGTCGTTATTGTGAAGCCGGTTTCGTAATGGGGTCAGATGAAGTGGAGCTTGACTTCATGGCAGCCAGTGTACAGTAGTATATTTCATACTGTATGACAGGTGTAACTGACCCCATTAGCTTCTTTCCACACAATGTACAGTGCATGGCCATTAGCGGTCGGGTAGAGGGACAGTTCAGTCATTTTGAGATTGTGATGCATTTTCTTTAAGCACAAATAATTCAAAAATATATATAACGTGATAAACACTTAAACCCTCAATTCTTAGTAAACTGGACCTGAGTTGCCTCACGTATTGGACTGCATTTTTCCATCTATACCAAATCTCTTAAAAATAGTCGATATAGCCCACCCACCTGACCACTTACTGTAACACAGCAGCCACATTTTCTGAAAAACGTATGTCGCACTATGTCAGTGCGATTGTTGACTGCAATCCACAATCATGCATTGTTTTTAGCAGTATTGGTGAAGAGGCCTGTCCATTCCATCAGGTCTAATGAAAGATTTCAAGTGAACATATCTCATCAGCGAGACTTAACGTCTAAATCAGAAGGACAGGCAGAGGAAATTGTGTTTGCTTTATCGATAGGCTCTCTGCACAGCAGCCATATTATGAAAGAAATTGGGTCTCTTCCTTACTTCCTTAACAGGTTTTTACTAATAGGCTCTATGCACAGCAGCCATATTGGACAGAAATTGGGCCCCTTCCTTGCTTCCTTCACAGGTGTTACCAATGACACTAATGAAGGCTCTGTTCCATTTAGTGTAGCACAGTGGTTCTCAAACTTTTTAATTTCAAGGACCCCCATAACGCTGAGAGTGTACAAATGGAACCAAATGGACCCGGGAGGGTCCATTTGGTTCCATTTGTACACTCTCAGAGTTACACCCTCTCAAGGAACCATGAGGGTCCCTGGACCACACTTTGAGACCCACTAGTAATTCTAGTGAGCCAACATGCACAATATCAGCACCCTGACTCTTGTTTGACCAGAATGGAACAGAGCCTTCATTAGTATCATTGGTAACACCTGTGAAGGAAGTAAGAAGAGGCCCAATTTCTCTCCAAAATGGCTGCTGTGCATAGAGCCTATTATACTAATGAAGGCTCTGTTCCATTCTGGATCAAACCGAGTCAGAGTGCTGATATTGTGTGTGTTGGCTCACTGGAAACACTCTTCTACACCAGTGTGTCTGTGTTGTCCAAGGTACCCTCATGGTTCCTTGAGGGGGTTCTAAATGGTGACTTACGGGTGTGTAACTCTGAGAGTTATGGGGGTCCTTGAAATTAATTAGTATACTTGGTGAGACCTGTGAAGGAAGTTTGATTGATTGAATACTTTATTTAAAGTTTGCAGGAAAAAAGCACATGAAAGTACAATTTGAAGGTACAAGGTCAACTAAATAGGATTGAAAAGCCCATGAAAGCCTAATGGCTTTTAAGGTAAGGAAGGAAGAGGCCCTATTTCTTTCCAATATGGCTGCTGTGCACAGAGCCTATAACAGCACATCAGAGTCGGATGCGGTCTCTGGAAAGAACAGAACCCCAAACAGATCACATAATATGTACTTGTACGCCTCAAGTCTCTGGTCAAGACAGCTAACTAACTTGTCAATAACCACGTTAAATGTTTCTGTTTGGAATTGGCTTTTCCCATCAAATAAAGCATGAGCTTCCTTCAGTCATCATCAAATGTCCTTTTCGCTTCCTGGCGCACTAGATCAAAATGTCAATGTCATGAGGTCTCTGTGTGTGCTTTTGTGAAGCTTCAAAGTGGTCACTTGGATTGGAGTGAGAGTAGTATTCCAGAAAGCAGACATAAATGCTGTTTCCAGTTTATCCAATTTTACACCCAGTGTGCTGGCTTCACTTCAGGTGTCTCTTTTTTCACTTTCATCTGCAGATACGCTCTCTAAGGCATATTATTATAAGGCTTATTTTACAGTAATTTTGCCAAAGAGCTGTAGTGGAATCAGCTCAGTGGCAGTTCCGCTGAGTGCTCGATAGTGACTTTAACGTTAAATCTATATGGATATCAGCGTTGCGAAACACTCGCCCACACCTATATGTAGGTGTGGAGCTGAATGTGGACAAAGGATTATAGTAAATCAACATACTTTCCCACCTCTGAACTGCTGGCCTCTATGCTGTTTACGCCTACTACATTCAGAGAATGGGCAGCACAAGACATATTGTTGATGTCGGGCAGACACCTTGTATCTCCCTATTTCAAATGTGTATGTTTTTTTTCATAAATGAATGCCCTACTTCATCATACTACAGTGTCACACAAAAAGTAGCAAACATAGCCGATCTACAAGCTCATAACGTGAGCTTGTAGATTGGCTATTGTTGCTATTTTTAAAATGTTGTCCTTTAAGTGAAAGTGCTTAAAGGACAAGTCCGGACTAAAATGACATATAGCCTTTTTTCCTATACTTATATTGATCCCAACAGAATTGCCCCTGTCGTCCAGTTTCCCCAGCAGCCCCCATAGCATAGAGCAGAGCCCATAAGCATATCGCTGCTTATGCTATTTGTTGCGGCAAAAGTGTTTTTTTTTTTCATGAATCTGTTATTAGTTGTCATTACACACGCATCCATGCCTTGGTTGCTCCACACGAGCCGCCGTAGCCTGCTAAACAGACCAACAGCTGTTATGTGTTTTGCCAAGTCCCGGTAAAGAAGCGCTGTGATTGGCCTGTACAGTCACTTTGATTGGCAGTTGTGCCGAACGCTCACCCCAAAACATGATTTAAGAGACTGTGGCGGCTCGTGTGGAACAACCAAGGCTGGGGAAACTGGACGACAGGGGCAATTCTGCAAATAGACCACATGGCCAGTCATTTGGGATCAATATACAGTAAGTAGGAAAAAAAGGTTATATGTTATTTTAGGCCGGACTTGTCCTTAAGTGTGTGTGTTTTATACATATTGCACATATGAAAAGTATTAACATGAGCTTGTGACTACATAATAACTATAGCCTACTACTGGATCCATTGGAACACGGGTTCTTTTTTTTTTTCATTTACTGAAAAGTAACAGTTTTGGACAAGGTTTCTACCAGACACCAACGATGTAATGTAACAACAGGTTTCATCGCTTCAAGTGCACCTGCTGGCAATTGTACCACCCCGACATGTTGCTACCATTATCAAATAATTGGCCTCCACAATTAGATAAATCCAGCCCTAGCCTGTCTACCATGGCAACCAGATAGTCAACCAAACTTTGTCATGCACTGTATGGCCCTGAATTGGCTCAAGGGCCAGAAAATGTTCCTCCTAGCCTTGCTTGGTAACAAATCAAAAACATAAATGTGGTTGTTGAAGCTGCAATGATAGAGAAATATTTCACAGCATCACAAAGCTCTTGCCTTGTGTTTTCTTTTCTTCCATTGACTCAATGAATGGTTCACATTATAGTTGAAAAGTAGGAGACATTGCATCAGGGGTGTCCAAACTTTTTTTCAAAGGGAGCCATATTTGAAAATGCGAAAGTACATTTTTGTTCAAATGGCAGTGTAGCCAAATGTAACAAGTCTAAATAAAAAATTGAAAATACTTTCTTTCACAGAAAACGACACAATGAACAAGCAGTTAGGAATCCTTACACATTCTACTGAAAAATAACCCAGGTTCGTTTTAAAACACCAACATTTCAATGTAAAAGACCACTGACTACTGGCAAAGACTTCTCACTCCCGAGACGGAAAACGGGTGACTTCTTGCCCCCCTATAGAATCGCCACTGCTGCATTACATTCATAATCTGTCATTGGTTGAAACACAACACAAACACATGCTGCTCTTCTCCCTCTCATTGCCATTAAAGCTCTCCTGAGGCCCTCACTGAACCATTTGAGCAGAACCTCTCAAAGGCCTGACATATATGGCTGTCATTGAATGTATGATAATTATGTACCTACTGTATGTACGTTCATATTGTACCCCTCACCCCCCCTGCAGCAATAACCTTATGGCCTATTGTCAAGGTGACTGGTTGGCTTTAAAGTATACTGTCGATTAAACGCTTAATAAACATTTGTTGCTGTAGTAAATGGTTTTTGGAGAACTGTTCGGGGTACTTTAAATGTCATGGTTTTATTGTTTGGACTTAAGTACCTGGGAAGGTCATTATGCTAAGCTATATTTGCGTTGCAGTTTTTTCAATCTAATGACATTTTATTAGATTTTTTCTCCTACTGTAAATGCTTTCAACTAAAAATAATTAACCTGTGGCATTTGCCATTGTCATAACTGCCCCCTTCCCTTGTTCCTCTTTATGCACGGCATTAAATCAGAATGAAGCAACATTTTGGAAAGGAGTGAAACATTCAAGGTGGTGGGGCAATGTTACAATATTTTGTATTTTGGGCGCAGTTCGTAGTTTTCTCAGATGTTGAACATACAATGCAATCCTCTATCCATCCTTTTTAGCCAGAGAGGCCTGTGGCAGCGATAAACCACCTCAAGGCTGTTACAGTATACCAGTATTTTTAAAGTATTATGCTTTTTTGACGTTATTTCGTTATTATTAACTGTTTGAAATAGTGCTACAAAAATTTGATCAATGTATTATATATCTTTATAAGTTTGGGTCCTAACAATCCCTTCCTAAAAATGTAGTGCAGTAAAAAGTATTTTTTATCCAATTCTAGTGTAGCTTTATGAAAGCTATGAGCTTGCAAAAAGTAATACAAAATATATAATATTTATATACACCGGGAGAACTTCCTCCTACTCCTCCCACCGCCCAACACTCCCCGCTGACAGGTGCCCCCCCCCCAGCCCGTAAGAGTATTTGCAATGACCAATATATCACCCTCCCCGCCCGGCTCGGCTTCCCTCCCTCGAACACGGGCCAATTGTGTTCGCACAGATGCCCGACAGAGCCGGTTGCACCACTGTGGATTCGAACCCACAACCTCCGTGGTGATGGGCAGGGACTTTACCACTGCGCCGCCCGAGCGCACCACTGGTCGTAGTAAATGTTATACTTGTACAGCCTTTGCCAACTGTATAGTGCAAGGTACAAGATCCAAAAAACATTTCAAAGTTTGTATAACAGTAGAACACTGGGTCTTTTATGGCGAACATGTTGCTCTGTCCTCTTGATAATCACCTTGGCCGCAAGCATGTTGTGGTGACATTTGATAGCAAATATTCCATTAATCCAACCTTAGCAAGCAGCTACAGAACACTGTTTGAACATGACAAGGCTCAAGGGGATGAGAGGCGAAAAAGGTTTTAATGAAGAAGACAAGGTTTTAGCTTCGGGAAAACGAATACCAGCTGGGCAAAAAGTCCTAGAATATTTTTTTTTTGGCATCTCTTTGAAGTTAATGTGAGGAGGCTGAATTCAATTGAAGAAAAGATCCATCCTTTTCCCCCCTCTACCATTTAGCTCTGCTTAGCAGAAATCTTTAACTTGTTCCATAAAAAGACTTGACCTGTATATACTGTATCGTTTATGTCGGGTGAAAACCTATGTCCAAAACCTTTTCAGGAAATGGTAAAACAACCAATAGATCTAATTTGGTTATTATTTACTCTCAAGTTTCTGATAATAATGTGTTTTTGGTTCAATATTTATAAAATTCCTTAGAAAAAAACAAAACAAGCTCACAACGGCTAATACAGACCGGCAATGTTTTCCTACTTTTGTGTAACACTGTTAGTATGACGGAGTAAGGCATTCATACTAGGTTTCAGCCCGACAACGACGATATGTTGGCTGCTGTATCTCGCTTCACTTCAACTGCTCCAGATGAGGAATTCTGTGGGTTTTTTTTTGTAGTTTTTTTTTCTTGTGCATGCTCCACGTGTGACTTGCTTCTCTTGGCTGACAGCGGTGTGTAAATGCACGTGGTCAAGGCCCATTACCTCACCAGTGAGTGGTAGTACATTCAAAAGACAAAATGACTTTTTGCTTCAATGCCGTAAGTGATTTTGTTCCCGTTCTTTCTTAACCTGTGTGTGTGTGTGTGTGTGTGTGTGTGTGTGTGTGTGTGTGTGTGTGTGTGTGTGTGTGTGTGTGTGCTACATATAATATGTGGATAAACTCGTTTTCTCCCCTTGCCACAGGGGTTAAACATACACTTGGTGGTCTGTAATGGACACAGCAATAAAGCATACTGTAGTATTTCATTCTTCTTCATCATTTTATTCAACAGAGCAATTATTGCAGTATTGGTTTGATTAAAGCTTACAGCGCATTAATAAACAAAACAGATTACAGTTTCATACAGACTTGCAATTTGCAGAAACGGTTAATACAGTACGTTGGTGCTAATGCTGCACAAGGGAAATGAAATGAAATACAAATCAGGGCAATAAACCTTCTCATAGAGAAGGTTTACAACCTATAACCGTGTCATAACTCTATGACACGAAATGATATGGAACGGCCCTCTACACCAAATATCTTTGCCGAATATAGCCAATCTACAAGCTCACTTGTAGATTGCAATTAGACTGCAATTTCTTTGGGCGAATGTTTCCCCCCAACATTACAAACCAGCTGTTGGATCAAACCTGGCTGACACACATTGACTCATGTAGCCCAAGGGCACTTATGAATTGAAAAGAACCCATTTCAGACAAATCCTAAATGATATTACCATGCTGTCCAGATAGAGAGGCTGGAAGTGGCTATATGTGTACATTATAGTTGGATTTGCATATGCAGGTGTAGTGCTTTGGGACATAAGGGGGCCGAAGTAATTTTCCAGCTTTTTAAAGTTGGCGAAAGTACAGAATCAAAAGATATGAGGCTAATGTTTTTATAAGAACATGTACACGAGTTGCTTGTCCAGCGCATACTCCCCTTTTGCCCCTTCTTCCGTGTTTGGGCGGGGAAATAGAGCAGATAAAGTACAGAGCCAAAGGTAAAGTTTTACTAAGTAAGTAAGAGGGTTAAGTGATTAAATGCCTGAAATCCACATTTACACAAATCCAACATATTAATAGAAAAGGTAATGTGTAAACAAACAAACAATCATAGAACAAAAAACATACATTCACACAACACTGTGCTGTGAAACAAGCCTGTGAAGCTACAGGTAAAAAATAAGCACAATTTCATGCAATATGTAGCAGAGGGTCCCCGCTTCATCTCTCTCTCAGCTAAGGGGTCCTTGGCCTGAAAATCATTAAAGGTGCCCTATTTCAGGCCTTTGCCAGTGTGAATGGAATTGTCTGAAATGAGATATATTTTCCATTCATAAGTGCCCTTGGGCTACATGATGTGTGTGTGTGTGTGTCAGACTAGGTTTCATCCAACTGCTGGCTTCCCACTGAGGGGCCACATGCTGCGCACGGAACAGACCAGCACCATTTCACCATTTCAATGCTGTCGGATGGAAACCTTGTATGTCCCAAACCGTCCTTTTTTAATTTATTCTATTTTAAAAACGAGAGCTTGTAGATCGGCTATTTTCACTACTGTAGTTCAACACTCTTGTATGATGAAGTAGCATTCATTTATGAAAAGCATAAAAAGTTGAAACACCATTTCAATGCTGTTTCATTTCACATCACTATTTGTTCTTTTTTTTTTAGATCATCGCTGTCAGGCAGCAACCTTGTATCTCCATATTTCAGGGCTTTTTTTGTTCTTTTTTTGTCTCACTTAATGAATGCCCAATTATTTTATACTTTATTGTATTACATTGTCACGCAAACAGTAGCAAAATAGCTGATCCACAAGCTTGCAAGGTGTCGCGTTGTGACACGTTGTGATCTTGTAGATCGGCTATTTTTGCTATACTTAAAAAAAAAAAACATAGCAAATTTTTGCCTATAATGACATGCCCAAAATATGGACACCA
Organism: Gymnoscopelus microlampas; assembly: GCF_963454915.1. Lineage (NCBI taxonomy): Eukaryota > Metazoa > Chordata > Actinopteri > Myctophiformes > Myctophidae > Gymnoscopelus > Gymnoscopelus microlampas. The sequence continues at coordinate 15,602,790 of NC_139950.1, forward strand.
GGTTTAACAGGGGTAACGTCTGTCAGTGGATTTTATAAATATTTAAACAATGAACAATATTAAAGGTAGGGTATGTGAATTGTGTTGGTTAAAATAAGTGTTAAAAATCTCTATTCTGATCTCTAAAATCTCTATATTCTTGCTATAGAGTGTTCATGTCCAGAGTCTCAATCTCTCCAGCTCTTTAATAAACAGAAAATGCATTTACAGGTTGGGAAACCAATTTTATCCAATCAGGATAGAGAACTCAGACAGGATGCAGATTAAACAAGTGAAATTGGAAGTGATGACACAAATACATTGAACTGGAACACTACAAAAATGAAGCTGATAAATGGGTAATCTCTCCTGATTGGCTGAAATGTTGTCAACTACCTGAACATGTATTTTCTGTTTATCAAAGAGCTGGAGACACAGAGACACCTGTTACTGAAAAAAACACTTTTTGTTTTAACAAAAAGTGTTTGTTTTAACCACACTATCACTTACCCTACCTTTAAGAAACTTTAAGTACGTTTTGAATTTGACTTGTGACAGAGTATTTCTATATTGTGCCTGAGTGCTTCTTCCACCACTGCGGAAGAGAAACATTCTTTTGTTCTGGTTTCCTTTTGTTCTGGTTTTCCTACAGTCTGTCTGTCATTGTTATCAGCAGCAGGAGTGTTGTGGCCGCTGGCACACACAGCATTCATGCAGCCAGTCATTGCTTTCATCATGTTATGGACGGTGCCACTGTACAGACGTCACTGTGAACACCAGTAATTGTGCTGTTGCACTGTGGGCACTGTGGCACCAATCTGCTTCCACTTTGTCAAGTATACACAATTGAGATGTTAAGTTTAATTTCCCATTAATTGCCCCGATTTGCAGTTGTCATTAACAAAAGTAACATATATCCCTTTGTGCATAGCAAATCCCTGTGTGTGTGTGTGTGTGTGTGTGTGTGTGTGTGTGTGTGTGTCACGTCTACTATGCAATTACAATACCGGTGGTTCTCAAACTTTTACATTTCAAGGACCACCATAACTCTCAGAGTTACAGACATGTAAGGGTCCATTTGGAACCCCTCAAGTCCCTGGACTTTACTTTGAGAACCACTATAATATGTCTGCAAACTGTATGTCTGATTGAATTTGTGTTTATAAAAAAAGGTTAATGGAGGGCAAAATGATGTAAAATAAACATGGGAATCGTTAAAAGGAACCGTTAAGAGATTTGAACCGCTGACAGGGAAGAATCGTTAATCGTTAATATCCTACAGGATCCCAACCCTAGCGAGTACTCGCACCGCTGTGCGTGCATTCGTGTGAAAGTGTGTGTTCCAGTTGATATTGCTCCATTCTAGGCTTGGTGAATTGCATTGCAGTGGTATTAGTGTCAAACAAAGCGCAGTATTAATGTTCAAATCCTCCGCTGTAGAAAGTAATCGCTTTCTGTCTTCTGTGTTTGATGGTGGTGGTGGTGTTTTTTGCACCACTCCTATCTTGGCCTGGGTGCAGGGTCTCATGTTTGGAAGGGACATCCGTTTCCTCAGAGCAGACACCAATTCAAACCTTCTGGCAGAAGATGCTCTGCCCCTGTCTAATCCTTTGCCACATTGCACCTTCAGTATCAGTTGCTCCCCGACAACCCCGATAACGTCATAAGCCAGAGGGATATTCATACAGAATATGCATCCCGAAAAGCCAGTTGGGCAGATTTAACTGTCATGATTTGTGGCATTTTGTGCAAGACAGGCGGCCGCTCCTGCAAACTCTGAAAGCCAATTGTAGCCAACGGGAATGGATTCTGAAAGATCTGACATCTGATACAACTTGGTCGCATTAAAGGGAATGATGATTGACTGTGTTATAGGGGTGAGTCAGTCAATTCACCCTGCTGAACAAGGCAGACATACTTTACGCACTTGTCTGTAAGCTGTCTGTGTCATTAAGATTTCTTAAGGGAGACAATGTAATTTTTGCATATGTACTTTTGGTTTGAAGGCTTGGCCCTTTTATCTCAGTGGATGCTTACTTATCTAGTGGCAGGGATGAGATGTATACTCAGTCTTGTAAGTAAGCTGCCAAGGAGTATTTTCAACAGCTCTTTCCACTACCTGAGCCAATTGTATATATCGTCACTGTCGGGTGGGAACCTCGTATGTCTAAAACCGCGATGCGAGGCGTTGTGAGCTTGTAGACCTGCTATTTTCGCTACTTTTGTGCGACACTCTTGGATGATGAAGTCGGCCATTCATTAACGAAAAAAATGAAAAAGTTGAAATACGGACAAGGTTTCTGCCCGACAGCAACGATGTGTATTCAACATGTTGCTTCTTTGTCTTCAAACTACTCCACTGTAATCAGTGTCTCAGGTGATTAAAATAGACACACACACGCACACGCCCACACACACTTGCATCTCTGTGCGATGGCATTTAGTGCCGTATACCCCCCAAAAAACAGCATAATTCAAGTATCTTTGTAGCAGCACAACTAACGTAGCCTTTATCAGAGGCACTTTGTGACACCCTGACATTTATGAAAGCGCCAAGAGAGAGGTTTCCTCATTGCTGGACGGTTCGTTAATGACTTGCGGGATTTGAAAAATGTGGCAACATTTTTATTGGCACTCAGCAGGAATATATAGTCGCACACATGCCTTATGATATTAGTAAAATAGCTGTGAAAAATGGATCTGTGCTGACATCAGTAGATATATTCAGAATACTCTTCTCATTCTTCACACTCCTGGACTCAGATAGGTGCCGAGGTGTATTATATTGACTCTTATTTGCATTGAAATAATAATTTAAAAAAGGAATCATTGGACCATTGGCTGAATATCATTGCTTGATTAAACATAACCTTTTGTTTTTATGTGAAACTGCCAACTTTACCTTTAATGATATGGTGATGGCAATCGTATACTTCTTACACTACTGTATATCCACAGAGCGCCTTTATATTCTAGACTCTGTGTTACTGTAATGACTTATGTTCGTGTTCCCGGGTTCACAGTCTGTGTTCCTTGCTTTATTAAAGAGCATGAGGGCTTATCTTGCAAAAGGAAATGTCAGCCACCTTTACTTAACCACATTGAACCCTAGCGTCCTTATTTATTTAATTCTGGGGCGAACATTCAGCAAGAAATAGCCAGTGCAAGCTCTCAACACGTTGCCTTGTGATTATGTTCTTTGCAGAGGGACACATGACCTACAGTATGTTAGCTGATCTAAAGGTAGCTCTCCAACGCACCGACGTTGGCGGCGGTAAATGTTGTAAAGCGTCTGTTGTTGGAAAAATCTGCTGTTGACTGGGCGGTGGGTAGACATTAAGCCATAGATAGGCTACTTTTAGCACGATAGTAGCCTTCTGTCGGTGTTCTCTTTTTTCGACTGATATCCCGACTTCATCCGACTGCCAGTCCGTAGTAATCTGTATTCTGTAGTAGTCTGTTTGGTGGAGAGTTATCTTTAGTGTGTGGGAGGGGATGGATCATATCCTGATGACTTTGACTGCCTTGTACAGTAGGTCATTACCATTGTTTTGAACTGGATGTGAGAAGAAACTGGAAGCCAGTCTTAACCCATTCAATCCGTGAACGTATCTGTCATTTTAGATTTCTTTGGCTATTAAAAAAAATGTCTTCTAAATCCTAGCAGTATGTTGCTGTGTCAGTGGTGCTCCAGCTTTTTCATGTCCAGGCCTGGTCAGCATATGTGTCGATGAAATGAAATTTGTCCCTGAGCAAGACTCTTAACCCCTAATTGCTCACAGGTTCTCATTGGAAACAAGACCGCAAGGACTTTCATGAACGACCTGTTAAAAGGAATTATCCTTATGTCAAGGACCCCCAGAATTGTATGTATTTGGCCGTGGACCCCAATCTCAAAATAGTTTGTTCCAGGGACCCCCCAGAAGCAAAGATTGGAATTTAAAATTCCAATCTTCCAATTATTCAAAGATTTGCAAAATGTTTCAAGACTGTGCAAAAAATGTCAGATCTACAAGCTTATAGCCGCGCTATGAGCTTGTTTATCTGATGTTTTTGAATAGCCAAATAAATCTAAAATGACACAGATGCGTTCCCGGATTTAATTGGTTAAGGGGACGCAAAAGGAGAGGACACACAAAAGACAGAGCGTGCCGCGACATTCTGGAACAGTTCTAGGGGTTTTGAGTGAGAGAATTGTAAGTCAAGCACTACATTATGTGACTATATTTACCCTGTCGTTTGTTGACCAGGGCTCATCACATTTACTCTGATTTTGCACTTGTAAGTCGCTCAGGAAAAGTCAAGAGCGACTGCTAAATGCCAATTGTAAATTATAACAGCACACAAAGCTCTTGGATGATCAGAAAATAGCACACAGGCACAATTATGATTCTAGGGTATTTTCTAAGCAATAAAGAACTCTTGTTGTGTTATATTATTATTACACGAGAGAGGGTGTTCTTCATTGTTATTATTGCCACTAAAGTGAGGCGAGCGCACGCTGTAGCACCTCATTCCTGACCACATCACTGAAGTGCAGGCAATTATAAACAGCTGGCCTAAAAAACACCCCCTCAAGTGTAACATTGTGATTACGCAACAGTTACCAACACAAAGGTTACGGACTGTCCTTTTTAATTACAGCTATTCATTGAATGGCATGGGCGTGGAATGTCAATGGAGCGCGGGAGCTGAGGTGTGCTTTGTTGACTCGAGCACGGCTGGAATGTCTCTTTTGACTCGCTTGAACGGAAATGGACGCTGTACAAAACCATAATAATGGCACACTGCACTCACAAGAGTCTGTATATATATTGTTGTGTGAATATACTCCGGTAACATGTATTTTACAGTGTGAGAGATTGTTTTGACTTGACCTACAGTACTGTAGTCCCTGTAATAATAGTGATTGTCGTTTTGCTCTTCTCTTGCTTGACTCATAGGTCATACCAAAGACTCTAAAATTGGCACCCTACTGTATGCCTCCCTGCTTGGCACTCAGCATCAAGGGTTGGACTGGGTCTAGTCCTGAAATATTCTTTAGAGCAGGGGTCTTCAGTGTTATTCAGGCCAAGGACCCCTTAGCTGAGAGGGAGATAAAGCGGGGGCCGCCACTACGTATTGTATAAAACTGTTGCAGATTAAAAAAAAATGTTGTATATATTTATATTAATTCATCTTAACGTGTAATTATCAGACATTTAACCACTTAAAGCCTCAATACTAAACTTGACCGTAGGCTCTGTACTTGGTTAGCTTTTTTCCCTCCAGACCAAACCTCTTTGCCAACACTAGCAGATCTACAAGCTCACAACGCCTAGCAGAGCGAAGCGTTGTGAGCTTGTAGATTGGCTATGTTTGGCTAATGTTCCCCTCACTCCCCTCAGAATTCTATCACACAAAGATTTGGAGGACCCCCTGTAGTAACTCTGAGGACCCCCTAGGGGTCCCGGACCCCCTGTTGAAGACCCCTGCTTTAGAGTCCTGTCCAGGGGGTGTACTTTGTACATCAAGCCGCCTCACGCTACAGCAACAGGAGATAGGTTTCCTGGCATTGGCCAGACTGATGGCGTGGATTCACTCTCACGTTCCTCCCTGGTATATCAGTCTGGACTTTGGCCCATAGGGAGCGAGTATGAGATTTATTTTTTGATGCTTTTCACTGTTTCACTGTAGGGACAGCAGTTGAAAAGCAATCACTGATTGGCCCGATCATTTTCTGATTTCTCATACTCGCCGAAGTCCAGACTGATACCGGGGAGGAACGTGAGAGCAGGGCCGGACTGGGACCAAAATTCAGCCCTGGCATTTTGGTCCGGACCGGCCCATCCCCCCCCCCCCCCCCATTTTGTCAACGGGGGGGGGGGGGGGGGGGGGGTTTCACTGTTTCAGCCCAGCCCTGCACATGAACTCTGCGGCCGCACTGAGGCGCCTGCTGGAAAGCATTCCCAGCCCAAACATTAACGTAACTAATAATTGGGCCGCGCGACTCGGATATGACCGTAATAACCCTAAAACAGTGGGCCGCTGGCCCACTGGCCCAGCGGCCCACCGGGCATTTGCCCGGTACGCCAAATGGCCAGTCCGCCGCTGCGTGAGAGTGAATCCACATTATCAGTCTGGCCAATGCCAGGCTAGGAGATAGGCTCCTGACCTATTGGTTCCCAAGGCTACTGCTGATGAAAAAATATATACTATACACAGTATATAATAACTAAAAGAAGACTGTGATGATCTTTTGACCTCCAACATAGACACATCCACCCACCCACCTTAATCAACATCCAGGGAACATCCTTGTTCGATATTAGGGATTGATTGGATTGATTCCCTGCCAACCAACTTGTGAACTCCGCTCCAGCCCAGGACCATATAGAGAAAGCCCTACTAGTGTGTAGAGTTTTGAGCCATAACTTTTATTTAGTATCAATAGCAACGCATCTCTGTAATTTTTTATTTCTTTGGCTATTAAAAAATAGTGCTTTTTTTTGTGCAAGTATGCAGCACGGCACAAAGTGACGCGATGTGAGCTTATATATCTGCTATTTTTTGAATAGCCAACGCAAAAATCTAAAATGTCACTTTGATGCCTTCCCATTTTTTATGGGTTAAGACTTAAATGGAAACATTACACACTCTCTCTCTCTCTCTCTCTCTCTATCTCTCTCTCTCTCTCTCGCGCGCGCACTATCGCTCTTTCTTTCTTTCTCTCTCATTTGTGACTCTCTCTCGCTCTGTCTCTGTGCATCTCTCATTTATTGAGTCCACACTTCTTCCCTAAAGTGGCAGTTTGAGTGTGTTTTTTTTCTTCTTTTCTCACTCTGAATGGCTTTTAGTGACCATAAAAGCACATCAGCCATGGCACGTGTTAATGACAAGGAATACCTCCACGTAATAATGGCCACTAACACTTCTTTTGGGCTGTCAGACTGATGTAGTGTTGATGTCGTCCTCGTCACTGTCAGGTGGAAACCTTGTATGTCCATTGTCCAAAACCGTTAACTTTTTATTATTCTTGTGTCATTAAATTAAGTAGTAAGTAAGTAAGTAAGTAGGTCGGAGAGGTTTATTATCTGTATCAGCCAGAGTGCAGGAGTCTATCCCCGTTTCTCAATGCACTAGACAGAGCCCTGGGAGATGGATTGCTGAGGTGGAGCGCAACACCTATACCATCAGCTCCCAGTACTTACCGCACGACTTGCCGCACCCACGCCGTGCTACCCATACGCTGAGTTGGCGGTGGCCGGGATCAAAATAGCCAATTTGACATCAAGGTGCCCAGATGTCCCTAGTGCCCACCTATCCTGTATCCTCTGTAAATAGCAAGTGGGCTGGACTTACAGATCAAAACATTGTCAAGAGACAACACTATTAATCTACTGTCACCAGCTAATACTGTGTGTGTGTGTGTGTGTGTGTGTGTGTGTGTGTGTGTGTGTGTGTGTGTGTGTGTGTGTGTGTGTGTGTGTGTGTGTGTGTGTGTGTGTGTGTGTGTGTGTGTGTGTGTGTGTGTGTGTGTGTGTGTGTGTGTCAGCGCAACGCTGACACACGGGCGCTGACAGGGGGCAGGGAGCAACAATACAAATACAAAAAAGGGAAATGTGTTTGATATCTCACTAAAAAACGTGTGAAACCCACTTTTCAGCAGTATTTGGTCAATGTAGCTACCTGTCCATGTTGTAATTATTCCCTTGTAATGGGAACTGCAAAGAGGACAAATGGACTGCATCGCTCTGGGATTAACTGGGTGATTTCATTAGTTATTACAGTAATAGTTGAAACCATTTACAAGCCTGGAAATGGACAAAACAGAACAAACTATTCTTGGAATCTGTGCACAATTCTTTTTTATTGTGATTCTTACATGAATTGATTTATTTCCCCCGCCCCTAGTATTTTTTTTTCTCTTAATTTCAAGATCTTTTTGAAAACGGCAGATCTACAAGCTCACGACACATCGCAGCTTATATTGGTTATTTTCCAAAAGCCAATTGATCATATAGTAAAACTGGTTAAATTGATATTGACATCCATATTAACCCATTTTCCTGGGGACCCCCTGGAACCCCCTCCTCAAGGACCTCTGGGGGTCCCTGGAACTCACTTTGAGAGACACTGCCCTAAGTACACATGCATGGCATTCAGTGTGTCTTTGCTTTCTGACATAGACCTACTGTACACTGCATAAATGGAGCTGCTACCTTTAAACGTGTGAAATCTGAAATCTCAGGCTTTTTTGTATACTATTTTAAATAGTTTGGGGGAAAATGCTGCTATTTGTCCCAAACGTGACTTCAAAAGATTGCTGTTATTTGTTTCAAAAAGCTTTATACCCATGCCAACATGTATAACTTTGCAATATGACATAGCTCTGTTTAACACAATGCTGTATACCCCCTCCAACTGTACATACTTTCCCCTTTTTTTTACTTAAATTGTTTTTATTGTGTTTTGACACTTGCTTTGGCACTGTAAACATATGTTTTCTCATGTCAATGAAGCTCCTTTGAATTGAAAATCGAATTATGTCCATCAAAAGCATGTGAAGTTAGTTCATATTGAGTGTTCTGTCAATGAGTGTTGCGTTTGTTTGATTGTGGCCTCATTGCCGACTCCTGATATGAGTTGACTGACAGCTGCAGTGTGTGTGTGTGTGTGTGTGTGTGTGTGTGTGTGTGTGTGTGTGTGTGTGTGTGTGTGTGTGTGTGTGTGTGTGTGTGTGTGTGTGTGTGTGTGTGTGTGTGTGTGTGTGTGTGTGTGTGTGTGTGTGTGTGTGTGTGTGTGCGCAGGAAATTAGATTAAAGTGGCTCAATACTGTATCTGTGAGAGTGATGTGCAAAGAATGGGATTTAGAGATTAGTTGTAAAGGGGGACAAAGACATCAACGTCTCCGTGGAATCCCCTCAGTGACAAAGACTCTATTCCCGTGCTGCCTTATTATTCCATGCGTTGTCAACTAAACTAGGATGGTCATTTCCAAAAAAAACTAAACCGGGACCCTTAATCAATCAAATAAATGTCATAAATGGTGAAAATAGCCGGTCTACAAGATCGCAACGCGTCGCAGATCGGCTATTTTTCTTTGACACAAAAATAAATCTTCTCCTTGAGTTTTCATCAGGATGGGGGGCAATTATTTGAGCACTTAGCACATCTAGTGACAAATATAATGGCATAATTGTTTTGGCAGCAATAAAAGCAAACCATTAAAAACACCAACATGGATCAATTCACAAAAGAAAGCTATGGTTGTTTCCATTGTGGTCCACTTAAAACACTCAACACTTAACCAACAGACAGAACAGTGCAAACACAAGACAAAAGACTAATATAAATAGTTAAAACTATTAAAACAACTGCTTTCAACAGAACAGAGCATCTATGTAAGCACTCAAAACAAGTCTTATTATTTTAACAGTTGAAAACCAAGAGACAATTTGGTATAGTGCATGTTGAAAACCGGGGACATTTTAGTGTTTTAGAGATATTCCTTGGGACCCGGGACACCAGGCTTGAAATCGAGACGATCTCGGTCAAACCGGGACGTCTGCTCACTGTAAACTGTCATGGACCCCCACATTGATACATATTTTTGCCGCGCACCCTGATCTGAAAACATTGTGTGCCAGGGACCCCCATAAGGGAAGATTTGTGATAAAACCTTTCAAAGGTGTTAAAATGTTTCACAATTCTTCACGATTATTGTTTTAATTTTTGTTTTGAAATGGGGTTAAAGTGGTTAAACTGATTTTGATGCTTTGCTGGGGACCCCTGGAAACCGCTTCAAGGACCCCTGGGGGTCCCCGGACCCCACTTTGAGAACCACTGAACTTAAAACATCCAATTAAAAACCACAGCACACCTGTGATGCCAAGATTAGTTTGATTTGTTTGAAGATGTGTTGTTGTTGACTGCTGGTGAAAATAGAACATTGACAGCATCACTAAACTCAAACAAAATGTAAACTGAAGGCCTTCTTTTATCTGTAAACAGCGGGGGCAAAAGCATTTTTTGACATGCTTTATTTTTTTCTCCCATTAGCTGTTCAACAATCTGTGTTTACATTATTCTAATCACATTACAGGGGCCATTACAAATTATGCAAATTGATGCACTACATTTAAATAGACATGGACTGATTTCTCTGGCTGCCGTGCATACAGATGGCCACTGCAGTGCTCTCACCTCTCTCCCTTCCAGCAAAGTGTGTGGATGGAGAAAAACCTTCAAATTAATGCAAATATAGACACGCTAATGCAACATACAGCGATATGCAGTCCTCAAACATTCTGTCTTGCAGGGCCAGATAGAATAGGTCCGAGCTAGCACCCTCTGTTTAAACATAATTAAAGCTTAGAGATACGGTGTACAGCGAAACATTTGGAGACATGTCCTTGTGTCCTTTTCCTAAAGTTTATTTCAGGTAGTTTGGAGCTGTGCATATGGCTGTGATTCTTCTGGGGACAATGTCCAAAATACTCAGTGAGAGTGTAAAAATGGAACCATGTGATAGTGCCGATGTGTTGAAAACAACAACAACATGGAGATAAAGCTGTGTATCTTTCCTCATCTACCCCGGATTTGAACCCGGTTTTGTGCAAGTGCTGAAACTTTTACCATTGCGCTAATAGAATTTTGACCATCAGGTCAAAATTCTTGTCAGATCCTGTGTCTAGGTGAGACATGACCTTTGACACGATCTAAATATCTCAATAGAAGAGCAGGGAGACAAAATACAACCATTCCAATTGTAGTTAAGTTATAAGTTATATTGTATTAACATACTCTACCATACAGATTGGACAAAATGTAATTTTATTCTTAAAAAAACTTATATTGTGCTTTAAGCCCATTACATACCCCTTCCGGCGTTAAGAACATTTGTTCGTAAAGGGAGGTGATAGAACTACAAATGTATGTAATTCAGAACTTCTGATCCGGTCTCAGAACCTTTCCTCAGAGCTCGTACACACTGAGATGTCCTGACACTCCGAACTATAGTTCGGAAAGCCACTCCGAACCAGAAGTTTTTGCTGTTGGAAGGAGCATACTGGGCCTTTAATCTGCTTTGCATGCACATTAGAGGTCGTCGGGTTAGGCATGTAACCCGAAATACCCGGGATCCTACCCGGCTCGGTCACGGGTCCATTCACAAGAAGTGACTCCGGGTCGGAGCCGGTACAGTCCGTCTCGGGTCTCGTTCGGTCACGGGTCCATTCACAATAAGTGACTCCGGGTCCGGATCGGAGCCGGTACAGTCCGTCTCGGGTCTCGGTTCTCAGACTGTGAAATGCACGGTTCCACTAATACCCGAGTTGACCCGGCGAGCGGGTTTCTCGGGGCTCAGACTGTGAAATGCACGGTTCCACTAATACCTGAGTGGACCCGGCGAGCAGTGGGTCTCGGGGCTCAGACTGTGAGATGGACGGTTCCATTAATACCCGAGTGGAGGGAGGGAGGTCGCTCAGAAGAAGACAGACTGGCAGTGACGCAGTCAATGACTGGCTGCTATTTATATTATCATATCACTACATAATGTTATATCATTGACCTAAATGGCGATATATTAACAAGGATAGGATGATTAAAACATATGTCTGTATTAGCCTTGATGATCGTCTTGATCTTGACCGAAGGCTCTGTCTGTAAATAACTTTGGACAGGTGGAAAACTTTAGTTAAACTTGCAGAGTGGCGCATTACTTTACCTGAGTTACATCTTCTGATAGTTGTACTTGAATGTTGACATGAAATAATAATCCTGTTTAGTGTTTCACAACCACGAGCAAAGACTACAGCGCAATATTAACGGCGCTGATCATCGACACACACGTTGAAAGTCTAGGACAAAGATACCAAGGATTCGACAGTGACGTCACTATGCAACAAGGAAGTAGCGACGGACGCTATGCCATGTTGTTTTAAAAATAGCAAGGATTCTTCGGCGATCTGATATGACATCACCGACCAATCCTTGGACATATTTTACCCACTAATTTATATACACCAGTTATATCAAATATTGTAGATTAACGTAACGCTTTGGTTAATGGTTAAAATGGTAAAATAGTCGAGTTAATATCATAGCATGTTGTTACCGGTATACTCTGCAAAGCACAATGGAAACTCCAAAGCCAATTATAATGTTAAACAACATTAAATGTGGTTTAACATTAGACATTTACGTGGATTATAGTTGGCAATGAAGAAGGATTACAAACATCTAGAACGTGGATTTATTTTTGTATAGCTGTCCAATGAGCATTGACTGGGATTATACATCACAACCACGGAGGCTACGTTAACATTTAGGTAAGAAAATATGAAACAAATCTTATTTAACGCTGGACAACTTGTACTAATGATGTTTGCAAACTATTTTGCATTCGGGTTTTTCGGAGGCTCGGGTTATGTACGGGTTCGGCTCTTGTATGTCACGGTTCTATACGGGTCGGTTTCCGACAGCTCTCGGTGCTGTTCGGGTCCGGTTCTCAATTTCTAATAATGGCCCGGGTCCATTCGGTTTCGGGTATTTTTTTCGCGGGTCCATTCGGGTATCGGTCCTTCATATTGGACCATAGGCCGGGTCCATTCGGTTACGTTTTTTTTCCCCGCGGGTCCATTCGGGTATCGGTCCTTCATATTGGACCATAGGCCGGGTCCATTCGGTTCCGGGTAAAATTTTCACGGGTCGATTTGGGTTCGGGTATTTATATTTGACCCGTGAAGACCTCTAATCCACATCCATATGCATTGTGTAAAACACTCCGAATTTGATACACTTAACCACTTGACCCCAACATCCCTATTCTGGGGGCTAAACATTCGCCAACAGTAGTGTGTACTTGTAGAGCTGCTATTTTGATTGATTGATTGATTGAATACTTTATTAGTCAGAAATGTAAAAAGCAGGAGGTACAGTCAGACATTAAGGCTAGAAGAATAAAACAAAAAGTCCTGGGGACTTGTTTCCATTGTGGTCCATGTATTCAATTCATCAACATAGCATAAAAAATAACACAATAATACATGTCATCAACAAACACAAAACACTATTATGTACAAAGGAGAAAAGGGAAAACGTCGGCAGTGAATGACACGTCCTTTCTATGAGAAATTGCATGTACCTCCCCTCGTGGTCTCAGGTCTCCTGATAGATGGCTTTCCAGGCTAGTTTTGAAAGAATCCAGTGATTTACATCTTTTAATGGATGGTGTCAGGGCATTCCACATTTCGGTGGCAGAGTAGTAGAATGAGAACTTTCCCATGTTTGTTCTATATGTGTGGGTGGTACCAGATCATTGTCGCTCCCTCTAGTCTTGTGGCTTTGGGTGTCACTCACTGTGGAGAAGTAGCTAGTCAATCAATCGTAGATTGAAAAAGAGTGCACCAAGTACAGTTGCAACTCAGGCCTATTTTAATTATAGAGGCTCTAAGTGGTTAACACATTGAGACCTGGAACGCATCTGTGTCACTTTTTGATTTGAGCTAAAAAGCATTATTTATTTTACACTTTGGCTATTCAAAAATAGCAGATATACAAGCTCATAGCGCGGCACATAACGTTTTTCAGAAAAACTGTTGCGATTTACGGCTTCAGGTCTTAATGGGTTAAACGCCTGATTGAATTGTGATCTTATGTTCTCCATCTCTGCCGCTTGCATGTATTAACTTACACGCGCGTTGGCTGTCATAGCTGCCAGGCTCTGTGACAGGTAATTAAGAGTAAGGTGAAGGGGTGGGAAGGGACGTAACAGACCCCATAATTCTTCATTATCTGCAGAACGTCAAGATATATATTTCTCTTAAAGCGAGTGTTCTTCAGCACAGAAAACAGAGGGCACAAAGACAAAGCTTTAGCTGCCTTCACAGGGAGAGATATTTCTTGAAGTTAGGAGCACCTATACGGCTGGCTGTTTCAGGGTACAGGGTAGGTTAATGGCCTTTCTTATCTGCTGTTTCTCTGATCTGCTCTCATATCTTTGCTGTCAGGCAGAAACCTCTTATTTTTTCGTACTACTTGATCATACTTGATCATGCTACAGCGTCACACAAAAGCATCAAAAGTAGCAGATCCACAAGCGGCTTTGTGCCACGTTTTGAGCTTGTAGATCTGCTACTTTAGCTATTTCTGAATCTGAATCCTGAAAAGTACGTTTTGGACAATACTGTATGAGGTTCCCTCGTTTTATATTAACATTTTAGGTTGCAGAATCTGTTGGATTAAAACAGGCATTTGCGCTGTATGTTCTAAATCACTATTCAATCTTTCAATAAATAAGATCGTGCAATAAATACACATGTGACGTGTTAGTTTCCTTCTTGTATCATAACTAGATTGTGACAGCTCCGGATTTTTTTTAGCGTCACCTTGTTAACGGAGGGATTATGTGGGAGTCTTGCAAGTAGCAAGTTGGCAGCTTGGCTGCCATCTAAGCGCGAGCCAGCAAGTTCAAAATGTGTCCAACTCTCCCTTTTTCTCTCTCTCTCTCTCAGCTCTCTCTGTTACTTAATACATAGCTCTTTCATATCCCCCTCTCCCTGTCGTATAGCCTCTATCATTCCACTGGTTGCCTCCCTTGTGCCTTTTGCCTTTCATCCTCCGCGTACCCCGCTCCCTGCCCTGTCTATCAGCCCCCTGTTTCTCGTGTAATCCTTTGAAGTGCAAAAATAAATATATATGAAGAAATGAGATGGCTGCGTTCCCTGTCGAGTTCACAGGGAAGCATCCGGACTGATATGCTACGTGGCACAGAGCGCCTCGGCCGAGTCATGCCCCCGGAGACGTCAAGAGAGAACCATAGTGCAGCAAAGAGGCTCACAGAAGCGGTCCGAAGACAATGGCTACTTTTTTTCCCCCTCCAAAAACATTTAGAGAAGCCAATTATTTTGTAGCCTACCACTTTCTCTGCCCATTTTTAGTAATTATACCAATTAGCCTGAAGACCTGAAGACCTGAAGCCCATTCTACAAATGTCTTCTAAATCCCAACAGTATTCTGAAAAACGTATGTTTCTATATCAGTGGTGCTCAAACCTTTTCATGTCAACCCAAAATGATGTGTATTTGACCGCTGACCCACATCTCAAAATAGTTTGTTCCACGGACCCCCAGAAGCAAAGATTTGAGATAAAAATGTTTGCTTTAAAAGAATAAATATTCAATGATTTGCACACATTTTCAAAAATGTTCAAGAATAGCATATATACAAGCTCATAGCGTGGCACTCGGTGCCGTGCTATGAGCTTGTATATCTGCTATTTTTGAATAGCCAAAGTGTAAAATAATGCTTTTTAGCTCAAATAAAAAAATGACACAGATGCGTTCCAGGTCTTAATGGGTTAATTCCTCCCCACACAGATTTCAGCGTGCCGTCACTGTTGTTGAATCCTACTGACTCGCCTGCCAGTGAGGAGCCCCCACCGGGAGGACGTAGACCCTTCGTTCTACTCCACCCCCGCCCCAACACTTCCTGCCGACAGGTTCCGCCCCCAGCTCGTAGGAATACATACAGAGACACCCTCCCTGCCCGGCTTCCCTCCCCCGAAACACCAACGCCAATTGTGTTCGTATAGAGCAGACGCTCAAGAAAGGTGGATTCGAACCCACAACCTCTGCAGATACTTTACCACTGCGTCACCGGAGTGCCCTTTCTGCCCAAATGTTAGTCATTATATCAATTCATTCCTCCCCACACAGATTTCTGTGTGTTGTCCTCACTACTGTTTTACCCCACAGGGAGGACATAGTAGAGTCTTCTTTCTACTCCTCCCGCTCAACATTCCCTGCTGACAGGCTCATAGTATGTATGCTTGCAGTGACAAATATCACCCTCCCCGCCCGGCTACCCGCAACACAGGCCAATAGGCTCTATGCACAGCAGCCATTTTGGAGAAAAAATGGGCCTCTTCTGACTTCCTTCACAGGTGTTACCAATGATACTAATGAAGGCTCTGTTCCATTCTGGTCAAACAGAGTCAGGGTGCTGATATTGTGCATGTTGGCTCACTAGAAATACTAGTGGGTCTCAAAGTGTGGTCCAGGGACCCTCATGGTTCCTTGAGAGGGTGTAACTCTGAGAGTGTACAAATGGAACCAAATGGTTCCATTTGTACACTCTCAGAGTTATGGGGGTCCTTGAAATTAAAAAGTTTGAAAACCACTGTGCTACACTAAATGGAACAGAGCCTTCATTAGTGTCATTGGTAACACCTGTGAAGGAAGCAAGGAAGGGGCCCAATTTCTGTCCAATATGGCTGCTGTGCATAGAGCCTATTGCGTTCATATACGCTCAACAAAGTCAGATGCACCGCGATGGATTTGAACCCCTAAACGCCACGGTGGTGGGTAGGTACTTTTACCGCACCACCCGAGCGCCCCCCCATACCATGTACATTTCATCTACCCCCCCCCCAGGTTGCTGGCCACCATTAGCCGTCCATCTGTCATCACTTTGTAGTGTTTCGCCTTGCGGACCGATCTGGTCTATGACGGGAGGTTGTAATTGACCCATTGTCAAGTCCCGCACGTGGTCCCGCCCCCCTTTGTTGCTGTTGCTTGGTCGCAACGTCCTGCATTTAATGTTGCTTTTAAAAGCGTAGCCTGCTGTTATTACCAGACAGTAAGCAGAACCGGCACTTACCGTGTCCTCTGGCGTTCCCTCTGTGCTCGTTGTCCTTTTCTTCCTCTGCTTTTTTTCCTTCTTTCTTTTTGTCTTCTAATTTGCACACGGTGATTAATGTCATTCATTACAGGACAGGGAAAGAAAGTAAATGAGCTTTGGGAAGCGAAGTGACCGCTTGGGCCTGCGCTGTATTTATAGAACGCCTCTATCCAAAGTGTTTTACAGTGGGCATTACATTCACACACACACACCTTCACACACCAACAGGGGAGGAAACCATGCATGCTTTCTTTTCTTTTCTTTGTACCCCCCCCTTTCTCCCCAATTAAGTCGTTATACCCACACACACATTTCTGTGTGTTGTCAGTGCTGTTTGTATCCTACTGACTCACCTGCCAGTGGGGAGCCCCCACCAATTATGTTCGTATAGACGCTTGACAAAGGCGGATGCACCGCGGTGGAATCGAACCCCTATACACTCCACGTGGTGGGCAGGTATACTTTACCACTGCGCTATACCCGAGCACCCTAAACCATGTGTGCTTTTAGTCTGCTATTTGACTTGAGTTGACGTACCTCCCCCTTCTGGGGCTCCTAATTAAAAAGAGCCACAGGTGACAGTGTTTGCGAGTGGGAAGGCGGCCGGCGGGATTGTGTCCTCGTTGCTGCACTAGCGACCCCTATTGGTTGGTCAAGGTGTCTGTTCAGCAGAGAGAGGGCGATATGGGGGAGACAGTGTGAACTTCTGTGCATGTGTAGGAGACCAAAAGCCTAATATCTCCAACGGCCAAGGGGGAATTCCCCTTTAGGCTAGTTTTAAGATGTTGGCTTTCCGCGCCATTGGTGCTGTGACCCCGATGGGGTTTCCCGGTGGGGGAGGTCAAAAGGCGGGTGAGTGTAGCAGTAGTGTCTCAGAGCCTCTCCTTGATGACCAAAAGCCTAAAACTGTATCTCCCCCGACCAAGGGGGAATTCCCCTTTAGGCTAGTGGTAAATCATCTGGAGTCGACTATGTCAGCCCCAAGCACCCAGAACCCAGTGGTTGCATTGAAGCGCATTGGACATGCTGGCCATTCATAGGTACTGCAGCTGGGGCCACTGTACATGAACGAGAGAAAACGGTTTTGACCAATGGGCTCGACTCATGAGCTTGCGCACAAGATTGCGCACAGGGATGCGCACCGAGGTGACGCAAAAGGCGTCACAGAGGTGACGCAGAACGTGTCGCAGAAGCCCCAAATAGGCCTCGCCCATCACATTTCACAACCCGGAAGAAGGGGTGATTTCGGCCCATGCACTGGGTGAACAATTCAATGCAAGTGGATGGGAGGGGATATCCGGTGCCCTCTCTATTATTTTTAACTCTATGGTCAGCCCTGAAGAAAAAGGATAGTCATTTTGTATTTAAAAACAAAATGCCAGACGCCAGAGGGTTTAAGTCTAAGATGTTGGATTTCCATGTGGGAGACCCGGGGTCGATTCGCGGGTATTACACGTGTTACATGTTACTGGTGAAAGACTGAAAGTCCTTGCTGTCATGTGAAAAGAGGGGGCTGGTCAGAGGTGTAAAGTAACTAAGTACATGTACTAAGGTACTGTATACTTACGTACAATATTGAGTACTTTTACTTTACTGGAGTATATCCAATTTTAAATAATTTTACCTCTACTCCACTACATCTTACAGGCAAATATTGTACTTTTACTCCATTACAATTTGAAAATGTTAGTTACTATATAGAGTTAGATAATTAATTATCCATGAATTATATTTGGCTGTTTGAAAATAGCCAATCTACAAGCTCACAACGCGCTGCATCGTGACACGTTGTGAGTTTGTAGATCTGCTATTTTCAAAAGATTGAAATGGGACATTTCTGCATAATGAGTACTTTTACTTTTGGTACTTTAAGTACATATTGATGCCAATACATTTGCACTTTTACTCCTCAAGTACATCATCAACATCAACATCAAACTTTTACTGTACTTGTAACAGAGTATTTTTACATTGTGGTATTGATACTTTTACTTTAAGTAAACACATACTACTTCCATCACTGTGGCTGGTGTATTGGACTCATGTATTTGTGTCACACCATGTGGTTCTCACTCTTTTACATTTCAAGGACCCCCCATAACCAATGATTCCATTTGTACACTCTCTACTCTGCCTAGTGCCTATACTCTGCCTACTGTACAGACTAATAGAAATTTGAATACAAAATAAAATGAATGTAAATCCACCTCAATAACAATTTGCACACAAATGTGTATTGAGACCCAGTGTGAGTATCAATAATGCTCTCCAGTCACCACTAATAAATCCTTATGATGTCCTTTTTAGTGCTTTACAAGCACAGGGAGATTATTATGGCGCTTTCAAATGGCCCTTTAATGTTACTGTACCCCCTCTAATGGATTTTTAATTACTCTGATTACTGCAACCAGGTCAACAAGTCTTCTGGCCTCTTGTTGCAAGAATGGTATGAGTTTAATGTATGGCACAAACATTGCACCCCATTAGCAACACAACACACACACGTAAATGTAGAGCTTATTGAGTAAGGAATATTCATGGAGGGTGTGGTTAACCCATTCAATCCGGGGACGCATCTCTGTCATTTTAGATCTCTTTGACTATTACAAAATAGCAGATATACAAGCTTGTAGATCTGCTATTTTTGAAAAATCATGAACATTTTTGCAAATCTTTGAATGTATATTTTTAAAGCGAACATTTGTAACTCAAATCTTTGCTTCTGGGGGGTCCCTGGATCAAAATATTTTACAAATGTTCGCTTTAAATATATATATATATATTTAACCCTTGCATTGTGTTAGAAAACTGCATCCACTTGTGGTGTTAGCGGGTCAAATTTGACCCGTGATTTAAATCATCCCAAAATACTAAAACACTTTTTCTTTCATTATTTTTTTCTCCCACCTCATAGCTGACTTGTAATGCATTTATATCCATGTAAACACTTTTTAAAATATTATGTTGGGTTAGGGATAGAGTTTTATCTCTCAATATATCTCGTTTTCTATTATAAAAATGTTAAAATTCACTCATTACATTTCCTATAATGAAGGCAATGGATAATGATGTTATCTATCTATAATAGAATCATTAAGAATAATAATTAGAACACACTTCCAAAAAAAAATACTTGTTTTCGTTTTATAACAAAAAAAATGTAATATTATTAAAAATAGTGACACTAGTGACACCATTTTTGACACGTATACCATAGAAGGTAAAAAGTCATTTATTTTTCATAAACTCAAACTTTATTTTACTCCTGATAGCAAATGCTAATTGAGGACAAGTCTCTCTCACTCTCAAACATGTAAACATTGAATATTGACAATTTGGGGGGAATTGAGTCACACTTCACTGCCGGGTCATTTCGGACCCTAACACCACAAGTGTCACTTTTCTTTATAGAGACCATCAGAATTAATTAAAATGATGATAAATAATTTTGTTGCGTTAAAATGGCTATTTCTGAGGATATCATGAAGCCTCGTTCCAATAAAATGTAAAGGGTACTTTTTACCTATTTAAACTTGAAAACGGGTAAAAAAATTACCCTAACACAATGGAAGGGTTAAAGAACTTTTCACGATTTTTTTAAAAATAGCCAAAGAAATCTAAAATGACAAAGAGATGCGTTCCCGGATTGAATGTGTTAATACGTATTTAAAGCTGTAACTAAATGTGCTTTAATCAGAATCAGAATCATCTTTATCTCTCTTGTCACACAACAGGCTTACAGGTGTAAAATATGGATTTAATTGTTTCCAGAAAGAGAAAGAAAAGAAAGAAGGGGGTGGGGTAGCATATCCATCCATGAGGTTTAGAAATAAATTGCATGAGCATAGCAGCTGGTTTATATTGCTCATGACGGACATTAATGCGAGAAGAGTATCAGTGCGTTGTGCATGAGCTTAAGGTGCAGAGTATCGGCAAGTGTTAAGTTCAACCACATACTGTAGTCCACAAAGGTTGCTTTCCTGGTATAATCCATAGGTAGGTCCATGAGGAAAGCAACAGTCTAAGGCCATTTGGTCATATCCTGTTCAACAGTGTGATGGTAGCCGGGTGGAAGCTGTTCATAGACCTGGTGGTCTGTCCCTTGATACTATGGTGGGCCGCCTTGCCCGGCTGCGGTCATTGTAGGGGTTTGAACAGTTTGTGGCATGGGATGGTGTCTGTCCCTGATGATCCGCTTTGAGCTTTGACAACACATCTCTTCTTGTACAGTTCCATGGAGCGAGGGGAGCTCGCCTCCCATAATGCGCTCTGCTGACCGCACCACCCGCTGTAGGTTTTTCTTTTCTCGGGCAGTGCAGTTTTTCTGTAACACAGCCTGGCAGGACGCTTTGAATGGAGCTGTTGTAGTACAGTCTGAGGATGCGGGGGCTAACTCCGTACTTCTTCGGGTGGATAAACCAGTATAGTCGCTGCTAGACCTTTTTCCTCACGTGTGTGGTGGGTGTGTCGTACTTGATCTCCTCCTCCTTGAGCACCTCCTCCTAGTGAAACTAATGGTGCGTTTTAACAGCGGGCGATTCAGGATAGTATTTTCCGGAAGTGCATTATATGTCTATGAGAGCCGGCAACTACTGGCGATAGGGCGAAGTGGGCGGGGGGGCGATGAAAAGATGTATTTTCTTTATCTTTTGGACGATGTCACCCGGCGATCGACCGAGAGTCGCCCGCTGTTAAAACGTACTGTAAGAGTGCAAACGCAGCACAACTATGTAAACGCCAAACGACATTGTAAATCAAAAGGTCAGCAGTTGAACATACAATTGTAACGGTTTCTAGAAATGTAAAACGATATTGAAACTTTTTTTTTAAATACCAAAAACATCAGATCTGTAAGCTCACAAAAGGCCATGAAGCGATGCATTGTGATCTTGTAGATCGGCTATTTTTAGCGGTGCCAACCGCTCTATACGTGGCTTTGTCCGTATGTCCGTCCGTCCGTCCGTCCGTCCGTCCGTCCGTCCGTCCGTCCGTCCGTCCGTCCGTCCGTCCGTCCGTATGAGCCTGACGGCAAAGAAGAAACACATACAAACACACGCACACACACACACACACACACACACACAGACTTGGAGATTGCCTACGCCAACTCTCCCCTCATTGCCCACACGTGCCACTGGCTATCAAAGAGGGGTCCAGGGACCCCCAGCTTATGTTGTGTCCGTCGTCCGTTTCAGCACGGGCTTTAAACAGCTATATCTCCAGTTCGCAGCATGCCAGCAAGTCCAAATTTGGTATGTGGACTTAGACCACCAATAGGGACGAGCATTGACTGCTGAAGCCCCGCCCCACCCTATTATAGCGCCACCAGGAGGCCACTGGCTTTAAACAGCTATAACTCCAGTTTGCAGCATGCCACCAAGTCCAAATTTGGTATGTGCACTTACACCACCAATAGGGACGAGCATTAATTGCTGAAGCCCCGCCCCGCCCTATTATAGCGCCACCAGGAGGCCCCGCCCCAAAGGCACCGCTTCCTTCACACAGGGTGTGATTTTGCTACTCGGTGTCACACACTGAGTACGTCGGGCTTATAAGTCGTTTTATTTATTACTACACAATGGAACCGCAATGGAAACAAGTCCCCAGGACTTTTTTTGTGTTATCATTTTAGCTCCAATGTCTGACTGTACCTCGTGCTGTCTTAATATTTCTGTCTAATAAAGTCAATCAATCATTATTCAGACCAGCAGGCTTCAGTGTGCAGCCACGTTCAAAGAAGTGCTTTAATAGATGGTAATACATGGAACAGATCTTCTACTCCTCCGGAATGTTTTCTTGGAATGTGTTTCAAAGCAGCGGGCAGGCGGGTGGATAACACTAATTGTACTTGCAGAGCGTATGAGTTCTGAGAAAGAAATTATACTATACGCCCTTGCATCCTTGAACCGTTTTAGCTTAAGTTTTAGTTATACACCACTGGTTCTCAAACATTTTCATATCAAGTACCATTAAAGTACAGGGTAAACCGTTGCGCCCTTCTTTGTCCTTTGTTCAGGGTTGACTGCAGGTGTGTTGGTCCCAAAAACATAAACTTAATATTTTTCTGCCAGTTTTCCTATTAACCCATTATGACTGGGAAAGCATCTGTCATTTTAGATTTTAACCACTTTAACCATTATCTTATACTTTGGCTATTCTAAAATAGCAGATATACAAGGTCATAGCGCTGCACCGAGTGCCGCACTATGACCTTGTACATCTGCTATTTTAGAAAAATCATGAACCTTTGTGCACATCTTTGAATGTATATATTTTGAAAGTGAACATTGTGCTCTCTGCTCAAGGTGAGGGGTGCAAAAAAGTAGCAAACGTTTCGGTCCTAGGACCTTCGTCAGTGCTACATGACATGTCATGGACCACCCAAATGATTTGCCCGTGCCAAGGACCCCGATCTACGACAAGATCTGTGTCGTTAAAATGTTTCAAAAATATTACGTTATGTCAAGGACCCCCAAATTGATATGTATTTGGCCACGGACCTCCATCTGTTTATTATTGTGTGCCCGGAACCCCCAGAAGAGAAGATTAAAGTTAAAATAAAATCGAATTAATCAAAACTTTACAAACATTTTTGGTATATATATTTGTTTTAATTAAAAATAGCAGATGTACAAGCTCGCAGCGTGGCACGAAGTGACGCGCTGTGAGCTTGAAGATCTGCTATTTTTTAATAGGCAACGTATAAATGGATAAAGTAGTTAAAAGTGATGCTACTGTATGTTAACTACTTTTCCTGGGGACCTCCTGGAAGCTGCCTGGAGCCGCAAAATATGTTTGCTTTATTTATTTATGTATGTGTGCTTTTTCTGGTCATTCAATATTACTTTTTTATTGTTTGCTAATTTCTCAAAGCGTGTAAGTGTACCAGTAAACCAGCAGCGTTGGTGGTGAAAGCAAGCGAACATGTCAAGCATTAATACAGTATTGTAATAATTGGTTTCTTATTTTTATCTGGTGTGTAGGCGACACTTTCGTCTTTAAAATATGAGAATGTAAGAATAACGTTATGCCTACTGCAATAATACATTATTATTAAAATGCAAAAAAAAGAAAACCTCTTATTCCTTTATATAGTTTTTGCCCAAGCAACTGGGAGCCACGGGAGAGGGCCTAAGAGCCACGTGTGGCTCTACAGCAGCAGGTTGCCTACCGCCGCCCTAGAGTATAACTAAAACATAATATGTTGCAAAATAATTACATTTACTATTTTACTGTGTGTGTATTATACACACAGTCAGATAGTAAATGTAATTATTTTTGCATTTTGTATTGGCTTTTAAAATGTCAATTATGATGTACATTCTAATTTAACACACTGTAATAGACTTATATTTTTTTTACAGGTGTACTCTTCATCATCTGACTTGTCAACAGCTTGTCTCAGCCATTCTAATTAACTTATTAGGCTTGGGGTGTTATAATTGCCGCAAACTACACACAGGCACATAATTGATAGGAAATCGGCTGCAGTAACCTGTGTCTGCCATTCTTAATTATGTCCTTGTATGTAATAATAATGAGTTTTCCCGTCCTCTTTTACGTTAGATGAACATCAGTACTTCTAGGGCAGTTGTTGAATCAAAGGACAGTGTAATCAAGAGTGACAGAAAGAGTGGGAGGGCAAGATGAGGAAAGAACTCGACACAAGTCCACCGTTTTCTGTGCACCAGTTATATATAATTGTTAACGAAAACTAGAATGGACAAAAACATTTTAGTTTATGCAGTTTTAGTCTTTGTCAGTAGGCCTATGCAATATGCAAATATCCCTTAAAAAAATGTGATTTCTTACGCAATTTTTCTTAGCTTTTCGAACTGACTACCTCATATTACAATAAGAATTTAAACACACTGAAATTCAAAATAGAATGAAATAAGAATAGAAAATGAACGAACAATTCAAAACTACAATAGCCTTGATGAGTTCACTGTACAATAGGTGCCTTAGTTTAGACCGCTGAACTTCAGAGTTACCCTGCAGTTGGTATCTTTTATTTTGTGAGACGGAGCTGGGCATGAATGCTGGAGAAAAAAAAAACACTTTTCATGAAGTGTCTTACTAAATGGTCAGACAGTTCACTCCCGCTGACGCCGTTTTTGTTTTCTATGTTTTAGGTGTCCGACTGGAAAAGGGAGATGTGGTGTGATCAGAGGAACTCAAGTCAGGTAGGTCTTTTTCTCACCTTGTCTTCTGTGTAATTTTCACTATGTGATTCACTCAATTCAACCATCTAAAAAAATGTGGCTAACCACAGTAGGCTTGGACAGTATCAAGGTATCACGGTATAAGTAAGTAAGTAAGTAGCCTTGGGGTCCAATGGTACCCGAGCCATGTGGCCCATGGGGCAGGAGCCTACTGTATCTCCTGTTTCTGTAGTGTGAGGCGGCTTGATGTACAAGTAGATCCCCCAGACAAGATGTACGAGCACATGACGCTAGGTATGTCGCAGGGACCTACCCCCAATCTAACCTTTGATGCCGAGTGCCAAGCAAGGAGGCATTGGGTCCCATGTTTTTGTATGACCTGGCCAGGGGATTCAACCCCAACCTTCCTATCTCAGGGTGGACACTCTAACCGCAAGGCCAGTATCATTTTCAATACCATCAGAAATACGGACGTCCCTAGATATGGAATCGTGACGACACTGCCACAACTTTATCTTGAGATTCTTCTGACTACAAAAGCAGTTTATTATTTTTTTCGGACTTTATTCGACTGCCAGTCTGTCACCATGCACCAGCCGCACATCATCTCTGTTCAGTCCCTCTGATGTGTCACTGATATGTCACATTTGTCAGAGCAACAAGTGTCACCGGGCTCTCCAGCGAGGCCTGCTGTTTAGACAGATGCCAGGTTTGATGTTTACCAGCTATCTCAGGTTCTTTGACGTGCCACGCTGCTCTCTTTGCACTCTAGTCTTTTTGTTGACTACAGTTCATGACATTTACTCCGATTTTTTTTGCACTGGTATTGCTCTAGGCTGGGGATAAGAGCGTCTGCTAAATGCCTCAATTGTAATAGCAAATTTTATTGGTTAACTTTTTGTTAATCGTATGACAATGTGACTAAAACTAATGTAAGTAAAACTAAACTTAAACTAGTCACACTCGTAAAACTAAATTGATATTAAAAAATGTATAACCAATCAATGTCAAAAAGGTATTGAGGTATGGAATAATCGATGTAAACTGTATCAACTTGATACTTTTACCTGTGTGCGTGCGTGCTTGTGTGCATGTGCTGGATGCGTGTCATGCATGGCTCTGATTTGCACAGTACGTTCTGTTCAGGACTGTGATTTATGTTTTGATTTTGTTGTGGAGGTCTACTTACTGCCAGCTCCATGCTGAATCAGACAGGAACAGAACATCGGCGAGGAGGGCTTTTTGAAAGCGTGGCTTTATGTTTTATTGATGTCTCTCTGATGGCCCACCCTGACATTTGCTGTTCTGTCTCGCGAAACTCTAGCAATCATAAAAGCTGCTTGCCCAGGGTTCCACATGGTAAATATTTGAGTTCACCCGCCACCCCGCCCCTTCATTCATGTTCCAGTACATCAGTGCCCGCTAACCTTCCAGATAATGTCCTTATGTTGGCCAGGATGGTCTGCAAAGTACAGGTCCCTCTGTGGCAAGAATGTATCGTCGTGTCTGGGCACATGGAGGCAGTGGTGGATAGTAACTAAGTACATTTACTTGAGTATTGTATTAAGTTCATCATTTTTCTTTTTTCTTTACACTCCACTATATTGTTGCTGTTCTTATCTCCATATTTAAACTTTTTGTGTTTTTTTGTAAATAAACGCCCTACTTGATCATACTACAGCGTTTTGAGCTTGCCGATCTGCTGCTTTTGCTATTTTTGAATTTGAATCCTGAAAAGTAACAGTTTTTGGACAGGTTTCCACCCAACGGAGATAATATTTTAAATAGAAATATAGCACTTTTGACTCATTTCTAGGAAGGGATTCTTGAGACCCGAACATACAAAAATATATCATGAATTAAGAAAGCAGATCTACTTACTTGTAGATTTGCTATTCACGCAATTGTTCTTTTTTTTTCAATGTTCTAAATAAAAAATAAATTGTACTTTGTAATTTCTTCTTTTGAATGCTTGAGTATGAACTTACTTGAGTATACTTTGTCCACCACTGCATGGAGGTTCAGTAGTAATTAAAGGCGGTGTAGGTCTCACTAGAGATTGACCCATTTTTAGCAGACAGTCAGTTTGAAGTGGTGCAGTGTCATGGCTGGGTTTTTAACCCATTAAGACCGAAAGAGCATCTGTGTCACTTAAGACTCTAGCGGTTGGCTATTCAAATAGCAGATCTACAAGCTCATAGCATGAGCTTGTAGATCTGCTGTTTTTTAAATCGTGAAAATTTGTGCAAATCTTTGAATATACAGTATACTGTATATACCTTTTTAACTCAAATCTTTACTTCTGGGGTCCCTGGAACAAAATATTTTGGGCGGGGGGGGGGTTCATTTTGGGGGTCCTTGACATGAAAAAAGTTTGAGAACCACTGATATTGTAGCAACATACGTTTAAGGTAAAAAAAAAATACTATTAGGATTTAGAAGACATGTGTAGAATCCCCAGACGCAAAGATCTGAGTAAAACATGTTTGCTTTAAAAAACATATATATTCAAAGATTTGAGTAAAACATGTTCGCTTTAAAAAACATATATATTCAAAGATTTGCACACATTTTCATATTTTTTCAAAGAAAATAGCAGATCTGCAAGCTCGTAGCGCGGCACTCGGTGCCGCGATACGAGCTTGTAGATCTGCTATTTTTTTGCTCGTTTTATAGCTACAAGACACATAATATGCGTTCCCGGATTGAATGGATTAAGCTAAGAGCCCTTTAGGGACTCTCTCTCCTCTGATGGTTTCTCATAAACATCCTCTATTCATGCTGAAAATATGGCTTCTCTCATCTGGCTTGGAAGAGACTTTTAGCTCACATATTAATGTGAATAAATAAGAAAAAGAGGTTGCACATCAACAATGGGTTTTCTCAGTGGAGTGCTAGAACCAAAATCCAGCATACGCAGCAAAAATAGGAATACAAAAAATCCTAAAAAGGTAGCACATCCAAAATGTCAAATCAATGGAGAACAAAGTACTCACATTTCCACTTATATTTATAGTGGCCATTTCCCACTGTGATAATGGGCCAGATTAACCATTGAACCCTAGCATCCCAATTCTCAGCATCATATTTATTTATTATCACTGGTAAAGCTTTTTTTGTGTGTGCATTCCATCAGAACACAGGTCAAATACATATAAATACATCGCTGTTGTTGGGCAAAAAACTCATATCTCCATATTCTAACATTTTGTGTTTTTTCATAAATGAATGCCCTACTTGCTCATACTACAGTGTCACACAAAAGCATCAAAAGTAGCAGATAGATACTATTTTTGAATTTGAATCCTGAAAAGTCACAGTTTTGGGCATGGTTTACACCCGACAGAGACGATATACCTGTGTTTGGTACAGTAGCAGGTATATGCACATGATGTTTAGAACATTAGCATCACATGCAGGTTACATTAGCATCATATGCATTCTGGGAGGAACATTCAGCAAAAAATAGCAGATCTACAAGCTCACACAACACGTCATGGCATGTTGCGGGGCTTGTAGATGGGCTATATTTGTGCTGAAGAGATTTGGTGTAGAGGGGAGGAAAATCAGAGCCGACCCGGATCGACCGAGGATTAGTTTTCTAAGAATTGGGCATTTCGGTGGTGGTTTGTGTGTGTGTGTGTGTGTGTGTGTGTGTGTGTGTGTGTGTGTGTGTGTGTGTGTGTGTGTGTGTGTGTGTGTGTGTGTGTGTGTGTGTGTGTGTGTGTGTGTGTGTGTGTGTGTGTGTGCTTGAACAGGAAAATCTGCGAAATTTGCAACAGGATTGCAACAGCATTCATGTTAAATATCATCAGGTGTAAACACACACTCTGAAGTTTTATTTGACACATTTTTATTGGTGCTGATAACTTCTTAGATCTCTGATTTATGTATATTTTTCCGTCCGACCGTCCGTCCGTCCGTTTTTAATTTTGTTTTTGTTCTGAATTTGTCATTGATATGAATATTGATGTTGTACTGATGTTGTACTGTGCTGTATCTCGACGACACTGCAAATGAGGGCAACCTCAATGTCTTTCGAGAATGAATAGACCCCTTAACAGACGACGTCATACTGGCTGCGTGCAGCCAGTATGCGCGCAACGAAACCCATTATATCAGGTCTCGTTAGGACGCGTCTCACTAGCCAACACACACAAGAGGGGGTTGGGGTGTGCTGAAACCAGTGCACCCCGAAACAGGTTGGGAATTGATTGCGTGAAACAATCACCTGTGCATCCAGGCTCAATGTTAGTAAACAAATAATTGGTCTATTAAGGTTGAATGAATGAATGAATCCAGCCCTCCCATCCAGTTAATATATTACATTCTATCTATCTGATATTATCATGTCTGTCTGTCTAGACATTTCTTCTACACGTTTTTCTAAGGAAAGAAATATATAGACATATAAATATAGTATAATAGCGTAGTTTACAATTATGTAATATAATTGTAAATAGAAAAGAACAGGGGAGAAAAAAAAACTGGTCATGAGACCTGTCACCTCCCATGGAGGTAAAACATGCATTCGCACACTCCCCTCCCGTTTGTATTCGAGAGCTGGCGAAAATATCTGGAACTCAGATCACACACACACACACACACACACACACACACACACACACACACACACACACACACACACACACACACACACACACACACACACACACACACACACACACACACACACACACACACACACACACACTTATTGACTGACAGGCGCAGAGTTGTGAGGTGGGAGCGAGACACAGAGATGGAGCAGGCATAAATAAGAAGGCAGTGGAGCACTAAGTATAGCATGTCCACCGGCACTATGGGGTAGAGGCTGAACAAGCCAGGGGAGCAATACCATTATACACAAATCGCGACGCATTGTGAGCTTGTAGATCGGCTATTTTCAAATGGCCAAAATGTATAGGGCTGAAGTGGTTAATGTATGTTTTGTAATAATAATCAAAGTCTACAAAGTAACTAGTAAATAAAGTTTTCAAATAATTGTAGTGGAGTAAAAGTACAATATTTGCCTCTGAGATGTAGTGGAGTAGAAGTACAAGTACTGAAAATTGGAAATACTCAAGTAAAGTAAAAAAATACCGCAAAATTGTACTTAAGTACATTAGGCTACTTGAGTAAATGTACTTAGTTAATTTCCACCACTGGAGGTTGCCCCCATTTGCAGTGTCGTCGAGATACATCACAATCCAAATACAGTTTCATTTTCACATCAATGATAAAACAAAGCAAAAACTCCCCCTGTACGTGTGAGACAACACAAGTTAAAAACAGTTGCATTCATTTGTGGGTGGATCTGCAATCAAAGATTTAAATTGACAGTATGCTATGGTAGAACGGATCTTTAATTTAAGCTGTAGATCAATCCAAGTGGTTGGGGAAAGACAAAAGGCAGTTTTTCCCAGTTTAGTCTTTACTTGGGGGACCTTTAGCGTGAGCCAATCATTGGAGCGTGTCCTATATGTTCCATGCTTTGCCTGGAGGATTCTACTTAATGTCCCCATATGGCATAGTGCCAGTCACCTGTTTGTAACGTGTGGAATCCATACATGTGAGGCTCTCTTAAGGCACTCTATGCATGGATTCATGGCTCGCCCGGATGAGTCCCGGAACAGTATTATTGAGGATATAGTCTCGCCTGGCCAGTCAACTATTCCACAGACTTTGGCGTCAAAATATACGTACCAGTACGAAAGTGTAAATAGTACCCCACATTTGACAAACCGTTTAAAAAAATTGCAGATATACAAGCACATAGAGCTTATATATTGGCTATGTTTTTGAACAGCCAAAGTATTTAAATGTAGGGCTTAAATGCTAAATCTACAAAGTAACTTTGAATTAAAGCTGTCAAATAACAGTAGCAGTGTAAACAGTACAATATTTGCCCGTGAGATGTAGCGGGATAGAAGTATACAGTAGTATATATTTTTTTTTCAAAGTAACTCAAAATTGTACTTCAGTAAATCGTCTCTGTCGGGTGGAAACCTCATATGTCCAAAACCCTTTCAGGAAAAATAGCAAAAGTAGCAGATCTACAAGCTCAAGCTTGTGCTACTTTTGAGGCTTTTGTGTGACGCTGTTAGTATGATCAAGTAGGGCGTTAATTTACGAAAAAACGTTAGATCGTGGAGATAAGAGGTGTCTGCCTGACAACAGCAAAATGCACCTATTACTTTCCACCACTGGAAGGTATAGTGAAGACAGGGTTGTTGGAGGCCTGGTAATAGCCATGGAGGCCATGTGTGTGCTGGAGCATTTAGTCCTGTACAGACATTCAGTCTTGCATGGACAGACAGTAAGAGAGTACTGTAGCTCCGAGACCATGTCATACCCAGGGTAAAGCCAAATGTATGCTCTGTCGCGCACTGGGAACGGCCAAGAATAGCAGACCTACAGTACAAGCTGTGAGCTTGTAACTCTGCTATTGCCTGTGAAGTATGAATCAGCCTTTACTCTGTATACTGTGTCACAGTGCAGTCATTTACACTGAATGTCTTATCTTTTCCCCCCCTTTTTTCACCCTTACATTTCAAGATGCTGTACTATCGAAGTGCATTTCTGCCACTGAATACAAATTAAAAAGGTCTTAATTGTCTTAATTTTTTTTCATATTTTCACATCTCTTAAACTAAAAGGACCACTTCACCCATTTTCAACCCTATCTTCATTTGTTTCTTCACTAATGCTCATTATGAGATATATAGTAATGCGTACTTATTATTGCAGTGGTTCTCAAACTGAGGTCCACGGACCCTCTGGGTTACTTGAGGGGTTACAGGTCTGTAACTCTGAGAGAGTATACAAATGGACAAATGGAGCATCCATTTGGTTCTATTTGCACTCTCACAGAGTTATGGTGGTCCTTGAAATTAAAAAGTTTGAGAATCACCGGTATTGTAATTGTATAGCAGACGTGAAGTCCACATAACCAGCTCTGATTGTGTGATAAAAAACAGCCTCTGGAAATGGTTCCAAATTTGATGGAACCGATTCCGGCTTCTCAATGTTAGATCCGGTTCCTCCAGTTCCAGATCCCAACCCATAAATCACTTCATATTATCTCCTGTCCTCCAGTCCTCACATCCCTTGAAGACCCACCCCCAAATCATGTTAATATCTTGGTTAATATCTTTTTGAAGTTCAACAATGGATATCCTGGTCGTTTTCTATCCTTTTTTTCACTCATCTGCAGCCTGTTAGTACAGCATAGCAGCCTGTTGAGTACAGCATAGTAATGTAATACTGTACTTCACCTGGAAAGGCATGGTTGAAACATCCTGAATGCAACAATGGAAGACATGTGTGCACATGAGTGTGTGTGTGACACACACACACACACACGCACGCACGCGCGCGCGCACACACAAAGGCATGCAACTTGAAACACAAACTACACAGTGCACAAGGGGTGAAATCGTGTGGAATAATGGCCCTTGTGCGTCATGCTTTGCCGTCTGAAGGTCACCCAGCCTTTCTCCTATCTATTCTGATCATGTCTCCGCTTAACATAATTCAATTCATTTCTATGCTGTGTTATTTGGACAGCAGCTCACACAATGTCATCCCTAGATTCCCTACAGCAGCAGCAGAGTTTAGCTCAAGTTTTACCTAGAGGGTGAATGGAACAGTAAGTTGATGAAGATGGATACGGTTGAGGCAGGCTTCTGTGATGCTTTGAAGATGTTACAGTATATACCTCTATACAGTCTCTTTAAGAGACTGTCTTTGAAAAGCCCCCTCGGGAAGTACAATGCACCAAAGTGTCTTTAAGAGAAAGTTGGTTCCCTTGTGCGCCATCTTGGAAAAGCCCCCCGGGCAGTTATACATTCTGACTAACGAGACAAGCCTCCTATACAGTGGTGTAACTTAGTCACAGCGGAACCCAGTGTAAGCTAGGCTCACCAAACGTGGACAATGGAAGATTGGAAAAACGTTGCCTGCTGTGACATTCGCATGGTAGGTTCAGAATATTGGCATGTGCAACATGAAAGAATGGATCCATCCTGCCTTGTATCAACAGTTCATCAGGCCACTGTTCAAAGTCCCTTAAACCACCTTTCTTCACCATTCTGATGCTCGGTTTGAACCTCAGCAGATTGTCTTGACCATGTGGTGTACATGCCTACATGCGTTGACGTGTGTGTTAACGTGCAGTTGGACAGGCGCGTCTAATGAAGTGTTTGGTGAGCGTATATTTGTGTTGGATTTGACCAGGGGTAGGCAACCTTTATTATCAAAAGAGCCATTTTTGGCACAAAAGATTATTAAAAATCTGTCTCGAGGGGCTTTTTTTGTGTGCTTTTTCTGGTGTTTCAATATAACTTTTTTTTGTATTGTTTGCTAATTTCTCAAAGCAGATCGAGTATACCAGTGAGCCAGAAACGATGGTGGTGAAAGCAAACAAACCAAGAATTAATACATTCTTTATTTTTCTTTAATGATTAGTTTCTTATTTTTATCTGGTGTATGGGCGACACTTTTTTTTACTAATAACTTTACTTTAATAACTTAACTTTATGCCTAAAGTAAAAAAAAAAAAACAGAAAGAAAACCTCTTATTCCTTTGCATACTTCTTTGCCCAAGCAACTGGGAGCCACGGGAGAGGACCCAAGAGCCACATGCGGCTCTAGAGCCGCAGGTTGCCTGCCCCTGGATTTGACTGTACAATAGAATTTTTAGAATGCCAATCTGTTGAAGATCATTTCTGTTCTATCTAATTGTATTTGGACCATAGAGTGTTGACTTCACAGCGTGACATCTTGTCACAAGCTTCTGTTTCTGCCATTAGGATCTAGTCAACAACTGTTCCGAGGTCTATTTCCATTGCACTACTCTCTTTCTAGCTGGTTCAGCAATACCATTGATGTTGTCTGTAAGTGTAACATGCCTGTACATAGAATATGACCATTCAAGGACAGCATCTGTGTTTGAATGGACACTATAAGAATGGCCTGACATTGGTGCTCTGGGTGCTTATGCCCTGCTGGGGCCCCGAGCCTTACAGCATTACAGCATCATACTGTAGCCCTGGCCCGGAGGGCCATGATGCTGTAATGCTGTTTTTTTCCAGGGCCATCGTGCATTTTTTTTCCAGGGCCATGATGCTGTTTTTTTCCCAGGGCCATTATGCTGTAATAAATTGTACACTTCACCTTGTCTGGAATATTACTATTTTCCCATCATAACCGTCAAACTCGAGTGAGTTTCTTAGACTATTGTATTGGCAGGGCAAAGAGAAAGGTATTCAGCACCACGGATAGCGCTCTGATATGCAGTACCAAGCTACCATTACATAACTATAGCTTTTATTGGGTAAAAAGAAGAAAACATAACTTGTGGCGTAGGCCCACTATTCGAATGGCATTCAACAAGCCTTGCTTGGGGTAAGTCCTCATGCCTTCTTAGACAAGGGTGAACTGCGGTCAAATAGCCAACATGGCTCACAGTATGCACAATCCAATTTCTGAGAGTAGCAAAGCCAGCTGCCTGGCAGTTTTATACCAGCTTTGGTAGATGTAGGATAAAACGCTTCAGAAAAAAAGGGCATGATCGCTTGGCTTGCATTTAATGTGCTCACTGCTCAGCTTGTCAGTCTTGACCTTTGACATTCGGATTTTACCTGCCTAGGTCTGGTGTATCATCTCATCACATGATCAAATAGAGTCTTGACATTGGATGACTTTGCCCAGAATTACCCATTTCATATGACAGAAACATTTATAAAAGAAAATAAGACGTTATCTAATCATTTAATTGAATCCTTTTAAAATGTAATTAATATATATTTTTGATTTAAAATAGGACTGGTTAAATCACCTTTCCCCTTCATAGAAATGTTATGGAGTCAAAAGTACAATATCTGTCTTTAGTCAGAAATGTAAACAGCCCGTGGTACAATAAGATATTAAGGCTAAAAGGATAACACAAAAAAAGTCCTGGGAAATTGTTTCCATTGTGGACCTACACAGTATGTATTTTTCAGGCCAATTTGAAATAAACCAGTGTAACAGCCTTTGCAGACAGAACAAAAAAACGCATCGCCGCAGCCACTTGCCGCACGGCAAATTCGGAGCCGGTGTGCATGAGGTCATGGAGAACCATGTGTTCATTTAAAAAATGATGTTGTCCGTTTTTTCTGTGCGAAAAATCACACTCTGTCTGCAAAGGGCTCCTCTATTGTCTACTCTCTGGTTATACTGCTCTGTATGTAATGTATACCTAACTCAGAGACTGTGTAAAAACAAAAACTGACTGCTGTATGAAAGTACCAAATACTGATAACTGAAATTATTCTAGATTCAGCGACTGCATGGCCTATTTCTTGCGTAAAATGTACAGTATATGTTGTTTACAAACAAGCCAGTCTGTCTGTCTTCCTCCTTCCTCCACGTACGTGTGTGTGTGTGTGTGTGTGTGTGTGTGTGTGTGTGTGTGTGTGTGTGTGTGTGTGTGTGTGTGTGTGTGTGTGTGTGTGTGTGTGTGTGTGTGTGTGTGTGTGTGTGTGTGTGTGTGTGTGTGTGTGTGTGTGTGTGTGTGTGTGTGTCTGTGTGTGCGTGCGAGAGACAGCGCTTTGAGCCACTCAGAGCTCTCACTGGACCACAACTTACTTATTTATGAGGCTGTCAATCATAACTCAGACACGCCATGTTTTGCGATAAGACAGAGCGATAGAAACCTCTGCTTCTGCTGCTGCTCGTGTGAATTCAGTGTAATGCAGGGCTACTGTCTGGGTCATATACACCAGTGTAATGCAGGGCTACTGTCTGGGTCATAGCCTACACCAGTGTCATACAGGCTACTGTCTGGGTCATAGCCTACACCAGCGATTCCCAACTTGTGGGTTTTCATTGGGATACGGATAAATAGGAACTTAAAAGTACACTATGTTTGTTCCACTGAGCTGGAACACAATTGATTGATTGAAATAAACGTGCTCTGAAAACGCACGCAAGCCAGCCCATCCATCGGCAGCGAACACTAGAACCACTGGCCTGCACCATTAACTTTACACAGCAGAGCAGTATTGCAGCGACCTCTCTCAGTAGAAGTGTAAGAACAAACAGACTTCCCCACCAAGCACTGCATGGGAATATGTATAGACAACCTGAAGCCCAGCCCCTCACCTCTGTCACCGCCAACCACATACAGATGTGATATTCCAAAGTTTCAAAGAGCCTGCCATTGGTAGCCTGGAATCCAGACTGATTCGCTCTGTTCTGCTGTTTTTTCCTCACTTCGCTTCTCAGTCTGGATTCCATGCTATGCCATTGGCACTTCAGTAGAACATCAGAGGATAGCCCAAGCATTGTCACGGAGAAAAGGGGACATTTGCCAGGTGTGAAATGGTGCCACTAGCGAATTGGCCTCATGTCACACCAGGCAAATCAGGCACGACAATGGCGGGGGAAAAAAACTTTACAGGGAAAGATCAGGAAAAGTGAAGTGTGAAGAGGTCAGAGGGCATGTCTGTACACAACGTACCCTGAGTGGACCCTGATGAAGGCACTGCGAGCCCAAGCACGTCGGCAGCCGCTATAGCGCATCTGTAATCTTTTCTCAGCCATGTTAAAATAAAGGCTTTTTAAAAGTTTTTCAACTGAACAGTGAGCCTTGGACTCTTCTTTAAGTTTGCCTCGTCTACCTATTTACTTGTTCTCTACGGAGGAAAGGAACTTAAATTCTGTTTGCTATACACAATGTACCTTTCGTTGACAGCCCCTGAGTGATTGGCAGGTTGGTATTCCACCCGTAAGTCTCTAAACTCACACACACGCGCACGCACACACACACACACACACACACACACACACACACACACACACACACACACACACACACACACACACACACACACACACACACACACACACACGCATCACACATTCCTCGCTTGCTGTTTGCGGCTCCTTACTGCTTGTCTTTTCTGCTCCTTTTAAAACTTGCTGCTCACCCTCCACCACCCCAGCACCAGCAACCTGTTGTATTGGATCTGCTTTTATGTACTGCGTTATTATTGGTGGATTCGGAATGCCCCTATTGATACATCTAGAGTGCTCGCTCAGAGCACCTAAAAGCAGAGCCATTCGTCGCCAAACCAAAATAAATGTATTGCTCATTTTATATTCATTAAAAATATATATTTGAATCCAGTCATGAGTTGTCCTGACTGAACTGACTATTACAACGTGCCCAGAATAGGCTCTATTCACAGCAGCCATATTATGAAGACATTCACAGGTGTTACCAATGATACTAATGAAGGCTCTGTTCCATTCTGGTCAAACAGAGTCAGGGTGCTGATATTGTGCATGTTGGCCCACTGGAAACACTCTGTTACACCAGTGGGTCTACAGTTGGGGTCCAGGGACCCTCATGGGCTTCCAAATGGCCCCTTACAGGTGTGTAACTCTGAGAGTGTACAAATGGAACCAAATGGACCCGTAAGGGTCCATTTGGTTCCATTTGTACACTCTCAGAGTTATGGGGGTCGTGGAAACCACTGTGCTAGACTAAATGGAACAGAGCCTTCATTAGTATCATTGGTAACACCTGTGAATGTCTTCATAATATGGCTGCTGTGAATAGAGCCTATAGGGACGCCTATAGGTTTCATGTACTCCATCAAACAAGTTTTAAATGTAACTATAAAAAAGAATACTGTACATCAATTGTTGCATCTGTGTTGGTGTTTTAATTAGAAGCGGAGAAGGGAGCGCTGTATACGCTCTTGCGCCCCCTCGTCTGCCAGCCAGCCAGCCAGGCACTTTGTCATGGCGTGTTTGGTGAAAGGAGAGAAATACCGGCGATGATGTTGTTGTGTCTGACTAGTAATAAAATATGGAGCCCTGGCCGCCGCCGCTGCTGAGCCCCGAGCTGTGATTAGAGGCCGGCTTCTAATGCACTTCATTTGCCTGTTCCTTCTCCTCCGGCAGGCAGGCTGTGTCCTCCTCCCATTGTTCTCTCAGTGTCCACAGTGTGCAGAAACCTCATAATATGAGGGTGTCTTTTTTGTTTTTTTCGTAAATGGATGCCCATCATACAAGATTGTCACACAGGAAGTAGGGAAACTAGCAGATCTACAAGCTCACAACGCCACGCGATGCCGGGCGTTGTAGATCTGGCTATTTTCCCTATTTTACAGTTTTTTAAAACGATAATAAACAATAATAAAAAGGAACGGTTTTGGACATACGTGGGTTCCACCCGACACTCTCCAGTGTGCTGCCGTGGTGGACAAAGTACATACTCAAGTAAGTGTACTTAGTTACTGTCCACCACTGATTACATCCACCCTGTTCCTCTGGCAGGCGGGCAGGCTGTCCGCCTCCTACTGCTCTCTAGTCTGCACTGTGTGCTACTCTGTGGTGGTTGACAAAGTATGTACTCGAATAAATATACTGTACTTAGTTACTGTTTTCAGTCTCCATTGTGCTATACTGTGGCGGTAGGTAGTGGACAAAGCATATCGTCTCTGTCGGGTGGAAACCTCATACTGTACTGTATGTCCAAAACTGTTACTTTTCAGGATTCAAATTCAAAAATAGCAAAAGCAGCAGATTTACAAGCTCAAAACGCGGCGCGAAGCATCGCGTTTTGAGCTTGTAAATCTGCTACTTTTGTGTGACGCTGTAGTATGATCAAGCAGGGTGTTCAACTTACGAAAAAACACCAAAAAGTTAAAACACGGAGATACGAGGTTTCCGCCCGCCAGCAACGATATACTCAAGTAAATGTACTTAGTCACTGGTATCTCAGTCTCCAGTGTGCTATGCTGTGGTGGGAACCATCGCAGCAGCATGCGAGAACGGCCCACTCAAACCACCTTCAATTCCAATCTCCATCACATCACATCACATCACATCACTGCTGCCTGAACCCAACCACCCGCCTGCGCACTGGGCCATTTGTTAACACCTGGAATTACACGCTATACATTATTACATGCACGCATACTGTGCCGTATTAGATGCACGCATGATTGCGCACACCTGTGTGAGTTTGTGTGTGCGGTGCGTGCGCGCTTGCGTGCACAACTGGTGGATCCATCAGCCAGGCACCCCAGCCCTATAGCAAGTGTGCCTTTGAGAGCCGCAGAAGCCGTCAAGGTGGAGAAAACGGTTTATAATCCGTGTAGGGGTGCTGTTTGTGCTCATGATACTGGTTCTCTATAGCATTAGACCTGAGGCCGATTGGTGTTTTAAAAAAATCAAAATTATTCAAAAGTTTTCACACAATATTCAATATTTTTCAAAAATGTTCAAGCTTGCAGCGCGTGCTTCGAGCTTGTACATCTGCTATTTATGAATAGCCAACGTATACATGGATAAAGTTGTTAAAATGATGGTGATGCTGGGGACCACCTGGAACTCCCCCCGAGGCCCCCACTTTGAGAACCACCGCGCTAGCATTAAGCACCGTGACCTCACTCGACCCATGAACAAGTCAGGAAAATTGCGAATTCACATGAAAATGAAAATGTTTTGGACAGACAGGTCAAATTTAACAGCTTTAAATCCTCGGTGAGTCAGTAACCTTCAGATGAAAACGCTTTTCAGCCACAGGCATGATGTGTGTATTATGTATGTGGCTATAATTCACATCATGTATTTTTCATCATGAGAAGAACAACGTATGAACAATGGCAATGAGATAACGGGAGCTGTTTAAGTCTGCTGTGTGCACACCGCAAGTCAAGGACATTTTCCTGTGGGGCAGAATCTCTCTCTCTCTCTCTCTCTCTCTCTCTCTCTCTCTCTCTCGTGGTCTTATCCCCAAAGTCCATCTAAGTTCTTTATCCGTTGCATCTTATCTGCAGTGCCAGGCGTGAGGAATCGCAATCCAAGAGAGGAGAGAGAGATAAAAGGAGGGCAGGAATCCTAAGCATTAGGCACAGGGGGATGGATGGATGGATGGATGGATGGATGACTGAGAGAGAGAGGGATAGAAAGGTGTTGGAACAGAGACATGGGGAGGGAGAGGAGGGGGGAAAGAGAGTGAGATGGAGAAAGAGGCAGAGAAAGAGAGCTTGAAAAAATTTCTGCTAGTGCCATTAAGTGTGTGTGTGTGTGTGTGTGTGTGTGTGTGTGTGTGTGTGTGTGTGTGTGTGTGTGTGTGTGTGTGTGTGTGTGTGTGTGTGTGTGTGTGTGTGTGTGTGTGTGTGTGTGTGTGTGTGTGTGTGTGTGTGTGTGTGTGTGTGTGTGTGCGTGCGTGCGTGCGTGCGTGCGTGCATTCTGGTTCTAATGGTGTGTGTGTGTTACTATACTTGGATTTAGAACAGTGGTTTAGAACAGTGGTTCTCAAAAATAGCAGATGTAGAAGCTCACATCACGTCACTTTGTGTGTTTCAAAAATGTTTAATAATGTTCTGGGGGTCCCTGGCACAAAACATTTTCAGATGCAGGTCTGCAGCCAAATATATATATATCATTTTGGGGGTCCATGGCACCAAAAAGTTTGAGAACTACTGATTTAGAAGGAATTTGTAGAATCGGCCTCAGGTCTTAATGGGTTAAAATGATGATGTCAATGCGTGCGTGCGTGCATGTACCATCAGTACAAAGGAAGTACAGTGATTCATTCTCTTCTCTCTCTGGGGCCGTAATGCCATCCTTTGAACAGGGCCTCTATCTCCCATACACACTGTTCACGTGGTCTTCATCATGAAATTGCTATTGCGTCTTAAGACGTGTTTTATTTCATTTATTTTTTGCTTCCTATTGATTTATTGAGTTACTCAGCAATAATGCTGCTTTTATGTGCGTCACAGTGCATGTTGTAAAGCTGTGTGTAGCCGTTAAAAGACGTCAATACGCCTACAGGGCTTTGGTTATTTTATTTAACCACTTAAACCCCATATGGGTAACCGGAGTGGTCCCTCAGGGCTCAATACTAGTGTCTTTTATGTTATTGCGGGGAATTCTTTCGCTGAAAATAGCAGATCGACAAGCTCACAACGCGACACGTTGCGTTGTGAGCTTGTCGATCTGCTATTTTCAGCTAAAGCTTTGCTCACAATACCGATACTGGGGTTTAAGTGGTTAACATAAATGTAGATCAGGGGTCTTCAACGTTTTTCTGGGCAAGGACCCCTCAGCTTTCATAGATGTTTTACTTGACGGCACTATCATCAGTGTTGTGTAAATTAATGATTTGTGTTTTTTTGTTTACATTATCTTTTCTATTAATGTGTTTGATTCATGTTAATGTGAATGTTCAGATATTTGACCACTTAAACCCTCAACTTGACCTTCGCCTCTGTACCTGGTAGTAACTCTGAGGACCCACTAAGGGTCCCAGATCCCCTGTTTAAGACCTGTGACGTAGACCATTTCCCCATTATAATATCTTTATTTTTAGATTTCTGCATGTCCACATGTTCTCCATGGTTATTAAAGCGTGGCTGCACATAGCCTACCTGAATAATTGAGTCAATGTTGGCTAAACGTCCTCTGCGCGGTTTCATAATTCATGGATGTTTGAATTTCGCTGCTAAGTCAATATTTTCTCCGGAGACTGTTTTTCTGCTAGACATTTCAAATCAGCCAGTGCCTTAAGATGATTTAAATCCCTATGACAGAAGATTAACCACACAATGAAATGGACTGCGTTGGGATTACCTAACAGTATCTCAAGCAAGTTTTCAAATCTCTCGCAACACACCATAGTGTATTATGGCATATTATTGAAATGAACGGAATCCATTAAGGAAATCCATTAATATATTAATACAAATTTCAACTGAACCAGTGTGCCTTGGATCGTTTTGTTAAGCTCACCTGAAGCACGTACGTGACACTGTTCTCCACACAGGAAAGGAACTTGATCTTTAATTACTTAAGGTCTAACCCTGTCCAAAGATTCCATTATGTCATTTTAGACTTTAGCGTTGGCTATTTAAAAGTAACAGATCTACAAGCTCACTGCGAGCTTGAATGTTTTGAAAAATGTGTTCATACCATATTATTCATTGTGAAAAATTGTGAATGATTTTGAATTTTTTAACACAAATCTTCTCTTCTGGGGGTCCCTGGCACAAAACGTTTTCAGATGGGGGGGTCCGCGGCCAAATACATATTTTGGGGGTCCTTGAGACAAAAACCTTTTAGAACTACTGATTTAGAAGGCATTTGTAGAATCGGCCTCATGTCTTTAATGGGTTAAAGCCTTTATTGTAGCATGGCTGGCTGGCAAAGATGAACAAAACACGGCCAGGTGACCGACACGTTTCAGCCCAAAGAGCCCTCATCAGGGTCCACCCATTGTCTGCTTTGGAAAGCAGCTGGCAGCAATGTCAAGCACAGTCACAGTCAATGAGATAAACATGCCTGTCTGTATGGTCCTTTACAAGTCACAATTTAGGCATTTAGCAGACACTCTTATCCAGAGCGACTTGACAATAAGCACATACATAGAATGCAGGTTCAAGGGGGTCCCCAGAAAAAGTAGTTAATGTACCATCACAATCATTTAACCACTTTATCCATTTATACATTGGCTATTCAAACATATTTTTGAAAAACATTTTTTTACACAAATCTTCTCTTCTGGGGGTCCCTGGCACAACGTATTTGAGATGTTGGTCCGTGGCCAAATACAAATCAATTTGGGGGTCCTTGGTAGGCGGTCTACAAGCTCACAGCACGTCGCATTCACAACACGGTGTCAGCCTGTAGATGAGCTATTCCTGTCAAGTGACGCCTTTTTACGCCTTCGACGAGTATAAATCATGCTTCAGTGTCTGAGAGTTTGTTTGATTGATTGATTGATTGATTGAATACTTTATTAGACAGAAATGCAAACGGCACGAGGCACAGTCATACATTTGGGCTAAAAGGATAAAGGTCTTAACAGACGGGCGTTACTGCTCCGATCAGCAGAGACTGCGCCACGATCATTGTTGTTTTGTCCTCCTGCGAGGTGGGGGGAAAAGAAAAGCTCACCACGATCCAGCTCTTGCCGCCCGTGCACAGCTCTTGTGCACAAACGAGGACGAGCGCGAGAATTTCAGGGGACCCGCTCGCCTCACCGCCCCTCAACTTCTCCGCGTGCCCGCCTCTCATTCAAAATGAATTACATAGGCGTGTTGGCCGCTTCCCGTCTGAAATGACCTTTACACAAAAAAGGTCCTGAGGACTTGTTTCCATTGTGGTCCTATGTATTCAATTAATCAACACAGACTGAGACTGAGACATTATCTTTAGAGATCGCATTACAAACCACCTGAGACGTGGTTCAAATCTGAT
Source organism: Gymnoscopelus microlampas (assembly GCF_963454915.1). NCBI lineage: Eukaryota > Metazoa > Chordata > Actinopteri > Myctophiformes > Myctophidae > Gymnoscopelus > Gymnoscopelus microlampas. Next base: position 15,645,863 of record NC_139950.1, read on the forward strand.
TCACAAAAGTCAGTTTCCATTTCATTTTAAAATCAAACCAATCTGTTTACGGATAGACCAAAAAATCATGTGTGCTTGCACTTGACTTCATAGACCCCACGGTCAAATTCTGAAATCAGCACTTGATTTGAGCCGGTTGGCTATCGCTGCCACCCCTGATGGAGACGTCAACATGCTCTTCTAAGTGCTAATAGCTCTCCAGAGGTACCATCGCCCCTGGTTGTAAAAGTAATAACCTGTGGTATAGCTGTCAAAGAGCTGCCTCGTCCCCCCAAGGTTGCCAAGGTGCACTCTGAAGAGCAGGAGAAAATGCGGGGAAGGGGGGAAAGACCAGCGAGGGCAGGACATTTTCATTAGAGCCCTTTGTGTTTGGTTGCTATAGCCTCTGGGACTCCTATAGCCACTGATCGGGTGCCTGCCGCTCGAGCCCCATGTGTTCCAATTATCAAACCCTCTATGCTTCTGTGATCAGCCCAGAGCCATGATATCTGAGAAGTGTCTGCTGTCACCCAGCTACAGCGCGCCGAGTCAGAGAAAGCGCAAGGTATATCCTTTTATTTCAATCGTTCAATATGTGATTGTTCACTGCGAATTATGATTAATTTACTGCAGTTCTTCATACATAATGCTGTTTTTTGAGCGGCTGTGATCATTCCCCATTACTGCGTGCTGCTGGATCTCTGAAGGATGTGCCTGTTCCCCCGTGCCTTTATACACCAGCCAGGATTTTGTGCAGAAACGCACGGGGAGAAATAAATCCACTCATCTTCTGCCCACTTGAATCAAATTTGGTTTGCGGTTTGATATGATCTACATTTTGAATGGGTTTGCACTGTGATTAATGGATTACCTTAATATTAGCACTGTGTTTAAAGGAGTAGTTCACCTAAAAAAGGACTTATTTTCTTTCAATTACACACCCCATGAAGCATTGAATTCATGGGTCATTTTTTTTGTTCAAGGCTTCATGGGGCGTGTAATTGATAGAAAACAAGTAATTGTTTGGGTGAACTAATCCTTTAACCACTTAAGCCACATGTTTTGAACTTGTGGATCTGCGATTTTTGGAACATTTGGGAAATTCTGAAAATAATGACGTGCTATTATGACATGCCCAAAATAGAGACACCGGGGTGAAAATTGGTTCAAGTTGTGGTTTTATATCTCCTACCTCTCAGGACACGGCAGCGCAACAACATTCTATGTTGGGACAAATCAGTCACTCACAGCTATTTTGAAATTCACACAGTGTCCAGACTTTAGCCCATGGATGGATATGCCACGCTAAGCTTGTGAGTCAGCTGCCTCTGGCCTAAGCTTCTTTTAAATTGTGGTTAAAAATAAGATTTAAGTAAGCTAAATATGAAATGGTGTAAAAACTAAGCTCTTGGTTACCTGTACAACTTTAAAACTATTTGCTCTGGTTGAGACCAGAGGAACCGAATCCAACATTGAGGAACCGGAATTGGTTCCATCACATTTGGAACCCTTTCCAGAACCTGTTATCACACTGTCAGAGCTGGCATGTGGACTTCACGTCTGCTGTACTGTTACAATACCGGTGGCTCTCAAACGTTTTTAATTTCAAGGACCACCATGACTCTTAGAGTGTACAAATGGACCCTCATGGGTCCATTTGGTTCCATCTGTACACTCTCACACTCTCAGAGTTACAGACCTTTAAGGGTCCATTTGGAACCCCCTCAGGTAACCCAGAGGGTCCTTGTACCCAGTAGTGGAAAAAAGTATTCAAATGTTTTGCTTAAGTAAAAGTACAAAATATTAATATAAAAATGTACTTAAAAAGTACCAAAAGTAGAAGTACTCATTATACAGAATGTCCCATTTGAAGTTTTCAAATGTGTAAAAATACACTCCAGTAAAGTAAAATACCTCAAAATTGTACTCAAGTACAGTAGGCTACTTGAGTAAATGTACTTAAGTTACTTTCTACCACTGCCTGTACCTCACTTTAAGAACCAGTGAGGTATATATATAGGAGGAATATGATAGGATGAAAGGGAACCGTTAAGGAATCGGATCGTTAATGCCCAAATATGGAGTCCAGGTCAGACTATGATGTCAGTACTATTCTGTCATATTGATGACATCAGAGTACTCCATAATATGGAGTACTCTGATCCAGCGTCCAGCGGCCATATTATGGTCGCTGGATAACATGTACTGATGTCAGACACAAACAGAAACCTTTGCCTAACAATGCAGGCCATTGTCGAGGTGCACTGTGTCCCTTTCATGTGACATAAAACAGAAACAGTTGCCTAACAACACCAATTTGCACATGTGGCCCCTGGGACCCCTTTATACGCCCATTATCTAAAAATAAAACATGAAAAAAATAATTGAAATAACATAGCCCCCTCACGCATTAGGTTTGTAAAGGAAAAGTGGGCGTGTATAGCGTAACATGCATTGATGTCAGACAAACCATAAACCGTTGTTTAACAACACCAATTTGGCAGTTTCCCCTGGGGACACATGCGCAAATTGGTGTTGTTAAACACCAATTCGGATTGGTGCAACCTACGTGTGAGGGCCGCCTCTAGTATAAGTAAAAGCCTGAATAGCATACCTATATATGGGCAAATCGGTTTGCCTATCCAAACGATTCAACACCAGGCACCACACTCTCTCTCTTGATTCTAGAGATACGTGAACTATCACGGTGGACTTTTGCATTATCTAACTGGGAGTCCTTGAAATTCAAATAGTTGAGAATCACTGCACTGACAGCAACAGTGTCTGCATAAATCATTGTAGGCAGGAATGCTTGGCAACGGTTTGTGTTGCGTGTGACATCAGACCAGAGCTCTAGTCTGCCCATATAAGATGTGAAGCTGTCTTTAGACTTGGAATTTGTCTAAGTAAGACTAGGAGGCGAATATACTGTATCAAGTCAAGATAGTTAATTAGAGAGAGAGAGAGAGAGAGGTTACGAACAAGAACGTTCAGGGCATACTTAGGAAACATTCAGGGCATAGTTGCCAGCAATAGCCTATATATGGATATCCCCATAGATGGAGATAATAGACCTGCAAAGTCGTCATAGAGACCCAAACGTGCCATATGTACGGAGTCTGACATCAGCGAGCCCTTCCCCGAAACTCCATGTATAGACATAGCCATCACGTCCAGGGCTGAAGTCTTGATCCCATATTTGGCCATAACTAACATCGGCAGCTCCATATATGGAGACGTCTGACACTATCTGACATCATCATAGTGATGTCAGGACCGCAAGCCAGCATTATAAGAAGAGGCTCGAAACCTCTCAGATAGACACGTTCCAGAGCGATTCCGAGAGACATCTTAACTCTCTCCCGAGTACCAGGAGATTGGCTGGCCTTACAACCCAGTTAATCACAGATTGCATATTCAGGACGAGAGAGAGGAGAGAAGAAAGAGAAGAGAAGAAATTATTCCGTCCACATCACAGTCCATGGAAAACAGCATCTTTGACAATGAACCAGCAGAGGTTCCGATTTCCAACTCTGTAGCCAGCCAGCAACAAGGAGACCACACAGGCCAACCAAGATCATACCAAGATTTTAACTCGGCCGGAATAAGTAAAGATACATCCAATGACTTACACAGGAAAGACCACCACACATGTAAAGCGTGTGACAAGAGATTCAATCGGCTGCATAATCTGAAGACGCACGAGCGTATCCACACTGGAGAAAAACTTTTCCACTGTAAGCAGTGTGACAAGAGTTTCAGCACCTCAGGTCATCTGAAGACGCACCAGCTTGTCCACACCGGAGAAAAACCTTACCACTGTAAACGGTGCGACAAGAGTTTCAGTCAGTCAGGCGGTCTGAAAATACACCAGCGTGTTCACACTGGCGAACAACCTTTCCGCTGCACACGGTGTAACAAGAATTTCAATGTGTTAGGTAACCTAAAGGCGCACCAGCGTATCCACACTGGAGAAAAACCTTTCCACTGTTCACTGTGTAACAAGAGTTTTAGAGTGTTAGGTCACCTACGACGACACCAGATTATTCACACTGGAGAAAAACCTTTCCTCTGTGAACAGTGTGGCAAGGGTTTCAGTCAGTCAGTTAATCTGAGGGCACACCAGCGCGTTCACACTGGAGAAAAACCTTACCACTGTAAACAATGCGACAGGAGTTTCTGTAGTTCGCGGTCTTTGAAGATACACTGGCGTGTCCACTGTGAGCAAGAGTGTGACAAGACTTGACAAGACAACAGGGTCACACTGGAGAAAAACCTTTCCAGTGTGACAAGAGTTTCAATCGAAAATGTTTCGAAGAAACACCAGAGTGTTTACACCAGAGAAAAAGCCTGTCCAGTGTAAACAATGTGACAAGGCTATATTTATTAGGTCTCGGGAAACCTTTTTGACATGTGTTATGACCCTTTGTCTAGTGTAACCCAGGTTTCAAATAGAGTCAAATAGGAATAAAAAGTCAAATAGACCAATACAAAGTCATACTGGATAAACAACAATAAATAAGATTTGACAAATCCCTTTAAGAGTCTTCCTTTGTTGCAGAGAGAGAGAGTGTGTGTGTGTGTGTGTGTGTGTGTGTGTGTGTGTGTGTGTGTGTGTGTGTGTGTGTGTGTGTGTGTGTGTGTGTGTGTGTGTGTGTGTGTGTGTGTGTGTGTGTGTGTGTGTGTGTGTGTGTGTGTGTGTGTGTGTGTGAAGAAAGAGCAGCAGAGAGTGAACAGACAGAAAAATGTGTTATGCCTGTTTTAAGCTTTAATTTTGTGAGTTTTGTTTTATTTTTGTACAACCAAAAAAGAAGCGTATACTGGTCCTGGTAGCATACAAATCTTGATCTTATTTGCTTAGTTGATTAGCGCGCGCGCGCGCACACACACACACACACACACACACACACACACACACACACACACACACACACACACACACACACACACACAAAAGACAAAAAGCATAAATAAATTAACCAAACAAAATACCCATTGACCACTACAGCTCTGTGACAATGTTAACAAAGGTAAATTAAGCATAGGACAAACAAAAGGCAACACATAACTGAAGCTCAAAGGAAATAAAGTTACTGAGGATCAACTTAAACTTAAAACACAAAGCTACATAGTTTGGTGGGGGAAAAGAGATTGCTTCTCTGCTGTTTTTCTGCTGCATGGCCCAGAGCTAATAGGTCAAACTGGAGGTTCTATCCACCTGTTTCTTGGCTGTGTGTTTTCCACTTCCTGTCGGATTTCATTGGATATCATTTGTCATCTGACCGGTTTCATTGGATTTCATTGGATCAAAAGACAGGAAGTGGAACACAGTGAAAAGCCTAGGAAACAGGTGGATAGAGAAGGGCTATTGGCCACAGCCAATCAGCGGCCAGGCCATTAGCAGAGCCACAGGTGTCAGCCCATTTGGTAATCAAGCTCTCCAGTCCCAACTTGACCTCTCCACCTTACAGAAGCACAGAAAACAAATACAAAATACAGGCAGTAGGCCTACCAAATAATCAAATAATATAATGAATCCAAATATAAAATATGCAAATAAACACAGACTGAGATACGGCTGGCCGTAACAACATGAGTATGAATGAATGTAGTATTATGTGCAGGATGTAATTTACATACATATGTGAGGGGACTTAATTTATTTGACAATATCTTTTTTTATATTTTCTTTACAATACAAATCACACTTATGCCAGTGTGCCAGTGATCACCCTCCCTTGTGCCAATGTGTTGACACCCATGCCTAAGGTTGCCTACCCCTGTAAAGTCTAGATGTTCTGAAGACACACTCACTAGCAGTCAGTGTTACTGAGCAGTATCCACTGCCTTTGAACTTTTGAAATAATCACATCAATGAAGGGTCTGGTGCTCAGGTTACAGATCCGTAACTCTGAGAGTGTACCAAAAAATATATTATAATCTATATATATATATTTATTTATTTATTTTGCAACTTTTTATTTCATTTTAAAGGAGAAAAAGAACATGCACAGAAAATCCCATTGATTGATAGTCAAAACCAATACATTTGTATACCAGTTAGCTGCCACTGGGTAAGGCCCAAAAAAGCAAAAACTCAATTACACCAATACAACACATACACATTATGTTCTGTACAATTAATGAATACAAATATTGACTAAAACAAAGAATACACATAAGTACATGTTTGCTATATCTTCCTATCTCTGCCAGCTGAGTGGCTGCACCGCTCCTTGTCTCGTTTTAGCAGGGATTTAAGTACAAATGGATTTTGTACAAATGTAACCAGATCCATTTGTACACTCTGAGTTAAGTTAACACAGAGGATTTTTGTTCACCGGGGGCCCCAGAGCTCTATAATTGGACTACTACTTTTCCCCCCACAAAATCTTCGCTGAAAATAGCCAATCTACAAGCTGACAACATCTTGCGACGTGATGGAAATGTGAATTCACACAGATATTGTCTCTGTTGGGTGGAACATAAAAAAAATAAGAAAATGCCAGATGTGAACGGCGCAGAATAGATGATTAGTGCATGGTCACGCTTCTGCCGTTGTAAATACACTGTGCTCCCATTGAAAAACAACTCAAAACATATGCTGTGCTCAGGAAAAAAACGCCTTGTGGACAAAGTCCCTAACTGTTCCAAATGAGCATATTGGCGCTTTGCACGGTTGTCTCCACTGTGTGTGTGTGTGTGTGTGTGTGTGTGTGTGTGTGTGTGTGTGTGTGTGTGTGTGTGTGTGTGTGTGTGTGTGTGTGACAACGGGTGAATGTAAAAGCACAATAAATCACTATAGCCCTATATATACACGTATGTGATAAATATTTATGTATGTGATAGCAACAACAAAAAAGGACGATATACAAGCTCACAATGTGCCTCATCATGACGCATTGTGAGCTTGTAGATCTGCTTTTTAATCTATTTTGGGGGGAAAGGAGAGAAAAAACTAAACACATTTTTAAACGTGCAGGTGATCCAGATGAGATCTTTTCGGTCCTTTTCAACAGTTCTGAAGTTTATTATTTAGTTATTTATTTATTTTCATTATTAATATTGTATTTTTTGCCCCAAATAGGGACACCAGGGTTAATGTATTAGATGTGTTGATTAAAATTTGAACAACAGGAATTAGGGTTGTCCGATATTGGCTTTTTTTTCTTTTTTTTTTTTTTCAAAAACCGATACCGATATTTTCCCGATATCAATTTTTATGCTAATATCGGCCGATAATATCGGGAGGCCGATAAAATCGGACATCCCTAACAGGAATCATTTCCTAGGAAAGAGGACAGAATATTGTTGTGCTAGTGAGGTAAGAAACTAGCCTGATTATGAGGCTAGTAAGAAACTCTGGGAGGGCTTGTTCCCGGGTAGCTCAGGTGGTAGGTTATTCGCCTATTGACCACAAGGTCATGGGTTCGATCCCGGGCACCGCCAACTCAGCGTATGAGTAGCACGGTTTGGGTGTGGCCAGTCGTGCGTACTGGGAGCTAATGGTAGGTGTTGCGCTCCACCTCAGCAATCCATCTCTCAGGGTTCTCGCGCATCGAAAAATGGGGATAGACTCCCGTGCTCTGACTGATACCGACAATAAGCCTCTCCTTACTTACTTAAAAGAGAGCCTCACCGTTTACATTACATATCATTTGAATGTATTAGTATATAAAAACAACACAAAAACATTAATAAAACAGATCACAACGTATAAGAAATAAGACATCAAAGAACATACTGAGCAGAAAAGACAAAAAATAAGACAAAAACAAAGACATGATGCTACTACTCGTGTGAAATACAATTTTTTTTTTTTTTAAATACACATAACGTAAAGGTATTATGGATGTCTATCATCTAATTACCCACTCGGGTATTCGATTTATTTATTAATCTTCTTTTGTATAGATAGGCAAGGTGTGTTAGCCACTAGGTGGATCTAAAAGCACTAACAAGATGCAGTAGCATGCATGTCAGCATTTGTACTGTCACACTCAGTGTTATCCTTACACTGAGAACCAGGCAGTGTTCCAACCAGCAGTAGAGCCATTTCACCAACTGCTAGTCTCGCGTTGCCAGACAACTATTCCACAATCTCTGAATGCTCTATAGTCTGGAACTACACCTCCCGAAATCCGATGGTCCAGACTGGTCTGTATATACAGAAGCATTTGGAAATTGTGGGAGGCAACAGTCTGGACACGCGAGACTAATAACCACCTGTTACACACTCTAACTTCAGCACTGAGGACAGCTCCATGTACTACTACATGCACAAGCACACAGCACCTCACTTTAAAGGCATTGTAGGGAACATTAAGCCTAAATTTAAAAAATATGTATATATATATTTTTTGCATTTTCTCCCCTCTATCAGCCACTATATAATGATGCTGGGGTGTTTTCCTTCATTGAAACACAGTCCTCTGTCTGAAATCCGTATTTTCCCTTCTGTTTATGTTCATGTTGTTTATGTCCGGGTCGTAAATTAACGCACGCATGTGCGTGTCCGTGTGCGTCCGTGCCCGTATCAACTTTTTACTTTCGGTTTTAAAACGCTCTCAAACTTCTTTTTTGAGGCACATAATTTACTTTTAAAAAATCGTTTGGATAGAATTTAGTTGTTTAGCTTCATATATGTGGTCAATTTATCATGAAAGAGCCTATTTAAAAATATAAATTCAGAGAACCGTAGGGTCGGGCATTTCCGCGAATTGTATCCGCATAAGGCAACCTATTTTGGGCATGACTCATTTAAAAAGTCCCCCCTGCGTCACCCCCGGGTGGTCGGGGAAAAGAACTGCTGGAGGGGCGGTGTTTGACAACAGTTTTTTTCTTTGATTATGTCTGAACTCCCTACAATGCCTTTAAACCATGGACAGTTCCCTCTATCTTTCTCCTTCTGTGTGCGCGTGTGTGTGTGTGTGTGTGTGTGTGTGTGTGTGTGTGTGTGTGTGTGTGTGTGTGTGTGTGTGTGTGTGTGTGTGTGTGTGTGTGTGTGTGTTTTATTTGACTGTTTAGTGACTGTTTATTCATACATCACTGTGTGTAAATGTGTCCCATTTGTACACAGCCATGTATTCTCTGTGTAGTAAGATGGTGTTTGATGTTTGAAGATCATTCTACAGTACAAATAATGAGTGATGAGTCTTGGAGAAAAGATTATGCTAAACAGTGTCTTTTAGCGGCGGTGCCAACATGTGGTTTCTGAATGAATATCATCGCTGTCGGGCAGAAACCTTGTATCTCCGTATTAGGTTTTCATGTCTTTTTTTGTAAATGAATGCCCTACTTCGTCAGTGTTCCACAAAAGTAGCAAAAATAGAAGATCTACAAGCTCACAACGCATTGCGATGTGACAGTTTGTGACCTTGTAGATCTGTCTGTGTCTTCTTATATAAATATTGCACCATTGTGCAAGGGATATTCAATGGTGAACGGATCATTATTGAGAAATAAACCCTGACAGGGTGACAGGCTCACTCTCTGAAAACAGTTATGATAAAATATAATCAATATTTGGTTGCATGGTCTATTTCTTGCTTCAAATGTTTTCAAAAAACATTCTTGAGAGCAATGTTTAGCTGTAAATGACATTGTGTGTTTGTTTACATGGCTGCCATGATGGATACGGCACACAATTAAGCAGCGCAGATTGATATGAGCCAGGTGCTCTGAGCCTTTGATTAGACAGCGGTCTGTTATCGAGCGGTATGTTACACAAAAATAACTGACCGATGAATTCAGTGATTGACCAGAGCTGTGTAATAAAAAGTATTAACAAGAGCTTGTGACTAAATAATAACTACATGGGATCAGTTGGAAGACAGGTTCTTTTTTTGCATTTTCTGAAAAGTAACAGTGTTGGACATGCAAGGTTTCTACAGCGACAACGACACACAGAAGATGCTGGAATGAATGCAGACAGAATTCTAATGTCCATCTTGCATGCTTCCGGGGCATATACTGTGCACAGTACATTGGAAGTAGAAGCGAGAGACTGTATAATTGCACCATGCTGTGCTTGAAAAGCCATGCACTCCCACCATACCCTAGATCTGCTGTGCACACACTGTCGCATATACATCACCACATCTGGCAGCTGCCCCTAGCTGTGGCACTGGGTAGAGAGAGAGGGGGGGGGGGGCATTTAGCAGACGCTCTTGGAGCAACTTACAATAAGCAAGGCAATCACATACATAGAATACAGAGAGACAGTGTAGTGCCTCAAGAAACTAGCATCCCAGGTAAACCAAGAACCTTGCAGTCTGTACGATATACTAACAACATTTTGTAAGAGAGTCTACACCAGTGGTTCTCAAACATTTTCATGTGAAGGACCCCCCAAATTAATATGTATTTGGTCGTGGACCCCCATACAAGATTTGTGTTGTTAAAATGTTTCAAAACATATTCCAAATATTATTTTTGAAAATAACAAGCTTGTAGATCGGCTTTTTTCAAATAGCTCATGTACTGTATACAGGGTTAAAGGGGTTCAGCTGATTTTGATACTAATGTTGAGGACCACCTGGAACCCCCTCAAGGACACCCTGGGGGATCCCCGAACCGCACTGTGAGAACCAGTGGTCTGCTCCACCCCGTCTGCAATAACAGCACATATTGTAATATGTGCAGAAAATAAATATCTATAACCCTATGTATTACATAGGGTTCTGTTCCCTTTGATAGCATGATGAGAGAGGGTGAGAGAGAGAGGGTTTTTGTAAGACTTGCTATTTACCAGCATGTATCAAAGTACAGTCAACTGGCAATAGCAGCCTGTCGTAGAGTCTACCCCGTCTGATGAGCGATTGCATTGTTCAGATCAAACTGCTGTTCAATTACGCCATGCGTGTTCGTGTGTGTGTGTGTGTGTGTGTGTGCGTGCGTGTGTGCGTGCATGCTTACTGCTTGCGTGGGCGCATTCACACACACATTAAATGTGTGTGTCTGTACGCACACACTTGTGCACATTCTGAATATGTGCGTGGGTGCATGCGTGCGTGCGTGTGTGTGTGTGTGTGCATGCCCGTTCCTTGGGGATATCCTACTGGGAGTTCTTATAGCCAAGCATTTCAGGACTTAGCAGATGAGAGCACGGGTTGCAGTCCAGGGAATTGACGCTTCAAAAAGAAGGATTGATCAATTTGGGCCAAGCGAAAAACACAATATAAAATTTGAATAGCACCATTTTTTGGTGTGCTATTAGTAGGCTATCTTTCTTTTTGCTCTCTTTTGTGCTCAACGCATCCTGGGGGTGCTGTTTTGATGAGACTGTCGATGTGACGCAATGATGTCAAAAGATTTAGTGAGATCAGAGTGTGTGCCGTAGCATCTAGCATTGCATTGTGTCGCTGTCGGGACAGGAAGCTCCTATCTCCAAAACAAGTTACTTTTCAGGAAATGGAAAAGAAGAACCTGTTTTCAAATGGATCCAATGTAGTTATTATTTAGTCACACGCTCTTGTTAATACTTTGCATTGGTTCAATATTTATAAGACTCACAGGCACACTTTTTCACGTTCACTTTAAGAATATAAAAAAAAGATATATCTATAAGCAAAAAGCAAAAGCAAAAATAGCAAATCTACAAGCTCACAATGCAATAATATTTAAATGCACAATGCATTTAAATATCTTCAGCGAAGAGAGAGGATTTAAATATCTTCAGCGAAGATATTTAAATGTGGAGCGAAAACAGAAAAATGTACTAGTACAGAGCCCTGAGGGACTCCGCTCAACAGGTTTAAGTGGTAACCTCCCCTCCAGATCGGCAGAATGAGCTGCAAGTCTGAGTTTGTGATAAATGCTGCCACAGATGGTCGTGCATAACCAATTACCCTCCAAAAGGTATTAAATCCAAGGTTTGACAACATTCAATCCCCATTAGACAAACACCAGCTCATATTATACACTTTAAGGATCCACAACAAGCAGGTTTATGGTTTGGAAAAGATGCAACAGGAACATTATACACTTCTAAACTCCTCCCCCCCAAAAAAATAAAAAATAAAGCTAAAGGAAATGCTGTCGGTGTAGATTTTGCGAGAGACATAAGCAACCAGGTCTATGAAAACAAGCCCAAAGGAAGTGACCATATGAGCACTTTATTTTAAAATAGCTTGCAACTCGTCATTTAGATCTGCTATTTTCAAGAAATTGTGAAAAGAAGGTTAAATAGGCCTATTTGGAATATTTAAACTACGCAAATCTGGTATGGGGCTTTCTGGCACAAAACAGCAACCCGCAACTACCAATATTTAATAAGCGACACTGCTTTCTGTTGATGAACAGACTTTGCAAATGGGGAGAAAGGAGCTCATTTATAGAGCATAATTGCACCATTGCAGACAAGTCACGACAGCAAGCTCACATCTGCTTGGCAGTGTGGGGTTTTCTCCAGCTTGAAAGAAAGTTTTATTAATGAAACTTAATTAAATAGGAATTATTTTCCCTGTGGAGGAGGAGAGAGATGAATGCTTCTTGGTGATTGAATCCTCAAGCAGACATGCATCATTCATGAAGTCACCCCTCATGCTCCTCTGGATGCACGGTATATCTTTCTCAACTTCCTCAAAAGAAAAAAGGCATGGCATAAGGGTGCAGCAATTTGAACTAATCAACTTAATTGATTATCTAAAAAGATGCTCAATGTTAGATCATTTTATAAAAGAATCGTTTGATAATCAATCCTATTTTAGCCATAAGAAAGAACTGAAAATAGCAAGCTCACAACGTCTTGAATTTTTGCGTGACACTGTTACGATACGGCCTGGTATGGAAACTGTAGTGTGTGAGTAGTGAGTAGTGTGATCGGCACTACTAACCCATTAAAACCGAGAAAGCATCTGTGTCGTTTTAGATTTTAGCTATATTATATAGCAACATACATTTTTCAGAAAACTCTTAGGATTTAGAACAGTGGTTTAGAACAGTGGTTCTCAAAATAGCAGATATACATGCTCACAGCTTGTATATCGCAAGATTGTGCATCTTCTATTTTTTTTAACATTTTTGAAAAGTCTTGAAAGTGTTTGAATGTTTGAAATGTTGAATAATTTCGATTTTCGACACAAATCTTCTCTTCTGGGTGTATATATCATTCAATATATATCATTTTGGGAGGGTCCTTGGCACGAAAAAGTTCGAGAACTACTGATTTAGAAGGCATTTGTATAGAATCGGCCTCGGTTCTTAATGGGTTAATTATGATTCCACTCAGACAGCCTACATGGTTGGTTGCTATTCTTTGAAATGCAATCGCTCGACAGTGAAAGAACTTGAAGATGATATGAATCACGTCGTAATGAGCGGTGAAGAGCCTGTTGATGCCGGTGGAGATATGATTGCCTGCGGTTCCTTTCACCTTTCTCCTGCTCTCCATGGCTCTCTATTATTTACTGACTGACACATGATGAGTGGTAAATGGTAAATGGTTATATATAGCGCCTGTATCTCCAAAGTGCTTTACAATGTGCATTATACATTCACACATTCACGCAGCCCACGGCGGAGTAAACCAACGCACCAATTTGCTCACTGGAGAGCAGTTAAGTGTCTTGCTCAAGGACACTTCCGACGCTAAGCCAAGGAGGAGCCAAGGAATTTACATTTCCAAGCGGCCACCCTGTACGCCCTATATGCATGCCTTCCCCACCCTTTAAACACACTTATTACACACACACATGCACTCTCTCAAGTAGCAAGAGACACTGATATGAACATGTTTCATGTCAGACCGGCAGTTCCCTCATTACAGGGAGTTCAGTGGGGCGAGTGATCCTGCAGTCAGAAGAGACTTAACTCTCCCCGAGACCAACATCCTTTAATCATACCCCTTCTCTGTGGAGTGTCATTGCAACCCCCTGAACCCTCAACCCTTCATTCTCTCTGCAACCACAACTGAGGGCTATGGATGAGAGGGAGAATTAGCTCCTGTGGCAGGCGCTGATCACTGCAACGCTTTCGCGCAAAGCCGCCTCCATACAAAAAAAAAGAGAACTTAGCTAAGCCAAGTGCATTGGTAGTGATGACTTAACCTGGATTAGCAGCCCCCTTCTCAAAGTGCCAGAGCCCTATACTACTCCCGATACCAATGAAGATATACAATCTTGTGTTTTAGCTGATAGGTGGACATACTGTATTGCTGCAACTATCTATAATTAATCAATTATTCATTGAATAATACAACATATATACAGTATATATTTATATAAAACACAATTTAAATATATTTTGGGGGGCTTTTTTGCCTTTATTTATAGAGAGACGAACAGGACTCGGAACCGCGATGCGCTGTCAGGCTACATTAGAGCAGAGAAGCCTTGCCAAGCCATGTCGCCCTTACTGTACCTTTTGATGCTGAGTGCCAAGCAGGGAGGCATTGGGTCCCATTTTCATAGTCTATATAGTCTATATTATGGTCTTTGGTATGACCCGGCCGGGGATCGAACCCAGACCTCCCAACCCCAAAGGGGCGGACACCCTAACCGCAAGGCCCTTGAGCTGGTCAATGAAGTACATAGGGTTAAGTTTCATTTTCATTTTTATTTACAATAACTTTGTCTCATTGAATAATTCAGTCCCATAGTTTCTAAATCGTCTCTGTGTTGCTTGATGGTAATCTGTTTTGCAAAAAGTTGTTTGTGGGCCGAGAGACACAGCTTGGTGTTTTATTCATTTTGATGTCTTGCAAAAATAGAGTCATCCATTATTTAGAGGTCCAAGCAGCAAAGCTGCTGCAACTGTGGAGTCAAAATACTGTCCAAAAGTATTGTGTGTACTGTAGCTGACTGTGTGTTTTGATGTAAACATTTTGGAACAAATGAGTTTAGATGTTCGAATGAGTACAACATTATGTGAACCAGTATATCGTTGCTGTCGGGCAGAAACCTCCTATCTCCATATTCTAACTTTTTGTGTTTTTTCATACATTAATGCTTGATCATCCTAAAGCGTCACACAAAAGCATCAAAAGTAGCAGATCTACAAAGCTCTTCGTGCCGCGTTTCAAGCTTGTAGATCTGCTACTTTTGCTGTTTTTGAATTTGAATCCTGAAAAGTAACACGTTTTGGACATACTGTATGAGGTTTCCACCCAACAGAGACAATATTAAAGCTGCACTAGGTAACTTTCATCTTCTTGAACCCGGTTTCTTGCGCTAGTCTAGTGCTGACTTTTTTTTTTACTTTTTTTTTTACCATTGAGCTAATAGAGCCTGCCTGCTTGCTCAGAGGATAAATTGAATCTTGACCATCAGGTCAAAATTCGTGTCAGATCCTGTGTCTAGGTGAGACATGACCTTTGACACCATCTAAATGTCTCAATAGAAAAGCAATACCACCCCAAGTTATATTGTATTAACATACTCTAAAATACATTGGACAAACTTATTTTATTCATAAAAAAAGTTGCATAGTGCTGCTTTAAATGTCTGCAGTTACAATATTTATTCACAGTTCTAAGTTAATGCAGTTAATTTTTGCAGTAACTTATCTTATTACAAAACCTTTTCCCACTTACAAAAATGTTTTGCAGTTAATGTTTTGCAGTTTAATTACGTGTCACAACGTGATGCATTGTGAGCTTTTAGATCTGCTATTTTTTGACAAACATTCCCGCCCAAAATAGATGCTGGGGTTCAAGTGGTTAAAAAGGTTCCAACCGGCAGCTATACCCTCTCCCCTTTTGACTGAGCAATATTATGTTATTTTTTACTAAGTTGGAAAGAAATTATTCTTTTTCTCCCCGGAAATGAGGATTTTATATTGCTCACAGTCTTTTTGACATGTGGGTTCCGAGTAATTATTGCCTTGATACAAAAATTAAGGCGGCCCTCTTTTTTCCATAATCTTTTAGCCTGCACTGAAATGTGCTAGTTCTCTGATGACTCAACAATGCCAGTGGCTTTCAGTGTACCTGCCATGCAAATGTGTGTCTGAAACACCAAATAAGATGAATAAATTCCCCACATTTTGACTAATATGTAAAGTACTGTGAATGTGCTTCCGACGCGGTGGTGGAAAGTAACTAAGTACATTTTACTCAAGTACTGTACTTGGTTAGGCCTTCAACCTCTCAACTTCTCATGGACCCCATGCAAATTTGGACTTCAATCAGTGACAGTTTGTCCAAACATCACCAAACTCTTTTTACGACCAATATTGGGTGTCTATTGCTTAAAAAGACCAGCTCAGTGGCCTTGTGTTTAGAGTGTTCGCCCTGAGATTGGGAGGCCTGAGTCCGATCCTCAGCCAGGTCAAACCAAAGACTATAAAAACGGCATCAAGGGTTGCATTGGGGATAAGTCCCTGCGACATACTAGCGTCATGTCCAGGGGGTGTACTTGTACATCAAGCTGCCTCACGCTACATAAACAGGAGATAGGCTCCTGCCCTATGGGCCACATGGCAAGACTTACTATTACTCAAAAAGGACATGGCCTGGACCACATTCGGCCTTAAGTGAATGACCGTCTGTCTGTCCACTCCACTGGTGATAAAACTTGAAAAGTTATCTTGCAGGTGTTGGAAAACCGTCAAATGCTAATTGCCGCTTGCGGCTATTATATTTGAGAAATATAATTTTGCCTTTAATTTCAGAAGAATGGGCTTTGATTTGCCCTTGATCTATCTGTCCTGCTGTGTTGAATGCGCGACGGAACTGTCTCCTGAATCTGATGCACCTTGTTGTATTATTCCCTCAAAATGTGCCTGAACCCATTCAGTTCACGGGCTAATTAGAACAAGCGTAACAGTACATGCATATTGATGCGAGGCTTGTGGATGCTTGAGAGCTGCAGGAGAGGAAAGGCCAGAGCTTTTTTGTTTTTCTTTGCAAAGTGACAGGTGAATCATAGCGAACTGCCTACGGTGTAGTTAATATACCTCTGAGCTCTACTCCATTTGGTGCAGAGTGACACAGACAGACATGGCTAATGGAGTTAAAACTGAAATAATTGGCAAGTGACAGTAAATAGTTTTTTGTGTGACCTTGGCTCGGAAAACTCCTGTGGCACTGAAAAGTGACACTTTGCTCCAATACTGACAGGGTAATTCTTAATATTAATAGACTAGCCTAATGCATTAACTGGATATGTTTCTGAGTGAGTTTGACTTTTATTTATAATTTAGCGTAATACTTTTTTTTCATGATTATGAAACTGACTGAGCATATCGTCTCTGTCGGGTGGAAACCTCATATGTCCAAAACTGTTACTTTTCAGGATTCAAATTCTAAAATGTCAAAAGTAGCAGATCGACAAGTTCGAAACGTGGCGCGAAGCGACTTGTCGATCTGCTACGAAAAAGCACAAAAAGTTAGAATATGGTTATAAGAGGTTTCTGCCCGACAGTGACGATATCGGCGGAAACCTTGTATGTGCAAGAGCATAGAAACAGGAGACATTGCTTTTGAATAAATAAATGAAAAGCTTGAAATTATACTAGCCTTCCTCTGAGACACAGAGTGAGTAGACAGAAATGGTGCCATCTTATAATGAGCATTAGTGAGGACCAATTATATGTATATGAAGATAAGGTTGAAATGGGTGAAGTGGTCCTGGACACTATAACTGCTGTAGGGCAGAAACCTGATATATTTAATGAATGCCCTACTTGATCATACTACAGCATCACACCAAAGTAGGCCTATCAAAAGTAGCAGATCAGCAAACTCCAAATAGCTTGTAGATCTGCTACTGTAGCTATTTTTGAATCCTGAAGAAGTCACAGTTTTGGACATATGAGGTTCCCACCTGACAGAGACGATAGCCTATCTTGTTTCCCAGAAGATGTCTAGGAGAGGCGGTCAGTGGAGCTTAAGCCAGCTTCACCTTACTGACCGGTGTAAGTAATGCGATTACCCCACCCAACAGCCCCTCCCCCTCCTCCACCTCCTTTCACACGTCATGACTAGTTATCTTCAGAGAGAGAGAGAGAGAGAGAGAGAGAGAGAGAGAGAGAGAGAGAGAGAGAGAGAGAGAGAGAGAGAGAGAGAGAGAGAGAGAGAGACTTTTATTTATTCATATTCAATGTTAATTGTTGATAATGTTTTGTCGTGCCAATAAAGCTCAATTTAATTGAAGAGAGAGAGAGAGAGAGAGAGAGAGAGAGAGAGAGAGAGAGAGAGAGAGAGAGAGAGAGAGAGTGTGTGTGTGTGTGTGTGTGTGAAAGAGAGTGTGAGAGAGAGAGAGAAAGAGCGCGCGAGCGAGAGCTGCACACACAGTGCTCTGTGTTTCTCTCACATAGCTGCTCTCAGTGTCAGTAGTATCTCCACAGTGAACGGGCTGACGGGTGAAGTAGCGCATTAACTGGTGTCCATACTGATGGGAGTCCCTCTGTAATAACAGAGGCTGCTGGACCATTCTAACAGGACGGGGCGCAGTGGAGCGCACTGGATACTATGCATGTCCTCCTCCGCGGACTGGTTACTATTAGCGACAAGTAGCGACAGCTGTGTTGCCATTGGGATTATAATTGGGAGGCTTCTTCACCAAGTCCTATAGGATTTAATGTGCGTACTTTAGGAACTACAAACATGGTAAGAAATGTCTCTTTTTCTATTTGTTGTGTTGTGTCGTGTCTTTTTGAGCGCATTATATTGCGCTGCAAACAGTTCACGACACGTTGTCTTCGGCGCCCCAGCGCTAAAATGTTTGATATTGTTGCCGCGTAAAAGAGTCATGTTTAGTGATTGCGCAGTTCTTTCGGAACCTCCAAATACTAAAAAAAGGTATACAGAGGGTGTCGAAAGGGACTGGTGGTGATTGTACAGAAGCTGGACGGACACCATCTCGTAGTGTATTCATTCACTGTATAATATCAGGAGGTCCCAGCTGGGTCGTGATCTTAATAATCAGCCTGTTTGAGTTTCTGTAACCTGCTAGTGTTTCATTACCTATGGTCCCAACTGTTTGTGTCTCTGCCTGCCTGCCTGTCTGTCTGACTGCCTGCCTGCCTGTCTGTCTGTGTGCAATAATCTCCTGTGGAGTTAAAGCACAGGCAGTGCATCATCGGTGTGGTTCACTTTGGATTAAGGATGATGATGATGATGATGATGATATCCCATTAATGCCACATGCCAGTAAACTACAGCTGCTGCTGGTTGGTCCACATCAACACAGGGACAGTTGTCATCACATAGCCTACTACAGTATGATTGAAGAATAAGAATATCTCTTGTTCCAATCTCACAAACCACAGAATAAGAATAAGAATAATTCCTTAATAAGAATATCTATTTTTCCCGTCTCATACACTGCAGTATAATTGATGAATAAGAAATCCTTAATAAGAATATCTCTTCTTTTTTCATCTCATACACCACCTTGACAAAAGCTATCAGCCTTTAACTGTTTGCTGAGCCTTGACTTCTCATTTAGGCTACTACCTGTGATGTGTCTTGTTTAATGCCAATATCAATTTACTATCGTCTAGATAATTGACATGCTGCAACTTGCAGGTGGTAGCTGTTGCAATTGCGAATCAACTTGTATTTCGATTTAAAGCTTTGACAGAAAGCCTTTTTTGTATGAATGTTTTTGGTCCTACAGCCTATTGAAGCTATTTTCCAGGAGTTCCCCTGTCCTGTTCCACACCACACACTGTACTGTGGCATAATGTGTTTGGACAACAAGGTTACAGATGATGAGAGAACACTAGAGTGCAATTTTCTTGCCTCCACACACAGTCAGTGGCTATAATAATATGACCTGTTTGTGACACCTGATTATTTGCTTTGTTCTGAGAGTCACTGGATATCTCATAGTCAGTTGTTCATGTCAGGTAATGTTTTAACATGATGTTATTATCTTCGCCAGGCCGGAATGGCCGGGAGGCGTGGATAGTTTATTTTTGTTGTTTGTTTTCACCCCGGTGTGTCTGTCTGTGTCTGTCTTTGTGAGTCTGTGAACAGCTAATCTCTAAACAAGACAGAGCTAAAGGCAACTTCACTTCCACCCATAGGGGGCACCACACATCTTACAAATGTCAGTTTGTTGCCAATGAGCATGTATCATGAACTCAACATCCAATCATACCCTAATTGGAGTTATGTGTCCTCCATAGAGGTCACCTTCAAAACCGCTTTCACTTCTGCCCATATGGGCATTGGGGAGCCACAAATGCAAACAGTTGCACCATCTGTTGTACAAACTCGTATTATCCCCCACAGCTTCCTTGTGTCCTGACTCCTGACTGCTGGGTAGGCGAACAGGCCCGGCAGAGATCTGTGCTCAGAGGAGCACACCTTTATAGTAGCCTATTTAATGTAATCTAATCTAATAGGTCATCTACAGTATTTGGGCTATAGTAAATATATGCATCTAATGTGTGTTGTGGACATAAAGTAATTGTTGAACTTATGAAAAAACGCTCTGTAGCAACAGTGTTGTGCCTGAACGCGTTCAATGAACGATCGTTCATGAACTCGTTCGTATTTTGGGCGAACGTGAACTGAACGTACTGTATATCCGCTAGATGAACGTTATTGTGAACGCGTTCATTCTGGCGTTTGTGAACGGCGTTCTCTCTTCGTTCAAACTTCGTTCAAGAGTGTCCCAAAATTCCATGGTTACATCGGTTTGTCATGTTGTATTTCATCCTATTCTGTGTTTCCGAGGCGTCTCGAACGCACCATCAGCCAAAAAAAGAGAAAAGCAAGGCGGCGTCTCACATTCATGTGCGCAGCGCGGAGACCGACTCCGAGTGAACAGTCTCATTGCAGCGACAGCTAGTGAACAGCACAGACAGTTACGGCCACTCGGCCAGGGCGAAGAGCTGACACTTTATCCGCTCTGCGAAGCTCATTTCCCGGCCACAAGCATTTGGAAGTTGACTTGTGTCTCTTCCAAAGTATCGGTGTTGTTTCTTTGGCTTCACTGCCGACAAAATTAACTTGAAGCTGGGCTGAATTAATAAAGTAAACACCGCGGAACGGCGAAATGAGTTTGGGATGTTACAACAACATGTCCGGACCGTGGCTGATGCGTCGTGCACCGTAGCCTACAGCCGACTTTAGGACGGTAGCCCCGGCCCCCGAACCTCTGAATGAACGTATTGTAGTCTGGACGTCCGACCCGACTTTATTTTGGCATTAAAAGTGGACTTCTGCACCTGGCTTTTGATGTTAACAGTGTCATACACTCACTTTGACAAGCCCCCAGCCCCCCCGCCAAGATGAATGAAAAATTAAAACACCATTACATTATTATGCATTACATTAGTATTAACCACATGAACCCCAGATGGGAGGAACATAAGCCAAAAATAGCCGATCTACAAGCTCACAACGTGTTGCAGCGCGACGCGTTGTGAGCTTGTAGATCTGCTATTTTTGGCAGAGAGAAAAAAAGCGTCCAAGAAAAGTAGGCCTCCCACCAAGATGAATGAAAATCTTTAGAAAATAGCAGATCTACAAGCTCACTGTGTCGCACCGTGACCTGTTGTGAGCATAGAGGTATAGGTTGTGAGCTTGTAGATCGGCTATTTTCCAATAGCCAAAACTTAAATAGGGCTGAAGTGATTCATGTATTTGCAAAATCTACATAGTAACTAGTAACTTCAGTTTTCAAATAATTAAAAATAAGTACAATATTTGCCTCTGAGATGTAGAGTAGAAGTAAGTAAGTACTGAAAACTGCTAATACTCTAGTAAAGTAAAAGTACCTCAAAATTGTACTTAAGTACAGTACTTGAATAAATGTACTTAGTTACTTTACACCACTGGAAATAATAAATATAGGGTGCTTTGTGTATGTACACCAGAGAGGATATAATGTATAAGAAAATTAAATAAATAACATTGGTTTTATAATGTATTGGGTAAAAAATAAAAGTATAGTAATAATAATAAATAATAGATTCGGATGCATCCTGCTCCATATACAATACAATACAATGCACTGCTTTTCAGTTAATCATTCAAGTTTGAGACAATAAAAATATGCGATTAATAAGCGATTAATCGCGCGATTAACTACACAAATCATGCGATTAATCGCGATTAAAAATGTTAATCGCCTGACAGCACTAATATATATTGAAAAAAAAGAACGAAAAATAACTGAACTAGTTCATTTTTTGAACCATGAACTTTAGTTCAAAATTTTTAATTATGAACTGAACTTTGAACTAGTTCATTTTAAAATTTGTGAACTGAACTTTGAACTAGTTCATATTTTAAGTGAACTTTCCCAACACTGTGTAGCAATGATTACTATCAGAATATAGTGCTTTAACCTTTTAACAAAATACTTTTTGTTTTAACCGAAAAATATCACTTACCCTACCTTTATGAGTTCCTATTATCTTATGCGTGTTCTTCATCTATTTGATTTGACAGTAATGAGCCAAAACAATCACTTTGTAGTTAATCACCTTGCAACATAGAACATTGTTTAGTCTGAGAAATGCATTGAAGCTTTGCAACCTTGGCGTTGTCTACTTTTAGTTCTATCATTCAGCTATTAAATAGAAGTCTATGGACGTTTTGCATGTATGTAATGTATGTAACATAGCTTAGTTTACATAAAAAACAAGATGTTTTACTACTTCAGTGGCTGATAACTCCTGGTATAGAGGGGCATTATGGGTAAAACATGTACTTATTTTGTTATGTAAACACAAGGTAAAGTTACATACTGTAACTGTGCCCTTTAAAGAGAATCTGAAGCCTTGTATTATTACTAAAAAAATCATATGTTGACAGATTTGAATCGCAATTGCCTGAGGAATATTGAAGTGGAACTCAACAATGAACTGAACGTGCAGAGTTGAACCATTATGCAACGTCACATTGTTTAACCCTTTCAGACCGGGAAAGAGTCTGTCATTTTTTAGGTTTCTTTGGGCTATTCAAAAATAGCAGATATACCAGCCATAGCGCGGCACCGAGTGCCACGCTATGAGCTTGTAGATCTGCTATTTTTTTTAAATCGTGAAAATTTGAGCAAATCTTTCAATATGTATATTTTTCAAAGCAAACATTTGTAACTCAAATCTTTGCTTCTGGGGGATTCTACAAATGTCTTCTAAATCTTAACAGTTTTTTGAAAAAAGAAAATGATGTTGCTATAATCAGTGGTTCTCAAACTTTTTCATGTCAAGGACCCCCAAAGAATTATATGAATTTTGGCCGCGGACCCCCATCTCAAAATATTTTGTTCCAGGGACCCCCAGAAGTTGTAAGAAGAGTCAAAAATGTTTGCTTTAAAAAATATATATTCAAAGATTTGCACACATTTTCACGATTTTTCAAAAAATAGCAGATCTACAAGCTATCTACAATGACACAAATGCGTTCTCGGTCTGAAAGGGTTAAGACCATGCTTTTAAGCCATTGATTAACCTGGCACTTTACACTGCTTTGTGCCAAGGGGGATATAGATACTGATTGATACCAGGCCTTTAAAGCTTGAGGACCCCGTCGTGAAAAGGTGTTTACCATTTTTATGGCCGGGAAGGGAGGACAGGGGAGCTCAAGGCGTCTCCTGCTCAAGTATTAATAAGGTGAACTAAAGTGGATATAAAATACGCTGATAACTGAACCGAACCAGAAGGCATGAATTAGGCAGAAGTGGAATTAATGTCCAGGAATAATTGAGTGGCTCCTCCATGCCTAAAGATGGTTACGGGAAGCCTGGAGGGCACGGGTGGTGCACACAGGTTGGACAGAAAATGAGACTAATCAGCCCAGCGGGTGTTCTAGTCTCCACTTGATGTTCTGTAGATAGATACTCATTGTAGGTGCTGCGGCTTGTTAAGCCATTAAAACCGGGAAAGCATCTGTGTCATTTTAGATTTTCACCACTTTAACCATTATTTTATACTTTTGACTATTCAAAAATAGCCGATCTACAAGCTCATAGCGCGTCACGGCTATGAGCTTGTAGATCGGCTATTTTTTATTTTATATTTTACATTTTTTAACTCAAATCTTTGTTTCTGGGGGTCCCTGGAACAACATATTTTGAGATGGGGGGGGGGGGTCGGCGGCCAAATTATACATTATACGTTTTGGGGTCTTTGACATGAAAAATGTTTGCGCACCACTGATATAGCAAGCAACATAAGGTTTTTAGAAAACTGTTAGAAGACATTTTTGGAATTGGCCTCAAATCTTAATGGATTAAGTATCTGAATGGCTTCCCTTGAAATCCCACCTTAATTCCGTAACTTAAGTTTCAATATTTAAATAATGCTTAGCAAGCAGTGCACGATTCTTTTTTAGGTGCTGACCACGTGCATTGTGATCGCTGTGGTGGCTAAGTAGTTTACATTGTGTTCATTCATCACCTGTTCATTATATGAAGTCACACCACCAGGGAGATGAGTGTGATAAAACCCTAATTAAACCGGATCGCGACACTCCCACGGGTGCTTAATGATCCCGTCTTTGTCTGTTGTTGCATCAACACCTGTGCACAGGGGACACCGCTGCATGCAGAGATTGTTGATCTGAATACTCTTGGGGGGAAACAAGCACAAGAAAAGTACTACGATGATGTCTGCAATTCTCAGTCAAAACTGTAGACCTTTGCCTGCTGTGTGTGTAGTCTACAAGTCTGGAAAGTGCTGTTGCTCGAGTGTGACTTCCCTAGTGTGTCCATGTTGTACCTTGTCAGTAGTCTAGCATCAGTCAAGTATTTCTTTTTTTGTTGGCTTGTCGCAGCACCACACAGAAATTCATTTCTGATTCTGATCTTCCAATTACAGTGCACCAGTGGTCATTCCTAACATTGTTGTGAACTTGTGACAGCAAGAATATCCTTCTTTTCGAAAAAGAATGAATGCTTTGAAATAGGGTTGCACGATATGGATCCAAATTAATATCTCAATATTTATGCCAAATATTTCTAAAGATACGATATACAATTTAACCGTTTAAATTTCATATTTTATATTATAAGTGTCGCAACAGTATTCAAAAAACAGCATAATAACATGTCAATATCACTCTTAATTTTAAATGCTATTGGGTTCACACACTTGTTATTTGATATTCTAATTCAGAATTGAACTGGCTTTCAACAAGTTTACAAACGGATTGGTGGTTTATTTTCCTAGGCACTGGCTAAAACAAATCAAAGGGATGTTGCTGGCTTTAGCAGTGGACGAGCGGGTGGAATTTATATCGGCTGTATCGTTCCCTTTGTGATATTCATATTGTGCATGTTCACATCGAGATAACGATACGATAACGATATATCGTGCAGCCCTACTTTGAATGGTAGGCTGTCACAACCATGACATTTTACTTAACAATTGATTGTCATACAAATAATTGTGATTCACGTTTTTTTTTTTTTTGCATTGAATATTGAACATTCTGTTTGCCGATACCACAACTACAAGTTCACAACACGATGCACTTGTAGATCGGCTGTTTCTGCTATTTTGGAAAATGTTTTGAAAATATATGGAAATTATCTCAAATAATTGCAATTAGGCGATTATGTAATAATTGGGACTGTCGCGTGGTAACATGGGGAAAGGGCATGTCCTGACTCCTTGCAGAGTTGTTTAAGCGTTGCGATGGTTTCCTCTCTGTTACATCAGTGGTGCCAGAAACATCGGTATTTTTTGGTTGAAGTAGGACAAGCCACGAGGACACAGACACAACATTTCTAAAGGTTATTATTGCACAACAGGCGTGTTCTGGATGTTAAAGTCCCCTGTCTTCTTGGACTTATGAACTCACGTTCAAGTTTCCAAATGGGCGGATGGATATGATGTAATACAAGATATGTCGTTGCGTCTCGCATCACACATTCTAACTAAGTGTTTCACTATCATAACTTACTTATCATCCTGCAAAATGTCACTCTGTGTTCATATGCACAATGGATACCCCAGGGAAACCATTCCAATATTATTTGATAAGACACTCGTGGGTAGCGATGCCTGAAATAATTTCGGTCCGCCTGGGATGGTGGGAGGGAGACTCAGCGGCAGCACTGGGGGAGTTCTCTTCTCTGCTCTTGCCTCTCCTCTCTCCAGCAGCCCCCCTGGTGTTTCAATTTCCACCGACGTTCTCCCACAGATTAGGGGGTGGCTGCTGTGCTGTGTGACGCAACCTATCCTGGCCTTGCACTCACCCCCACAAGTTCTTATGTGGTGGGGGGGGGCACGTACTGCACAAAGTACTCAATTCCTCTACTTGAGTAAGTACAGATACGCCTGGTCAAATATGACTCAGTACTGGAGTACTTGCTTAAAAAAAGAAATACTAAAGTATCCAAAAGAACATTTTGTTTTTAAATACTTATAAGTAGTTTCATAAAGTACAAATGACACATTTTTGCTCCAAGCGAATAGAAACCGCAGGCTTTCTATTCCTGGGAAGTTAGCAGGCTATAATGGAAGCAAATGTTCTCCATGTTAATAACACATCTAAATAAAGAAAATTGAAACTTCTTTTGAAAAATAAAACCTGCCTAACGATTCCCGGTCTGAAGACTTCAGTGTAGGTCTAACTCAAGTAAATGTACTCTGTTACTGCCCACCACTGCGTACTGCACAGTGTGAGAGTGCCATTAACCGATCAGTATCTCAGCATCAGATTCTCAGAGATAGTAAAAGTCTCCGCTCGCATCTACACCACCTGTGGTGGTATCAAACGTGGAACATGGGGATCATTAGTGCTGCATCAGTGGGAGGGGCAGCATGCAGTGCAAATGGCAGAGCGGATGAGATGGGGGCGGCTAGGGTTCACTTTCAGGTGTCTTCAACGCTTTTCTTTTATTCAAACCTTTGCTGAGCAGGCCTGGGAATCGATCGGGTTTTATCTGATACCATTTTAACTACTTTAACCATATTTTATATTTTGGCTAAAATTGGAAAAATGTTGAAATCTTTGAATATATGTGTGTGTGTGTGTGTGTGTGTGTGTGTGTGTGTGTGTGTGTGTGTGTGTGTGTGTGTGTGTGTGTGTGTGTGTGTGTGTGTGTGTGTGTGTGTGTGTGTGTGTGTGTGTGTGTGTGTGTGTGTGTGTGTGTGTTTGTGTATCAAATTGTGCTGCAGTTTAAACTTTTCCATAGATGGCTTCATAGACCTTTGACAGCACTGTCTATCATCAGTGTTGTCTTAATGTTTTCTAGTTTATTTTATTATTTACACATTATCTTTTCCATGAATATGTCGGATTCATGTTTGTGTGACCACTTAAACCATCAATACTTCGTAAACTTGATCTTTGACTCTGTACTTGGTCTGCTCTTTTTTTCCCCCTCCACACAAAAATAGCCGATCTACAGTACAAGCTTGCGTCGCAGGCTCGCAGTGTGACGCTTGTGAGCTTGTAGATCTGCTGTTTTTGGCAAATTGTCTATTCAGAATAGAGATGCTAGGGTTCAAGTTGTTAATGTAAACCCTCTGTTGAAGACCCATTCTTTAGGCCACTGTTCCTCAATGTGGGGTCTGGGGATCAACAGGGGTCCAGATTATAGCCCGACCGATATCGGTCGTTATAACTTAATTTACATAGCATAATAATTTCCTGTGCTCCTGATACTTTGGATGATAATCTTACCATGGTTTTATCAGCCATAGCTTCCAAAACTGAAAGTGCCGTCTCAAAACATGACTTTATTTCATAAGCTTGTGTTGTGGACTGGAGTACACTACTGTGGTGGTTCTCAAAGTGGGGTCCGGGGACCCCCAGGGGTCCTTGAGGGGGTTCCAGGGGGTCCCCAGCTACTTGATGGATAGTAAGGAAGCAAATGGACCCTTATGGGTCTGTAACTCTGAGAGTGTACAAATGGAACTGTACACTCTCAGAGTTAAATTAACATGGATGTTACAATATACATTGGGGTCCCAGAGATAGACATGCCAACGGGGGTCCGTAGCCTAATGCATATCAACCTGGGGGTCCTTGAAATTAAAATGGTTGAGAATCAGAGACGTAAACATCTTCTGTTATGGGGGTCCCTGGCGGGCTAATAAGTGTCAATTTGGTGGTCCTTGACAAGAAAGAATTTGAGAACCACTGCATTACTGTATGCAGAATGAGGACTGCATGGTCCTATCATGCTGGTACTTTTACTTTGAATTTCTTGCATAGACTGCATGACCTATCAGCATGTTGACACGCTTTGGCTGCATGCTCTAATAACTGCTTTATTATTTTCATGTCAGTTTGGACAGTGTGGGCCGCGTCTGATTTGTGTTCCCAGTCCGTCCCTGTGCAAACATAATTAACAGGAGGCGTTCTCTCAGCGTCCTTTATCGGAGCCATACAAGGTTTTCACCCGACAGCGACGTTATCACTATAGCCCAATGTAGAAGGACGAAGGGAAGCAATTCTCCTTCTACTTTAACCCATTAAGACCCTGAGGCCGATTACAAATCATGAGTTCTCAAACTTTTTTGTGCCAAGGAACCCCAACATGATGTATTTGGCTGCGTGGTCCCCCCATCTGAAAATGTTTTGTGGCAGGGACCCCCAGAAGATTTGTTATTCAAAAATTCTTTCAGGATTTACAAAAATGATCAAAAATAGCAGATGTACAAGCTCGCAGCGTGGCATGGAGTGACGCGCGGTGGAGCTTGTATATCCGCTATTTTTGAGAATGACCGTTCTAAATCCTAAGAGTTTTCTGAAAAACATGTTGCTATATAGTATATAGCTCATAAACAGAAACAAGGGTCTTGCGCACGGAAGGATGAAAACTGAGGCTCTCTTTAGAAGAAGATCCTCTTCTTTTTGTTCATGAACTTTCATGCTGGCCTCTCGCTCCTGTTTTCAGCCCTTATAGTAACTTAAGCCTTCAGTTTAGAGCACAACTTCCCTACCTCCTTCGCTATATTATAACAAAGATCTAAAATGACACAGATGCCTTTCCCGGTTTTAATGGGTTAACGCTGAAGAAATGTTTTCAATTGACATTTCTAAGACGTACATGGCCATTTATGTGGAGGAGAGGGCATTCAAGCCAGTTAGCCAGATAACTGATAATTAATTTAGCTTACAGTCTGAAAGAGCCTTTTCTATATTGCAGAGGGAAGCCCCGCAGTTATTCGACTCTGTGTCGTTGCCTTGCTCCGCCCCCGTCCATCTCTCTTTTATCTAGTTGTGAATGATCAAGACATCTTGGGCTGAGACTGGAGTGTTCGTTATGAATAATTGAATACAATGAACACAATAACTATACACAGGAGGGAGGTCCTCCACGCCACCCCACGTCCTCGACATGCCAATGTCTTTTCTCGGAATTCGAGAAAGAGAGCAAAACATAAACAAAGCTATAATCTCCAAGGCTAAAAACACAACTGAGTAAAGTATTGATTCCCTCTTAAGAAACAGACCTTGAGCCATATGGTGTTATGGGAAAACAAGTCAGTGTTAATGTGCCTTAAGGAGGCGGGAGTAGAAGCATTGGAACACACAGAGGTGCTTTTAAAGAGCCAAAGCCAATGAGGCAAGCAAAGTGTGACTGTCAGTCAGAATGGAGAAGTATAGACTATAGAGTACCTAAGTCCTTCTTCTATCTGTAGTGAGTTTAGCAGTGCAATGGAGAGAATGTGTGTAAAAGGCAGGCATTTGAAACCTAATACTTTATAGGCTATGTTGACCAATATCATGATAGTTGTATTTACTTTTTGTGTGTGGAAATGACCCTGGAAATGAAGAAGTACGTAGTCTACAGTGCCTGCTATCAAGTAAAGCATTTATTTGTATAATTAGCACATTTAATTACGTTTTTGCCCCAGTTTCCAAAGATATTGTGAAAATAGCCGAACTACAAGCTCACAACGCCTCGCAATGCGAGACGTGACTTGTGAGATTGTAGATCGTCTATTTCCCCCCAAAAATCCTCTTTCTTAGGTAATATTTGGCCAATGTTTTTATAGTATAGTTTGTTGGTTACTTTTTATTTTTATTATTATTATTTTATTTTTTTTAAGTTTGCGAATCATTGGTTTAGATTTTGTGATTAAAATAACATACTGAGTAGTATCATCTTTATAAACTTTTACCTTCACTGGGGAGTGAGAAGGAGATGTCTTCAGTCAATTAAAAGTGAAAGAAATCCCAGCTTTCCACGGCACCATTCATAAAAGATGAGGCAGTGCAGTTTTGGTACAGTATTTTCTGCCTGGGAGTTCATACCTGGAGTCCAGCACTTTAATCAATTCCAGCAATTTAATCAGTCTTTCTCCCCTGTTGCTCAGGACAATCCCGTCTTTCGCTATAAAGTAAGAAACTGCACTCGTTATATCCTCTTGCTCCTTTTTGATCCCTTTCCTTATGGTGCCATGGCCATAAAACACAACACAATTGATAGTTTTTTTGGTACAGCCCTGCTGGTGCACACTGGACAAAACGTTGTGGTCCACTAACGTTAACTTTTTTTTCCGATTAGTCACCCCTTAGAGATTTGAATTCATGGATATTTTTTTACCTACCAAAACCGCTGCCGGTCAGCAAATTATTGGCTTGCGTCCAAAAACAAAAAACTATCAATGGGGTGACTAATCGATAGAAAAAAAGTTAATTTTGGGGGTGAACCATCCCTTGAATGTGCTGCATCACTTTTGAGATATCCAAACCACTGCCATATAATTGATGTTGTGTACTGAAACTTCTTTTTTTTATTTTTTTATCAATCATTGGGAAATGATTAATTTCCTCACCTTTGGAGGATCCTGCGTTGCAAATTCACTTGTCACCCTTTCATGCCCATCTGTTCCACAATTTTATTTCTTTCAATCTTTCTTTCTTTCCATTACTTTTGCATCACTTTAGTCGACACTTGGAAGCTCACTGTCAAGTTTTGCTGAGTTACTTCCTTGGCCCGCTGGCAGCGTACACAAGAAATGTGCCACTGATTGCTCCAGTGGTTTATGAGATTAGCCCCGGAAACACACACATCAGACCCTCTTCTAGATGGCTCGGGTCCCTAGTGGCACAACATGTACCCAGATGGGGGTCCCCAGCCAAATATATATTAATTTGGGGTCCTTGACGTGAGAAAGTTTGAGAACCACAGATAATACCGTATGTGCCAATCAAACAATCATTCAATCAATCAACTACGATCATCATCATTGATCGTTAAAGCCCAATCTGTGTCAGTATTTGGTAAATAAAGATGAACTGGCAGATAGTGCAGTCATTTATCATTGGCATATATATCCCAACTCCCCAGGTGACAGGGTTTTAGCTGTCTCGGCTTTGTGGGCAGAGTTTTGGCAATAGTGTGTGGAAAAGGCTTTGAAGCGGAGAATAATGAAAGGCCTTTAAGGGAATTAATCACATCTGTTGAAGATCACATTGCCTTTTTACACGCTCTGAAAGTTACGAGCTACAGTACAGTCAAGCACACGGAACGCTGGTGTGCGCGTATTGTACGCGCACGCACATGCACTTCCTCACACGTACGTGCATGCATACAAATGCACTGACACACACGTGAGAGCGCGCACACACACACACACACACACACACACACACACACACACACACACACACACACACACACACACACACACACACACACACACACACTCACACTAGAGCCTTCATTAGCTCTTCAGTTGTCTGTATAACGAGGCATGTGGGTTCAAAGAGTCATTGAGCCATCTAACAGCACAGTAGCGGCTGTATTGTCTATTATCTGTCTGTGTGTGAAGGCTGCATTGAAGATATCGGCGCTAGCGTCCTGTGGAAAGCTTGTATATCCAATTGAACCGTTGCTTTCCAGGAAATGGGGGGGGGGGGGGGGGAAGAACCTGTGTTCCAATGGATCCACTGTAGTTATGATTATTTAGTCACAAGCTCTTGTTAATAATTTTCATTGATTTAATATGTATAAGACCATAGGCAGACTTAAACAAATTCAAAAAGAGACGATCTACAAGCTCACGTGTTGCATCGCGTCGTGTTGTGAGCTTGTGGAGCGGCTGTGTTTGATACTTTAGTGTGACACTTGTAATATGACGGAAGTAGGGCATTCAAATATGAAATATGGAGATACATGGTTTCTGCCCGACAGCAACAATATGCGTCTGAAGTTAATGGGATGAAGGGTCACTTCTGAGCTACTGAACTTGTCTAGCTTGTAGGCAGCGTCCTTCATGTGGCGTCCCTGCAGCTTTTTGAAGAATTGCTGTGTGACATGGCTTCAAATGGAGCACTAGCTGCTCGCCAGGGTTTTGTGTGTGTGTGTGTGTGTGTGTGTGTGTGTGTGTGTGTGTGTGTGTGTGTGTGTGTGTGTGTGTGTGTGTGTGTGTGTGTGTGTGTGTGTGTGTGTGTGTGTGTGTGTGTGTGTGTGTGTGTGTGTGTGTGTGTGTGTGTGTGTGTGTGTGTGTGGAAAACAACCCCATCCTTTTCAACACAAATGGCATAAATGGCACCTCTGGCTTTTATGCCACCATTCTCTATTGATACTTTTCATGCATTCACACACTGGTGTTCCAGACTAGCATGTGACACTGGTTTGCACAGTGATGCCACTGTTTGTCAGCTAGTGGTAGTCATGTATTGGGCTGTCACCATCATGAAATCTTACTTGACGATTAATTAATTGGCTATTGCAGACTTATGGTGCATAGAAAGCACATAAAATTAGAGAAATATAATAATAATACTACTAATAATGATAATAATTTTATAACCACAATTGTATAGTGTGGTGGTGTTTACCTGCAGAAACACACTGTCCGCTCGCTGTATTTTGGTGTTTTCACTGTTCATGTTCATATTTTGATTGCCCAAAAAACGTCCCCGTCTACCAAAACAAACAGTAAAAACACCAAAATACAATGAGAGGGCAGTGTCTTTATGCAGGTAAAAACACCACCACACTACTCCAGTGGCTGACTGCTGGTATAGAGGGAAATGATTGGGCACAATGTTTTGTATTTATTGTTTTGTCATGTAAACACAGGGCAAAATGATATACTGTGCCATTAATAAAAATAAAAAAAGACACAAACAATGAAAGTCAAGTAGTAGTAGTGCCACCAGTTATTTAGTAATTTTTTTATTTGAGTTAAAATGCATTATTTTACGCTTTGGCTATAAAAAAATAGCAGATATACAAGCACATAGCGTGGCACCGAGTGCAGCGCTACGAGCTTGTAGATCTGCTATTTTTGAAAAATCGAGAATATTTGTGCAAATCTTTGTATATATATATATATATATATATATTTTTTTTTAAAAGCGAACATTTGTAACTCAAATCTTTGCTTCTGGGGGTCCCTGGAACATAATATTTTGAGATGGGGGTCCGCGGCCAAATACATATACATTTTTGGGTCCTTGACATTAAAAAGTTTGAAAACCACTGACAGCAACATACTTTAAAAAAAAAGGATTTAGAAGACATTTTGTAGAATCTCAGTCTCAGGCCTTAAGGACGACTTCACCGATTTTCAACCTATCTTCATATAATTGGTCCTCACTAATACTCATGATAAAATGGTACAATTTTTTTCTACTTGGTCTGTGTCTCATAGGAGGGCTGTGGACAGTCCAGAAACCCGTCTACCAGTGACATCATCGTTAGGCATGATTTTTTTTTCCAACAAGATTTCACATTTTTTATTTAGATTTGTATTAACACGAGAACAATGGCTTCTTTTATTGCATTGCAACTTTCCAGGAATAGAAAGCCTGCAGTCTCTATTAGCTTGGATTCCCCATTGATGATGTCACTGGTAGACGGGACTCTGAACTGTCCACAGTCCTCCTCTGAGACACAGACTGAGTAGAAAAAAATGGCACCATTTTATCATGAGTATTAGTGAGGACCAATTATATGAAGATACGTTGAAAATCGGTGAAGTCGTCCTTTAATAGGTTAAGGCTAAAAGGATAACACAAAAGTCCTGGGGACCATCAGTGTGGTTCTATGTGTTCAATTCATCAACAGACAGATTTATAGTCACACATGCCACCAAATTGGTGGCAGTATTGGAACCTGCCAAATTAAGTCACAAACATGAGTGGCCGTCTGAGTGGGCGACACCAAATGATAGCGCAAACCTGGTGGGCACGCAGGCAACCTTTCCAGAGTGGAGATCAGGTTGATGGGGAATAATTTAGCAACACATTTTTGGTCGTTATGCTTTGAGGAGATTTTAAAGGTTGTTTGTGCATGAGGGGGGGAAGTGACAAGAGCTCTTGAAGGCTTCTCCAGTGTATTAAAGAACCCATTTATAAAATGCCATATGCTGTACTGTGGGTATTACTCACATCCCAAGGTTGTTGTTTTTTTAATCTTAAATCCTCGGCTCTTCTGAAAAGAAGTGAAGCCTATTTTATTTTCACAGCGGCTAGGGGTGGGAATAATGTGTCAATATGGTTAATAGTAAGATAAAAAAGATCAAGTACCAAGGTTCTTCATAGCTATACATGTCAACACTACGTTGTGTTTGGGTACATACAGGGTTTTTTACATTTTACATTTGAAAAAAGCTTGACAAATTGGGGAACATTTCCAACATAGGGATGGATGCCAGGGTTACTGTGGTTAGTTTAATTGTTCTAATGGGAGATTATCAAACATTAACATAGTCTCTGTCAGGGTGTAAACCTCATATGTCCAAAACTGTTACTTTACAGGATTCAAATCCCAAAATAGCAAAGGTAGCAGATCTACAAGCTCGAAACGCGTTGCTTTGCGGATCTGCTACTTTGGATGCTTTTGTGTGTGATCGTATGATCAAGTAAGGCCGTTAATTTACGAGAAAAAAAAACACAAAAAGTTAGAAACGGAGATAAGAGGTTTCTGCCCGACAGCAACTATATCAAACATATCAGTCTAAATTTCCCAAATGGAAATGGATGTATATAATTCTTTTATGTATATATAAAAGAAATTAACGACCAGAGGGGTGATATCAAAAGCAGAGGCATATCCCCCTCAGCATATCCCCCTCAGCAGATCCAACCCTGGGTACTGGATATCGTCTGTGTGTGGCAGAAACCGAATACTGTATCTCCATATTTCAACTTTTTGTGTTTTCTTGTCAATTAATGCCTACTTCAGTGTACAAAAGTGTCACACAAAAGTAGCAAAAAACAGCCAATCTACAAGCTCACAACATGTCGCATCGCAACACGTTGTGAGCCTCTAGATGAAGTGAAAGTGGTGTGTCTTTGGGTTTTTATGAATTCCATTCCATTCTTAGAGTGGGAGTCTATGCTAGTGTCGTCACTCTCATACTATATCACGCTGGGTTTTCCGTGGCATTCAATTAGCTCATTACGGCCAGAGCCCTTTCTGGCGGTTTTGGACAGCCTATCCGACCAACTCGACGCTGGCCACTGCACTCCCTCGGGTCGGCGGCGACGTGCGTGTCGAGTTTGAAGTTGGGCGGTCAGACGGTTTTCGAGATACGTGGGTTACAGATGTACATATACGTACAGAGATTCCCTGCATTAAGATTGACGGGTCTTCTCTCCATTTCCTGAAAAGTAAAGGTTTTTGGACATGCAAGGTTTCCACCTGACAGCGACGATACAATACATCAAACATACAAACATCAGTTGGATACAGCCACTTAAAATAGAGTAGCAACCGAGTAAAACGTGGGTGAATATTACATAAAAGGAATCCAATAAGCAAAATGCAATGAAAGAAGTGAGAGATCAGCAGCACCACGAGTCGTTAAAAAGGAACAAATTGTATTTTGCACTGAAGCAGATCCATCAGACAGCTCAGGATTTCCCAGGGTTTTATTGTTTGTTTGTCCCGCAGTGGAATCCCCATGTGGAACAGATGCAGCTTTTTAGCAAATCATAAGTAATAATGATCACGGAAGTCGGAATATGTCTCATCTCTTGCATCTTGTAAATGTAATATGGCATTAGAAGGCTGCCAGATATCGATTTTTTTCATATAGATTGAATTCATGCCCTCGCCTTGGAAGACCCTTTTAGAACAATACGAAGTATTTCCATGGATTTATGTACCTCTGTGTGTCACAGGTTAGTAGTGACAGATGGCACTGCATTGTCAGATGGCAGTGGCACGTACTACTGTAGTATGCTGATACTACTCCTACTCCTCCCCCTTCTACTACTACTACTAATAGTACTACTACTCATACTACTACTACTAGTTGGAGTAGTAGTAGCATAGCCGACAGTATGCTACTACTACTTCTATTCATACTCCCACTTGTAGTAGTTGTAGGATGTAGCTTGCTGATACTTTTGATACTTTTTTGCACCTTTAAAGGGGAATACCACGCATTCTCAACATTGAACTATGTCATTAATACACTTTAAAGCTGTTGTGTGGAAGTAAGAAAAAAGCCTCCCCCTTCTATGTTGCCTAGAACTGGAGAATTGATTGTTGAGGTCATGTGATCAGTGACACACGTACGGTGTACGTTTGGCTCCGCCCTCTAGGCTGCTGCATTCACTAGAATGGGGAATCTCACTTCCAGCTGAAACAGTGCGACTTGAATATAAAGTTAAGACTTATTAGAGCATTTTCAGCCAATTGATCTCTAATATCTACAAGTACTATGTCTTGTGAAATGTGATATATATAACCATAATGCCATTATAAACTACTACAAGCCGCACTGTTTCAGCTGGAAGTGAGATTAATACCAGCTTGTGATAATAATAATAATAATAACTAGAAAAAGTGCTCCTCGGAGCACAACTCTCCGCTTTTGGGAATGTTGGGAATGTTCTATCTGTATAAGTGTCCTATCCCTCCTGTCTGTATAAGTGTCCTATCCGTCCTGTCTATGTAAGTGTCCTATCCGTCCTGGCTGTGTAAGTGTCCTATCCGTCCTGGCTGTGTAAGTGTCCTATCCGTCCTGTCTGTGTAAGTGTCCTATCCAATTGTTACAGTATCCGCCATTTCTCAACCATTTCGTGATTGTTCCTGTCTTACCTCACTCTTACCAGACTTGTGTTGGGAATGTTGGGAATGTTCTAATTCTTATGTTCTAACTGTCCTATCCATCCTGTCTGTATAAGTGTCCGATCCGTCCTGTCTGTATAAGTGTCCTATCCGTCTGTATAAGTGTCCTATCCGTCTTGTCTGTATAAGTGTCCTATCCGTCCTGTCTATGTAAGTGTCCTATCCCTCCTGTCTGTATAAGTGTCCTATCCGTCCTGTCTGTATACTGTAAGTGTCCTATCCGTCCTGTCTGTATACTGTAAGTGTCCTATCCGTCCTGTCTGTATACTGTAAGTGTCCTATCCGTCCTGTCTGTGTAAGTGTTCTATCCGTCCTGTCTGTGTAAGTGTCCTATCCGTCCTGTCTGTGTAAGTGTCCTATCCGTCCTGTCTGTGTACTGTAAGTGTCCTATCCGTCTGTGTAAGTGTCATATCCCTCCTGTCTATATAAGTGTCCTATCTGTCCTATCTGCCAATTATGTATCAGCCATGCAGCCATTTCGTGATGGTTCCTGTCTTACCTCACTTTGGCAGTGGCACAGACACTGCCAAAGTGATGCCATGTATTTATACAATATTTCACCGTATTGTCACGTGTCACGTGAGGCTTGACCAATCGGTGTGTCATATTTAGAAAGTGAAAACAAAACTCTCCTGCGGAGAGTAATAATAGCTTGTGATAATAATACCACATTGGAATTTTCTTTTCTTCTTTTCTTCTTTTTTTTCCTGAAAAGAAATACTTTTGGACACCGAAGGTTTCTGTCCGCAACAATATTGTCTCTGTTGGGTGGAAACCTCATATGTCCAAAACTTTTCAGGATTCAAATTCAAAAGTAGCAGATCTACAAGCTCAAAACGCGTCGCGAAGCTTGCGGATCAGCTACTTTTGACGCTTTTGTGTGACGCTGTAGTATGATCAAGTAGGGCGTTAATTTACAAAAAAAAAACACAAAAAGTTTGAATATGGAGATAAGAGGGTTTCTGCCCGACAGCAACGATATGCAGCATGTGGGATCTGTTCAAAAGAGTATGACGATCATGATAGTAGTGAGCAACTTAATGCACACTTGACACCCAAACGGTGAGCCATGATTCTGCAGCAGCGTTTCATTTGCCCCCCCCCCCATTATGTAACTACATTTACAGCCCACTTCTGTCACGAAGGCCCGCATTTCATAACGCCGTGAATTACATTAACAGTAAGTACAGTAGGACACGGCGAAGCGCCCTGACGGTGTTGGACACTGACAGATGAGCGTGGGGGTGTTGAAAGCAGTTCACTCCTGGATGGCAGCGGTGTCTGTGAATATTAAGTGAGCCCACTGGGGATTACAGATAAACACCAGTATGTGCTTTTTTACAATGCAACTCACTCATGTCAAAATGCTAGAATACTTAGAAACGCGATAATATTTTGTTTCCTGGGGGTCCATACACAATTGCCTCCTTTTCTCTGTGGTATAGTGACGAATAGAGTAATATGATCTCTGCCACAGATCAGCGATCAACCTTTTTTTTTTGTTCAAGGACCACCAGTTTAATATGCATTAAACGGACCCCCATTTGATAAAATTATACTCTTGTGCCGTTATAAACCTCTTGTTTTGATGTTGTTTACTATCAGTAAAAATACATTTAGCCGTTTTATCATGTGTTTTACATAAATACAATAAATTTGACTTGACAAATTTATGTTTATCTCTGTGACCCCAATCTACACAGGAAAATCCTCAGTGTTCATTTCACTCAGAGAGTGTAGAAATGGAACCAAATCAACCCATATAAGGGTCCATTTAGTTCCATTTGCACACTCTCAGAGTTGCAGGCCTGTAAATGTCCCCCTGTAACCCTCCCCAATGACCCCTGGGGGTCCACAGACCCTACGTTGACAACCAGTGCCATAGATAATCACCATGTCTACTACGCTTCCAAGACCTTAACTGCAAAGCTTAACTGCAAAACGCAACATCATTTGCTTTTGTCGGAAATCAATCTCACAAGACAGAAACGCTGCATCTCCATGAATGCCATAACATTCACAGCAAATCACAATATCAATTGCCATCAAAGCAAGCCAGGCGAAGCATAATATATAATACAAACAGGAATTCCAGAAAATCATGCGGTATAAGTAGATAATGTATGGCCCTGCATGCCGTCTAATGTCAGCTGAGCCCCCCCGGTGGCGGTGGTCTACTAAAACCTTTCATTTTCTCTCTCTAATTCACTGGGAGAAAGCCCACCGATCTCAGAGGTTCTCTAATCCCTCCGCCTGAGTCATCTCATGACCAACACTCTAATCTCTTAAAAAAAAACTCACTTCGGCTCAGCCCACGTCGCCCGCCCTTCCTCCCGCCCGCCCGCCCGCCCGTGGTCGCTCGTTCGATGCATGGAACTGCGGTATCCGTGTCACACGGCATATGGCTTCGCACAAAGGGGGACAACTTAAACACACGCGCTTAAATACATGCAGCTGACTCGAGACAAAATAACTTTTTTGACTTCTTGTTGGTGCAAAGCCTCTTAAGTGGGTACCCCCCCCCCCCCACCACCATTGCCCACTCCCCCTCTTAAGTGGTTGACTCCCCCTCCCCCTCTTAAGTAGATGAGTCCCCCCACCCCCCTTCTAATCACAGCATGGATGTCGGGCAAGCCGGAATACGTGTTAAGATTACTTAGAATTAGGCCTGGGCCGCAGCGTGGTGGGCCAGGCCAGCTGCGATGCCAGCCTGACAACGTGTCGCGGGTTCGAATCCCGATCCCGACGACCTTTGCTGCGTGTCACTCCCCATCTCTCCCCATTTCCTGTTCGTCTACTGACCTATCTATAAAAGTCATAAAAACTGTTAGGATTTAGAAGACATTAGAATCCCCAGATCCAAAGATTTGAGTTAAAATGTTTGCTTTAAAAATATATATATTCAAAGATTTAATAGCCAAAGAACTGTCTAGCGCAACTAAACATTTTCATTGGTTGCACCAGTGCATCTTACATTTAGCAAGTCTGGGTGCACTTAAATTATAAGTTATATGAAAAGGTTAGATGCACCAGTGCAAGGAACTAAAAAGTTAGTCTGGAGCCCTACAACCACTTTACTTAACTTAGCTTTCACTTCCAGAATGTTTCAAACTTATGAAAAATGCCGATCTACAAGGTTGTCAGCTTGTAGATCGCCTATTTTCTCTACTTTTGTGTGACAGTCTTTCTTGTATGGCGAAGTAGAGCATTAATTTACAAATCATACATAAATGGTGCATTTGGTAAATTGTGCGTTTATATAGTGCCTTTATCCAAGGCGCTTTACAGTGTGCATTACATTCACCCATTTTCACACACACACACACACACACACACACACACACACACACACACACACACACACACACACACACACACACACACACACACCGATGGCGGAGGCAACCATGCAAGGCACCAACCTGCTCATCGGGGGCAATTAGGGGTTCAGTGTCATGCTCAATTACACTAACTCTGGGGAAGCCTGGGATCGATCCCAATCGGTCGTTCTACCTCTTGAGCCACTGCTGCCCCACATACATACATACATACCGTCCATGCGTGCGTGCATGCATACAGTACATGTTTACATGCATGCATGCATACAGTACATACATGCATGCATGCTGCACACACACACACACACACACACACACACACACACACACACACACACACACACACACACACACACACACACACACACACACACACACACACACACACAGGCATACAGTATACAAAAGGAATAATCAGAGTATGTGCATTATCAAGCACAGTGTGTCCATTGGAAGTGGAACTAGCTCTTAAGGTACTGTGTGTGCAAGGTTCTTGCTCTTAACTTAAACGTCTACCTGTGTACTTGGCATTGTGTAACACTTCAGACTGCTGCTGCTGGTGCTCCCAGTTCCTGCCTGTTGCAGGAGAGAAGAGTAAGATGTTACTTAGCCATGCATGGAGCACTAGGCTACGCTACTCCCCAGGGGGGCGTATATCCCGACAAGAGCTAAAGTATGTAGAGTGTCTGTGGGGGCGGTCGTACGCCCAAGCCACATAAACTGCAGCCGCTACAGCACAGTGACAAGCACACAAGGGTGTGTGTGTGAGAAGGTGGAGACTGGAGAGTGGTGTTAACCCCTCAACAATGTCCAAAAAATTGCACGCGCTGCACATCTGCTATTTTTGAATAGCCAACGCTAAAATCTGAAATGACACAGATTCTTTCCCGGTTTTAATGGGTTAAAGAGGAAAGTATACACCCAACTCAGGATTTAACTGGTCGAGTCAGATTCAGGATTTTTATGTGAATATTCAACTATTCGTTATATAAATATTAGGTCTTTATGACAAAACAGAAGGCTACAGTTGCAAGCGTTTCAACGCTGATTTAGACCACTTAACAGTCAATTGCAATAGAGCCATATTTTTTGAGCAATGAAAAGCGATAAATCCGTTAAGAGAACTACATGTGACGGCAGACGGCTTATTTTAATTGACGACAAGCCATCAGTCAGCAGACTGTAGTGTGTACTACCTCTGACTACTGTAGCCAGCATGAGATCATTATCCACTCACCAACTGCTGCGGAGGTTCAAGGGGAGCGCACTTCCAAAGTGTGTACATTTCTTAAGTCACAAGAGCACGGTTTTCATACCATAAATATGTCATCTGGCCAAAAGCTTGCGTTTAATCCGCGTCCGTTGTTTTGTTTACTTTCGACCGGCGTTAAGATCGCTTCAATAGAAGATTGGATCGGATTTCCTCTAAAAACGTATTGGAAACTTGGATTTATTTGTAAGTCTACTTACAGGAAGTAAACAGATTAACTTAGAAATAATTGGAACTACTAACACTATTGGGAAGTGGGGAAAAAGTCTGCTCGAATATTTCCGTAGACTGGGCTGAGGGGTCTTCGAATGACTTTCAGGGGGCAGGCCTAATGCAAATATAGCATACTGTAGGCCTATACTATGTTCTCTGTGTTGAGGAAGTGTTACTGTACATCATTATTAAGTATAATATACTTAATGTGTCCACATGATTCACTGATGGAGTTTCTGTTTAGATTGGCAGGTTTAGAGTGATTAAATGATTGGACCAATGCGTCACTCAGCCAAAACCAGCTTCACTAGCAATGCCCTGGCAGCATGGACTCTGGCCTTTAATCAATTTCCTTAACCCATTCAATCACGCGTCTGTGTCGTTTTAGATTTGAGCTATAACCATTATTTTTTACTTTGGTTATTCGAAAATAGCCAAAGGATAGTGCGGCACTCGCGCTATGAGCATGTAGATCTGCTATTTTTGAAAAATCGTGAACATTTTAGCAAATCTTTGAATATAGGTATTTTTTTTTTACTCAAATCTTTGCTTCTGGGGGTCCCTGGAACAAAATCTTTTGAGGTGGGGGTCCGTGGCCAAATACATTACATAATTTTGGAGGTCCTTGACCTTTACAAGAAAAGGTTTGAGCACCACTGATATAGCAACAATAGTTTTTCAGAAAACAGTTAGGACATTTTGTAGAATCCCCAGAAGCCAAGATTTGAATCATATGTTCGCTTAAAAAAATATGTCTTCACGATTTTTCAAAAATAGCAGATCTGCAAGCTCATAGCGCGGCACTCGGTGCCGCGCTATGAGCTTGTATATCTGCTATTTTTGAAAAGCCCAAAGAAATCTGAAAAATGACACGGACGCGTTCCCGGTCTTAATGGGTTAATGAATTGGCTTGGTATCTGTTAAGCACTGGTGGTGGTGCTGGTCTGTTCAGGTAAACGTCGAGCGTGGACCCAGATCGGCTGCCAGTGCCAGCTACCTGCCTCTGTGTTAAGCCTGAAGTCCCTCTGCTGGGTGTCTGAATGCTATCTATAACCCAGCAGCCAGCCAGCCAGCCAGCCATGTGGAAGCCCCAGTCTGTTAGCCCCAGTCTGTTAGCCCCTTGCTAATCAGTCAGGGGTCAGTTTACCAACCCCCTGGTTAAGTGTAAATCTTGTGTAGGTAATACATGAAGCTGAATCTACTCTGACAACACCTAACCCTGACCACACGGACATGTTTCTGTTATCTGTTATCTTCTCTCTC
This sequence comes from Gymnoscopelus microlampas, assembly GCF_963454915.1. NCBI lineage: Eukaryota > Metazoa > Chordata > Actinopteri > Myctophiformes > Myctophidae > Gymnoscopelus > Gymnoscopelus microlampas. The sequence goes on from NC_139950.1 coordinate 15,688,831, forward strand.
CATCTTTAAGGTGACTCTCTTGAGCTCAGTTGACCAAACAGTTGCAGGATCAGTCATTTCACAAACGCTCCATCTGTGTGTGTGTGTGTGTGTGTGTGTGTGCGTGCTATCTTGCGTGCCGCTAGAGTAAGCAGGTACAGTATCAGGTGCAGATGGTATCAGGTTACTGTGACAGGCGCAGGTTGATGTCAGTGTAGAAACCACTTACACCATTTCCCGGCCATTTTTCTTTATTTTTGTAACAACTAAACCACTTTTAGTTTCATTAAAAAAAGACTTATCACAAACGTATTAACACAGTTATTAATACAGCTTGCATTAAAATGCAATCTGTGTCTGGATAATCTCATCTGAATCGTGAACGATCCGATCTTGCCCTTGTGGTGTTTTTTACACCAGCGATTCTCAAACATTGTCTTTTTCATGGACTCCCACATTAATATGCATTTTGCCGCGGACCCCCATCTGAAAATATTGTGTGCCAGGGACCCCCATACAAGATTTGTGTTTAAAAAATAGTAAATATTAGTTTTCTTCTTTTTTTTTAATGGCAGATCAAGATACATTTTTTGCTACTTAGTATCAGAGCTGCTAATAATACATTGATTATATGACAGGATTCTGTGACGTATCCCGAATAAAGTCACTGAAACTCTAAAAGCAAAGGGACAGCAGGTTGAAAGTGGTTAAAAATTGGAAAATGATGTGTATTTCGCCGCAGACCCCCATCTCAAAATGTTGTTCCAGGGACCCCCCAGAAGCAAAGATTTGAGTTAAAATGTGCGCTTGTATATCTGCTGTTTTTGAATAGTTGAAGTATAAAATAATGGTTTAAGTGGTTACACAGATATGTTCCCGGTCTTAATGGGTTAATAATAAACAAACAGCAGTGATTTACGTTGGGACAATGACGTATACAGTGTGAAGTCCACATAACGAAGATGGTCACATATTTCGTCTGGCGGACGCATGATGGAGGATGCGAGGAGCATTACTGTATTCTTGAGAAACAGGCTCCAGTGTAGCAGCTGTGTATGCATGTGCAGTGTGCTGCATTGGCGAGCGTGACTGTAACAAGACATGTCGGCTCTAGTTAGTTTAGTTTCTGGGGCATTTAACATTGGAACGACATGGCTGAATACAATCTTGTGTGATCAATTATAATTTTAATTAGGATCTAAGGACGTACACATGCTGATTAAACAAATAGCCCTCATGTCTCATGTTAACAATCTGTTTTATGCCCCTTAGCTGTTACTGTTCTGGTAAACAGAGGCTCTTGATGGCTGATTTATCAAACCATGTGTTACATGTCATCTCCCATGTTTTATGACTGGAAATATCTACATGATTTACAGTGCCTTGTTTTTTGTCGCTGTCGGGCATAAACCTTGTATATCCAAAACTGTTACTTCACTACTGTTAATGTAGCAAAAACATTTTTTTTATAACATTTATAAAAAGAGGCAACCACGTTCACTTAAATTTATATATAGCTGATATATAGCGGATCTACAAGCTCACAATGCGGCGTCGTGAGCTTGTAGGTGAGCTAGTTTTGCTACTTTTGTGTGACACTGTAGTAGAACAAAGTAGAGCATTAATTTATGGGGGGGGAAAAACCCATACAAAGTTTAAAAATGTAGATACAAGGTTTCCGCCCGACAGCAACGATTTGTTCACTTGATCAGTCGGCTGACAGCGTTGTGCCATAAATCATCCCGTCAGCCGGACGGGGGAGGAGCCAAACCCCAGAGGCAATTTACTTCCTGTTGTTAAATTGATGACTGTGCAGTTTTTCATTACCTGCGGTGAGGGGAGGAGTTTTGATGGGGAAAAAGTTCAGGTTCCTTAAGAAATGGATGTTTTCAAACAAAATCTGCATCATGCATCATCACTTTGTTGCAGAGTTTGCTAAACAAAAGGCAACTTAATGGAAGAATGCAATAAACTGAATAATTACTGTAGTATGTTAATGATCCATTGGATCAATGCCAACCGCCTAACTTCCTTGCCAGTGTTAACATGTTAATCATGCATGCAGATAATAATAAAAACTATGAATAATGTATTTTAATGACATTAATCATGCATCTCTTTTGGGCTTTTGGTGAAGGCAGGGGAACATCTGTGCTGATGGAGAGCATGGCCCTACAGTATATAGGAACGCGTCGTTGAATACAGTATGTACAGTAGTTTTGTTGAGAAACATTTGTTAGAAGTTACAATGGAAAATCCAATTCATGTCAAGCTAATCACCATTGTCTATTGCTGAGCTGTGTTTCCCCTATGGATGAAGTTGTAACAGCGGTGTTGAATATTTATTTTGGGAGAAAAAAAGAAAGATGGAAAATGTATTTTGTGCTCAAACACTAAGGCTCATTAAGTGTATATACTACTGTATATACACTTAATGAGCCTTAGTGTTTGTCAGCCTGAGGAAGGTGTCTTTGAGATTGACGTAATGTTTAATTGATTCTCCATTCGGCAAAGCTGTTGCTTGCTTGACAAAAGCACTTTGAAATGTGACGATGTGATGATAGCTTGTAGATCTGTTCTTTTTGGTAGGCAATGCAGGGGTCTATTTAGTGAGGTCTGCAAATGATAGGTCTAATCCTCCTGATCAGCGTTGGTTTGTTTCATTGGTGGCTTTCTTTTATGTTACGTTAATAGAGCCGGATTTGAGTAGCACACTTTTAAATATGCGGAGCCGCAGAACTATTGAGAGAGAATTGCAACACTTCCATTGACTAATGTTGTAATGTAGACTATTCTCATAATAATCAAACATACATACCAAAATCAACTTGGTTCACAATGCATGACATCGTGACTCATTGGGAGCTTATAGATCGGCTTTTTTCAAATAATAGCCGATATACAGTATATATGGTTGATGCTATATTAACTCATTTTGCTGGGGACCCCCTGGAACCTCTTCAAGGACCCCTGGGGGTCCCCAGACCTCACTTTGAGAAACAAATAGCAGATCTACAAGCACACAAAGTGTTGTAAGGTTATAAATCGAGTAATCGACTAGTTTCACTAATATTGAAGGGCTTAAATGGTTAAACTACAGCCATCAAGAACAAATATACATATACATAATAAAATAAATAGACATAATGTTTGGGGAAAAGTCATATTCTGGATCAGTCTACTACAGAAGAATATGTGACGGGGTTTAATGACAGGGTTAGGGTCTTATGTAAAGTGGATTATCTGACCAAAGCGTGGCTTTTCAGTCTATTCAGTGTTGCTCTGCAACAATGGAGGCTTGTGTTGTGTGTAAATCTACTGGTATTAGACCCACTGACCCACTGCAAAAGCCTCTGCTGTCTGTCACATGTCCGTGGATTAAAGTTCTCAGTCACTACGACTGATTTCAGTCATTTTGATTCCATACAAGGCAGCATGTCTTCTATGGCTGTGGTTCTCAAACTTTTTCATTTCAAGGACCCCCAAATTAATATATATTTGGCCACGGACCCCCATCTGAAAAGACCACCCAGCAGAGAAGATGTAGGCTTATGTAAAAATTCAAAATTAGCAGATGTACAAGTTTGATGTGAGCTTGTAGATCTGCTATTTTTAAAAGCCAACGTATAAATGGATAAAGTGGTTATTGGTTAAAATGATTGTGATGCTATGTTAACTACTTTAGCTTGGGACCCCCTGGAACCCCCCCCCCCCCCCCCCCCCCCCCAAGGACCCCTGTGACCCCACTGTGAGAACCAATGTTCTATGGAAGCACACCAAAAATTGCCGATCAACGATCAAATAGCTTGTAGATCAGCTATTTTTGGTTGTTTGTTATTTTAAGATTGTAGAGTATTTGAAGTGGTCATACTAGCAGTAGAATATATTATAGAGTGTTTGAATTGATCACACTATAGCAATAGAATACCTATGTCAGAGGCATCTTCTTAAATAAAACCCTAATCCTCTCAGATATTTCATAAAAGTAAATGTTAAAGCCTTGCTCTGCAATTTCTTCCTGGTTGGCTGCATGTAGAACAGCAGGAACGTCTGGAGACTCTCGTCCAGGACAGTAGCTAGGCTTCAGACGCGCCTCCACAGGAGACATGGCTCACATCTGAACCCATTTGATTTGGCGTTAGAACACCGTTGCGACCGCATGCCCTTGCTGACATTGACCCCAGGCAGGGTTCAAACGCACGACCATCCGTATGAAAGGCACGTGCTCAAACCGCTACACCAGGGCGGCCCTGATACACATTATTGTGCCAAATTGTTTAGGGGGTGAGGGGCGCCTTTCATGCTCTTTCACAAATCACAGATTGACAAACCTTTCAGTCGTGATATTTTATTTTAATTTTGCTTTAATCCATGCATGTCCATCCATTCCTCTGCTGTATTAGTAGGTCTGTCTGACACCATCATTCCATTTTTTTGGTTGACAAGTAATAGCAATTAGTGATTTAATAGTGTTTTTGTCATTGGAACATTGGAACATATGAATCAAAATGACATTTCTTTTTGCCTTCTTCAGGCATACAGAAAGGGTACACAACCGTAAGCTTGCATTAAAACTCTGATATCTGCACGTGTGTTTGTGTGGGCGGCTGCCCAGTAAATAAAATAAATCACAAGCCGGTTTTATGTAGTTTTATATCGTCTCTGTTGGGTGGAAACCAAAACGATTGCTTTTTAGGCTTTTTTTCAGGAGATGCCTGAAGAAGGTCTACTGTATGTGACCGAAACGTTGCTTAAATAACAAAAGTGTTTATTGTGCAAGTGCAGACGGTGTGCAGGTCATTTTATTGTATTCTGCTTTTCAGGATGCGCATTCAAAAATGGCAAAAGTAGCGTGGTTGTCACCAAATCCCAAGGCCAAATGGTCTTGTCATCTCATAGCAAAGCAGTGTGCCTCTGCACACCGTTTGGGATCCACTGAGCTATGCTGTGTGTTTTATTCTCCTGACTGATATAACCTTCACTGAACTCGGGCATGATTCATATCTCTGGCATCCATCACTTGCTGCTAAAGCACTTTTTCCTCCAGAGAGAAGTGGACGAGTAGTGGAACAGAATTAAGTCTAAATTATGCTTCAGCTAGGTTGACTTTTTTTACTCCATCTGCTGAGTGCGGCATTGATGTCAGAATCATGGTTAATTATATTTACAAAAAGATGGGAGAGAAGTCAGAGAACCCTTCCAGTAAGCCCTGGCAAATATAGATATGGATGGGGATATTAAGATTAGATAACTAGAGACCTAGATCACCTCTTCATCTTCTCTTCATGTTTTAATGAAAATATGCGATTACATTTTGATTGAGACATTTTTGAGACGGCTCCAAAGCCCCCCAAAAAATGGGAGATAAGATTGAGCCAGACGCTTTGAGGACAGACAGGCAGGCGAGGAAGCACAGGGTGGGTGAGGGAGAGAGATTGGTGGGTATTTATTTAGATAGCAGCCATCCTCCTGCGCTCAGAGGATGAAGTGATGCCTCTTCAGTGTCCATGCAATCCATAACTGTGATTGCTTCACCTGCCTCCTCTCTATTCCTCTCCTCTCTCCCCAGTCCCCACCCCACCAACCACATCCACTCGCACTTATCCTCCTCCACCCCATCCCTTTGATCTGCCTCTTTTTCCTTTTTTTTTCACCATTTAGCTGCCCCCCGCCCGCCCCACCTCCCCCGACACCAACAGTATAAGAGATGTTCTGGCAGAGACACAATACAGGCCAAAAACAGGTTTTGTTTTTACCTGTCTTTCCAGCTGAACTGACCAGCTGTTAAGTTGTTCAGCTGAGCTGACCGTGTATCTTGTAGATCGGCTATTCTTGCTGCTTTAGTGTGACACTGTAGTATGACGAAATAGGGTGTTAATTTACGGAAAGAAATTAATGATGGAAAGAAAAATTTGAAATATAGAGATATAGGGTTTATTCTGCCCAAGGGCAACAGTACAATCCAAGCCTCTACCAAAGTTAAACATCACTTTAACTTGGCAGAATGAGAATGGCACCACAGGTGGGAGGTTTTTGTGGTACAGGTTTGAGTTTTCTCTCGTGAAATGATAGTAATCTTGCTCAGAAAGATGGATGTATTGATGAAAATTAAATTGCCTTCAAAACGGCAACACCGCAGGGAAGCAGGCCGAGAGGAAGAATGAGTCGGAGAATAGGAAAACGCTGTGAAATCTCTGTTGTTACACCACGAGGAAAGAGAACAAGACTTACTATCCACAGGATTCTCATCTTCAAGTTGTGTCTGCCATCGTTTCAATGTGTTGGGTTCAGTGGTTTAATATGTATGAAGCATTATGCTCTGTTAGGCTTTGGCGGTATCTATTTTTACCTTAATAACTTCCTGACGTTTCATCAGGGTATATGACTGTATTTGTTCTACAATAGCCAGGAAAGGAGTTTTTTTTTTTTTTACCCTCTTTTTCTCTCCCCAGTTTATTCATTCAATTCCTCCCCACACACATATTTGTGTGCGTTGTCACTGCTGTTGTACCCTACTGGCTCACCTGCCAGTGAGGAGCCCCCACCGGGATTCCGCAGAGCCTCCGTCCTGCTCCTCCCGCCCAACCTTTTGCACCTTATGTCTAAACTCACCTTATGTCTACACATAGCCTCATGTTGTACCACCGCAGTCGCAAGCTCACGGATTGGCCATTTCTTTTTGTTTTTAAAATGTTGGTCGTGGCCGTCGGTGGAGCCGAGCACTCGGTTGGAGCCTCGGAGCCTCAAAACGAGCGAGCCATTTTCAATCCTACTGTTTCTGCGCTTGTATATGCGTAACGTATATATGTAGATATCTTTCTCTCTTATCTTTTTCTTTCTTTCCTGGAAACCAACAAAATGACGGAGTTTGCACAAAAAATAATTTCACCCACTGATTTACACCTGTAAACCTGTGATGTGACAAATAAAACTATTCTGATTATTATTATTTTTTTAAATGTAGCTGCTTGTGTATAGCATATTGTCCAGACTATAGCTTACAGTGCTTGGTGTCTGATTTGCATTTAGCCTACTTAGTCAAGTCTTGCTGTGTTAAATGCTTAATGGCCCATAGAATAATGATTAGCTAGGAGATGAGCACCCTTCTTCCATAGATTGAACTTACACAGCTGGAGGACCCGACACATCAGTGATACATCAGTAGGTTGAACACAGATAAAGTGCAGGTGCTGGTGACAGGCCGGCACTTCTCTGGCCGTGGACCTCTACCCCATCTGAAAATACTTTGTGCCAGGGACCCCCATACAAGATTTGTGTTGTTAAGGTAGGGTAGGTGATATTTTTTGGTGAAAACAGAAAAAAAAATTTGTTAAAAGGTTTAAGCACTATATTATGATAGTAATGATAAATAGTGTTTGTCTCCCGGTCTCTCCAGCTCTTTAATAAACTGAAGAAAAAAAATGTCTGGTGGGTTGCAAATTTTCAGCGAATCAGGAGAGAGTACCCATTTATTAGCTTAAATTTCATAGCGTTCCAGTTCCAATTTAGTCTGCTCCTATCTTTGTGTCATCACTTCCAATTTCACTAGTTTATCCTGTATCCTGTGTGAGTTCTCTCTCCTTATAAAATTGGTATTCTTTTGAGAATATCCGATCTACAAGCTCACAACGCACCGCGATGCAACGCGTTGTGAGCTTGCAGATCGGATATTTTCAAAAAGCACATGTACAGCCTTTGAGTTAAAGTGGTTGAACTGATTCTGACGCTATATTATTTACACATTTTTGCTGGAGACCCCCTGGAACCTTGACAAAGAGAATGTGAGCACTCCTCCGTTGAATAGTTCACAGTTCACGTTTATCGGGTGCATCGTTGTAGCGGAAAGAATATCTTTGAAAAGATCACCAGGTCCTTTCAGGATCTCTTATTTATTGAAAAGCCCCAGCAGCGGATCAAACACAACAGATGTTTCGCCCTACGGCCTTCCTCTGTGTGAATCAGCTGAAACGTCCGTCATGTTTGATTTGCTGCTCCGGCTTTTCAATAAATGAAAAAAAAAAAAAAGCCTGGAACCCCCTCAAGGACCCCCGGGGGTCCCCGGACCCCACTGGCCTGAAAGTCACCTCGAGCTATAGTTCTATGTGGCAATACTGTTACATGAATCCTTATAAATTCATAATGTAACTGATTAGCTACAGTAGGAGGCCCTAATGGAGCAGGAATGGCTACATTCCCAGTTGTAATATATTAACCCATTAAGACCTGAGGCGATTCTAAAAAAAAATCGAAATCCTAACAGTTTTTTGAAAAAAATATCAAAAATATTTTTTCACGATTTTTCAAAAATAGCAGATCTACAAGCTCGTAGCGCGGCACTCGGTGCCGCGCTATGAGCTTGTAGATCTGCTATTTTTGAATAGCCAAAGAAATCTAAAGTGACACAGATGCGTTCCAGGTCTTGATGGGTTAATGTCATTTTATATCAAAATGTGCCATGAAAATGTTTTGGACGGTGTTGAAAATCAGGATTTCTAAACATGCCTGTATTATACCATAATACCTCGATACCTTAATACCGCCCAAGACTCGTCGTGTGTGTGTGGTGTCTGCTCTGCATTCCAACAACACAGCACGGATAACAAAACAAGTAAATAGATGAGCGTGTGTGTGCGTGCGTGACTGTGTGTGTGTGTGTGTGTGTGTGTGTGTGTGTGTGTGTGTGTGTTTCTGTGTCTGAGCCAGGTGCTCCTGACAATAAACGATGATGTCTCTGTCAGGAGTGTTGATAGCATGAAATGTTGATTCAGAAACATGCTTTGATACGATATTGTTGATGCACGAGCGTAACTCCCTGTCCCTCTCGCGCGTATGCTCTGAAAGCTGATTTTGCGGCTTATCACCTGCAGCCCAGAATAAAGCCTCCCCAAAGAATGCATGACGCTGAATACCTCAGACAGACGCTATACGGTAACAAATAAACCCCTATCTGTATCTTCCATACTGTCACAGCATGGCTTTCCTGTATACGCTATTATGTGCACAGGACATAAGCTCCCCCTTTGCATATCATTGTCACTCCATGGGTTTGAATGGCAACCGTTTGAGTCCTGTCTGGCACTATCGCTTTTTTTTTGTACTGAATGACTGTCTAGCACCATCACTGTCTGAATGACTATGAATATACATTATAGGACTGTCAGTATGTACTCAATTCTGACACTCTTCAGACATACTTGATATCTGCTGCTTGCTACACAGGAGACCGAGGCACTCTATTTTTAACCCATTGAGACCTGAAGCCGATTCTACATGTCTCCTAAATCTCAACAGTATTCTCAAAAACGTATGTTTCTATATCAGTGGTTCTCAATCTTTTTCATGTCAAGGACCCCCAAAATTATATGTATTTGGCCGCCGACCCCCATCAAAATATTTTGTTCCAGGGACCCCCCAGAAGCAAAGATTTGAGTTAAAAATGTTTAAAAAATATATATATTCAAAGATTTGCACACATTTTCACGATTTTTCAAAAATAGCAGATCTACAAGCTCATAGCGCGGCACTCGGTGCCGCGCTATGAGCTTGTATATCTGCTATTTTTGAATAGCCCAAAGTGTAAAATAATGCTTTTTAGCTCAAATCTAAAAATGAGTTCCAGGTCTTAATGGGTTAAGTGCACACCAAATGTCTATCTTTTTATATTGGATATTGTTGTTTTTTTGTATTTGACATTCTCCTTTTTGATTATCTTTTGAACTGGAACCTTGTACAGAAAGCCAATAATCTCACCCACTCTTTTTGCACCTGTTAAACTGGTGATGTGACAATAAACTTGGAAGTTGAACTCTATCTGTAGTTAAAACCAGCTGTTGTTGCCGTGAGAGAGGCTGAGACGATAGCATTGAACGACTGCACAGTATAAAGTTCTGCCAGGACCACTTTTTGTCCAATTAAAAACATTCAATGGCACATTTAAACAGTAATTTAATTGCAATATTCAAGCAAATGTTATTATGTTTGGCGGCATGGCTCTGTTCTGGGATTTCCCTCCTCCCTTGGTACTACAGATACAGAGCAGCAGCAATAATGACATCAGACAGTGACATTGGTAAGATCAGACGGGCATAAAAGCTGGGCACCCCCTGGACACGGGTCTGGAACAGTGTATGCTTATTATAAGCGACTTTGGGCTTGCCTTGTTTTTATGTTAAGTTGCTTGGTGGTTGCGTTGTTTTTTTTGGGGGCTTGTTTCCAAAGTGTAGTTGCTTGTTTTGGGCTTGCTTCCTAATGTTGTTTAAACCAGTAGTCCTCAAACGTTTTCATGTCAAGCAAGGACCCCCAAAATAATATGTAAGCTATTTGTCTGCAGACCACCATCTGAAAATGTTTCATGCCAGGGACCCCCATACAAGATTTGTGTTTTTTTCATTTTCTTCAAGATTCTTTTGAAAATAGCAGATGTACAAGCTTGTGGGCTTGTAGATCTGCTATTTTCAAATAGCCGAGGTATATTGGTTTAAAGGGCTCATGTGGCTTAGTCACTTCTTTTGGGCTTGTTTTAGCTTGTTTCTCTCGCAAAACCTGGCAACACTGGTCTGGAGGTGGGTGAGCAGGTAGACATTATGCGTATGCTGCGGCAGGACCAGACTAAAGATGAGGCATTTATAAAGAGCGCTCCGTAACGTTAATGGACTCTGACAGCTGACTGAGAGACTGCTGATAATAGCCCACTGAGCAATAGTCGTCTATTAGACGTCCGTCTAAAACAGGGTTATAATTGGTCTACTGGTGAAAGTTTTTTAGCGGTCTAGGCTTAGCCTAGACGTTGATTAGCTGTTTTTTAAACGTCTATTTATAGACCGTCTATATTATAGACGTCATTTCAACGTCTATAATATAGACGGTCTATAAATAGACGTTTAAAAAACAGCTAATCAACGTCTAGGCTAAGCCTAGACCGCTAAAAAACTTTCACCAGTAGACCAATTATAACCCTGTTTTAGCCTACCCCTTAGACGTATTTTAGACGTCTAATAGACCAAAAAATGCTCAGTGGGAGTAGAGTAGCTTGGGAGGAATCAACTGATGGCTTTAGAAGTGAACTTGACTATTATGTCTTCCTGGCAAAAAGCTTTCACTCGCAAGAGTGAGAGAGGCTTAATATACTTTATTTAGTTTTCACTCTTCAGTTTGTGTAAGACTGCTGTGACTTCTAGTCGTGTAAATCTTGGCTATGATGAGAAATCCCGCTGTAATAGGTTTTGAATTTATTTGAGTCCAATAAAGCTCGTCCAATGAAAATAAATGTTGAGTTGATTATGTTCAAGTATGTATGAAGGTATATTTACAGTGGGTTATTCTAGGGTAAGTGTGTTTGCCCTCCACTGACTCAAATCATAGCATAGCAGCAAACTTAGAATTGCTGCTTCACGCCCTCCCAATTCCCCTGCTTCAAATTGTACTTTTTTAAATTGGAATAGAATAATAATAGATTAGAATTTAATACTACTTTGTGAATTTGAATAAAATGAATAGAACGCTACATTATTAATCCCCAAAGACAAATGAATGTTCCACATTGAAGAGTCCATCCAGTCAACCCATACAAGCACTTGGAATTGTAGGAGTTGAGGCATTACATTTAGTTTGACTCGGTTACACAGATAAATATTGTGAAAATAGACGATTTTCACAATGCCTCTTTCTTACATAATATTTGACAATTTTGGTATTAAAGGAGAATTCCGTTCATTTTAAGTGTTATGTTTGATGTGCGTCAAATCACTTACCAACGTAGGAATGAAAATCGCGTGACTCCACAAATCCCCCTATCGACCCCCACCGTTGTCATGATAGTAGGATGCTGGATAGCCCAAATTTATAGCCTATTTTAACAAATGCAAAGTCTGTTTTTTTGCTTCTAGTACTCATTGTTGAGTCCCATGATAATGTAACAGGCGCTAAAACTCCGAGAAGCTAACGGCTAATAACAGAACGAGCTAATGCTGGGGCTGCTTATCTCTCTGCATGGCAGCCCCAGGTTGCCAGGTCGGGAGAGAAACAGGCAGGGTCGATAGGGGGATTTGTGGAGTCACGCGATTTTCATTTCTACGTTGGTAAGTGATTTGACGCACATCAAACATAACACTTAAAATGAACGGAATTCTCCTTTAACCCATTAAGACCTGGAACTGTGTCATTTTTAGATTTGAGCTAAAAGCATTATTTTACACTTTGGGCTATTCAAAAATAGCAGATATACAAGCTCATAGCGCGGCACCGAGTGCCGCGCTACGAGCTTGTAGATCTACTATTTTTGAAAATTTGTGAAAATGTGTGCAAATCTTTGAATAAATACATTTTTAAAGCAAACATTTTTAACTCAAATCTTTGCTTCTGGGCGGTCCCTGGAACAACATATTTTGATGGTGGTTTGCAGCCAAATACATATCATTTTGGGGGTCCTTGGCATGAAAAAGATTGAGCACCACTGATATAGAAACATACGTTTTTCAGAAAACTGTTGGAAACTGTGGATTTAGGAGACATGTAGAATCGGCTTCAGGTCTCAATGGGTTAAAAAAGGTCTTAAAAGTCATTAAATTGTAACTTTAGAAACGTTCAGATACCCTGTATAAACTTCTACTGTATGTTGGTTTGTTTACTGATGAGTGAGAAAACAATGTTGCACATGAAGCTAATCATCTGGGGACCCCCCCCAAAATAATTTCGGGTCCCGACCCCAAGTTTGGGAACCACTGCCATACACAGAGACAGGGGCCCCGGGGGCACAAAGACAGGAGCTGGCATCTCATCTTCACTCTGACCACCTTCTGTTTGCCAGCTGTCATTTTGCTAGATTCTTGTGCCAAGTGGTGAGTGTTTTGGAACTGGCAACCTTTGTGCTGCTAATCCGCCTCTCTAATCTCTAGGGCTTATCTTGGGCCGTATACCTGTTATTTTTACCCACCCCACTCTAATATAGCTGCAGGCTAGAACCGGCCCCTAGCAAAACAATGGTCTGGTCATCAGTGGTGGAAAAAGTACTCAATTGTTTTACTTAAGTAAAAGTACCAATACTGCAATATAGAAATACTCTGTTAAAAAAAAAGTCCGGAATTCAAACTGTACTTGAGTAAAAGTACAAACGTATTGGCACCAAAATGTACTGAAAGTACCTAAACCAGAAAGTACTCATTATGCAGAATGTCCCATATCAAGTTTTCAAATGTATAAAAATCAGATCTACAAGCTCACAATGTTGGGGGCTGAATGTTTTGTAATAAATCAAAATCTATAACTAGTAACTAAAGTTTTCAAATAAATGTAGTGGAGTAAAAGTACAATATTTGGATCCGAGATGTAGTGGAGTAGAAGTACACTCAATTAAAGTACAAATACGTCTACATTGTACTTAAGTAAATGTACTTTCCACCACTGCTGGTCATCAACTGCTGCACGACCGATGCTGTAGCGAGTGTTTGTGTGTGGGTCGAGAAGCGATTACATAATGACTCAAACGTTTTCACCTCAAGGACCCCCGGTTTGGTATGCATTAGGCCACGGACCCCTATAACTCTGAGAGTGTACAAATAGAGTTCTATTTGTAAACTCACGCTTGAGTTACAGACCCGTAAGGATACATCTGGTTCTTAACTATCAAATCTTTTAGCTGGGGACCCCCTGGAATCCCCTCAATGACCCCAGGCGGTCCCCAGAAACCCACCTTGAGAACCAGTGGTCTACAATACACCATGAATGAATCTCTCTCTCTTGTGTTTTTTGTCATCCAGGTGGCCAGGCAGTAAGGCTTGACAGAAGATGAGGCAGAGGTGGATGCTCTTCAGATGGCTGGGGACAAGCATGGCCATCCTCTCTCTGCTAGCCTACAGCTGGGGCCAGGACACCGAAGGTATGGAGGACATCCTTCACTAAGGGGGCGAATGTATACTTTGTTCCAAGGCCTGTGTCGGATAAAAAAAAAAAAAAAAAAGAACAAACCAGGGAAATAACTGATGTTCAATTGAAAAACGTGACAAGTGACAGCAGGGACCCTCTGGCCTTTGTCATCTTCAGTGTTATGATTGTCCTTTTGTAGTCTTATGTTGATGCGTTTAGGTCGTGATCTGGTAGGATGCTTCTTAGAAACCGTGTGTGTGTGTGTATTCTGTTGTTTTCAACGGTTTGACCGTGGCAAATGCACTTCTTCTCCAAACAGCGCTGTGACAATAGTGTGAAAAAACAAACAAAAACATGATTGATGTTCACCGCATCATTGGAGGGTTATTTTCTTTTGTATAAAACATTGAATATTTTATTTACAGTACAGCAGCATGTTATAAAAAGCCAAAGGCTTTGTTTCCATTGTGGTGTAGCGTATCACGCCCGTCATACAGCGACGGGTATCAGTCAGTTTGTACCTTCATGACGCTGGCTTCCACTGAAATGACTCGTACTGTAGCCTGTTGCTATAGTGTGAACACAGTCAACAACTTTGTGCTGTGAACAACACAATTACAGAGGAGAAGCTTATTTGACTTTGTCACATAGAAGGATTTCCCCTTGTGATGAACTAGTTGGCTCTGGTCCTCTGTGTACTGGAAATGCTCCCAGACATTTGACCATGAAATAGAGGTGTCACTACAGTATGTGATCACAGCATGAGATAGCCACTGACATAAAAGCTGCTCTAGAATGCATTCATGTTTTTCAGGCCAAGGACCCTTAAGCTGAGACGGAGATGAAGCAGGGACCCCCACTAAATATTGTAAAAACAATTGTGTTGCAGATTAAACTTTTTCATAGATTTCACAGATCGCTTCCTTCACTTGTTTAACAGCACTATCATCAGTGTATGTTGGATTCATGTTAACGTGTGTTTTCAGACATTTAACCACTTAAACACTCAATACTTTTTGTACCCTCTACTCCAAACCTCTTTGCCGAAAATAGCAGATCTACAAGCTCACAACGCGCCCCCCTTGCGACATTGCTCTTTGTTCCCTCTACATCAAACGTCTTTGCCAAAAATAGCAATTCTGCTATTTTCGTCTGATGTTCACCTCAGAATAGGGATGCCAGGGTTCATGTAAAAAAAAAAGTTCCTATCAGACAAATGCTTGGCGGCCCCCCTGTAGTAACTCTGAGAACCCCTTAGGGGTCCCGGACAGCCTGTTGAAGACCCCTGCATTAAAAGGAATGAACTGCTACGGCGGTTATTAATAATAATTGTTTAAAGAGTTTTGTGTCAGACAGCGTGTGAATTAATTCAGTAATATGATTCATACACCTACGTAGAGCACAAAGAAAAGTCATCCCTGGATAATGAAATATGGAGAATTTAATCATCTTTCTTAGCTAAATGAATAGCCTGCCTCCCCAATGGGCAATGTTAATGGTTTATATGTTTTAGTGAATGAAAGAATGTCGTCTTATTCCAAGACGAGGGCACTGTTCTGGCCCTACGTTTAATGTTATGTACAAGCTTGAGTTTAATGAGAGTCGAGATGATTATTTTTGGTCATTGTCCGTGATATATACAGCCCAATAGAAAATGATTTAGTTCTCGCTGATGCACAGTTGTACTGCTGCCAAGCATTTACAAAAGCCTTTGATACAAATGCCATTTGGAGGTCAGGGAAAAATCAATTTGATTTAATCGAATAAGAGGGACTGTAAAGATATCACTGTCACGCGTGGCTTTGAATATTCCGGATGGTTCTCCAATGTAAATCGCTTTGCTCTCACAAGCGAAGGCTTTTAAAAGTCCCCCCGAAATATTGCTCTGAAGGCGTTATTGAAAAGGGAGTGCATAAATCCGCCTATCTCCAACAGTCCAGTGATCGAGGAAAGAGGATTCGTCTGGTAGCTCCATGTGCAACGTTCCCCCCGTTAGGGAGAGGAAAGTCTAAGCATATCGCTTCGACTCGTCTGCCGTGTAGGAGATGCCAGGTGCCGTGTGTGTGTGTGTGTGTGTGGGTGTGTGCACGTGTCCTTGTATTACTATACAGTACACCAGGGCCAAATGTCTGCACAAGTATAGTAGAATTTGAGAAATAGACATAACATTTTCCTGGAGGACAGTTGTTTAACCCTTTCAATCCGGGAAGGAACGCATACCGTCTCATTTTAGATTTTCTTTAGCTTTAACCATTATACTTTGACTATTCAAAAATACCAGATATACAAGCTCATACTGCCGCGCTATGAAGGGGTGTGACTCGACCCGCGCTATGCATCTTTCTATATCAGTGGTTCTGAAACTTTTTCATGTCAAGGACCACCCAAAATGTTATGTATTTGGCCGGGACCCCCCATCTCAAAAAAAGATTTGCACACATTTTCAAGTAAAAAAAAAGAAAAAAAAAACAGATCTACAAGCTCGTAGCACGGCACTCGGTGCCGCGCTATGAGCTTGTAGATCTACTATTTTTGAATAGCCAGTCCTATTTAAATCAGACTCACTCAAGCCTTTGCCAGCTTGTTTTGTGTTTCTTGCCAAGCTGGTAACACTTACCAGCGTGTGTGTGCGTGTGCATGTGTGCGTGCGTGCCAGTGTGTGTTGACAGTCCTGTGAAGCAGTAAGATACCGAGATAGAGCCACGCTTCAGTCCACACGTGACAACACTGTACTGTACTGTACATGTACTGTACACGACCCAGGTCAACGCTCACACACTGTACCTTTCAAACTGCCATGTTATCTCTACAATCCGTGCAACCTCCATTTCTCTCTGTTCCCTTCTTCTTCTTCCCCCCCCCCCTCCCCCCCTGTTCCTTCCGTCTCCCTCTCCCTCCTCTGTTCCTCCCCTTTCATCCTCTCATCATCCTCTGTTCTTGATTTCTTTCCAGGATCACTTAGGTGTGAAATAATGCCATAAATCTGTGTAATCCTGTGCCATGGCTTTATTCAGATCAAAGAGAGGTTTTCCTTTCTGCATGGTGCAGGAATTACAGCTGTCTATCATCCAACAAACATATTTGAACTCTCTCTCTCTCTCTCACACACACACACACACACACACACACACACACACACACACACACACACACACACACACACACCCCTTGACAAGCACCTGGAATTGTAGGAGTTTAGGCATTACACTTTTACATCTTTTGTATTTTTTGAGGTATTAAAATATGCATGGTGCTAAACGGACAGATCCCTGTACTGTATGTCATCTCTGTCAGGTGGAAACCTCATTTGTCCAAAACATACTTTTCAGGATTCAAATGCAAAAGTAGCAGATCTCCAAACTCAAAACGCGTTGCTTCGCGCCACAGGGCATTAATTGACAAAAAACACAACAAGTTAGAACAGGGAGATAAGAGGTTTCTGCACTGCAACGATATATTATATGTAGTGACTCTGTCCATGGTGCTGAACTGAGCAGCAGCCAGCCAGCTTCTTTTAGACTGGTACTGAACAGAGAGCTCCACAGCAGCTGTCTTTTTTGTGTGTTTTTTTTGGCACTGTCAGAAAAAGTGTGGTCCAGGGACCCTCAGGGGTTTAGGGGTTGTGATACAGTACGGTATATACGTTTAACCCATTAAGGCCTGAGGCCGATTCTACAAATGCCTTCTAAATCAGTACTTCTCAATCGTTTTCCTAATAAGAAAATATTCAACATTTTTCAAACTCTTTCAAGATTTCCCCCCCCCCAAAAAAAATCAAAAATAGCAGATGTACAAGTTCGCAGCGCGGCACGAAGTGACGCGCTGTGAGTAGAGCCATATGAAATCCGTTTTATTTTTTTCCCAATTCCGTTTTATTTTTTCCCAAATTCTGTTTTTTCCATTTTAATATTTCTGAATTCTGTATTTTGCTTTTTATGCTCATTTTTACCATAAAAAAAGTGTCTGGTAAGTGGAAATGAATAAATGTTCAAGATATAACAGTCCATACATGGCCCTTGTTGTGTTATACGCAAAAATGTTCCCAAAATAATTCGGTGACTTCGGTCTGAGCATGCGCAAAATGGCGTCGCGCATGTATTATTGTTTCTATCGTCTTTCTAAGACTATTTCTACGTGGATTTTACTGTTTATAAAGTAGGATGTGGCCATGCAAAATGGTGGTGTCCCGTGGATTTGTAAAAATTCGCGGTAAAAAAAAATATTTTACCGCGATTTTTTTTTTTTTTTCCAAATTCTGCAATATTCCGTGTTTTATTCCAATTCCATTTTTATTGGTAATTTCCGCGATTCCGTCCGCGATTCCGTTAACACGGATTTCATATGGCTCTAGCTGTGAGCTTGTATATTTGCTATTTTTTGAATAGCCAGCACAAAAATCTAAAATGACACAGATTCTTTCCCAGTTTAAATGGGATCGTATAATAACTAATTGGACCCCCTGGAACCCTCTCAAGGACCCTTAGGGGTCCACAGACCCCACTTTGATCACCACTCACTGCTATAAGCGGCCATATCAACGTTGGCACACAAAGCTGGTGTTCGCTCATAGTCATTGGTGATGTGTAGGCATTGTTAGAGATACTGTATGCATATCTCTGTAGCCCAATTTAAAAAGGAATGAAGGATAACAATTATCCCACCACACTCTGTCTGACACTAAGAATGTTTTCAATTGACATTTTTAAGATGTAGGCTATTATATTTAGAGGGGGGGGAGATTCAAGCTAATTAGAGAGATAACGGATAGGCTAATTAATTTAGCTAACTGTCTGACAGCCTCAATTGCATAGTATAGCGGAGCCATGCCGGTTACTAGACTCTGTATCTCTGTATCCTGTTTTTTTTCTTCTTTTTTTTTGGGGGGGGGGGGGGTGGAGGGGGCGGAGTCCTTCCTCTGGCTCCGGATGATTTCCTTTTGGCACTGAGATGAATTGCCTCATGAATGGGCGGCCCTCTGAAGGTGAACGGGCACTTTGTGGTTTGCTTTTTGGATGAGAGCGCGCGCACAGGCTCTGAGCACATTAACAGATAAGTGTTGTCGTGTCGAGTCATGAAAACCACTGACCCCCAATAACAACTGGCTTTGAGACTCTGCGTACGTTGCCTTGTTGTGGAATATGTGTCTCTGTGGCTGCTTTTATTATTTGTTTGCGCCTTGCAATGTTTTGTCTTCGAATAAGCATCACCGCCTGGCATTTCCTTGGTTGCAAGCACACAGAAAAACTGTACACATACTTTATTCCCAGCTTCATATACAGTTCGGGTACACACACGCACTCACTCACGCACGCACGCATGCACGCGCGCGCACACACACACGCACACACGCACACACAGAGAGAGAGCAGCCTCATTTATTATGTTCAGTCAACCTCAGAAAAACAAAGAACGGTGTGCTGAAGGTGTGAAGTAAATGTGTTTGTGTGTTTGCTGTGTGTGTGCGTGTGTTGGCGTCTGTATACAAGCTTTGCTGTATACTCAGGGCTGCAATGCACTGTGCTTGTGACAAATTACAACTGATTAGTTTGTTCTCCTTGTTTATATTGAGAATATAGGTCACCAGGTCAGGCGCAGCGCCAGGATTTCACTTTTGGATGTGCCAGTTGTAGAAGTGGGTGGGCCCAGCTAGGCTGGTTAGGCCCACCTACAGAGGCACTGCCTGCAGCTGCTGCCTGCTGCAGGTTTGGTTTGTTTTGATTTGGCACAACTGGAGGAATTTTCAGTGTTTATTTTTCTCCCCCTTGCACAGCTATGAATATTAAAGACAATCTAGGCTTATGAAAAATGGATGATCACCAGATTTTGGAACAGCCATAGAGCGACAGAGGATCTAACCCATGTTCGGCCCACCTACAGCGGCACTGCCTGCAGCAGCTGCAGGTTTTTGTGTGTTTGGCACAACTGGAGGAATTTTCACAGTGCTTTTCTCGCCCTCGTGCAGCTATGAATATTAAAGACAATCTAGGTCCATGAAAAATTTTGGAACAGCCATACAGCGACTGAGGATCTAACTCAATGGTGCTCAAAGTGGGGTCCGCGGATCTACAATCTCACAACGTGACACTTCGTGCCGTGCTGCGAGCTTGTATATCTGCTATTGAAAACATTTTCAGATAGGGGTCCACGGCCAAATACCTATCAATGTGGGGGTCCTTGGCATGAAGATGTTTGAGAACCATTGATCTAACGCATGTGCTTTTAGATCAGTAACGGTATTAACCCATTTAAACCTGATTTTAAAAACGCCTTCTAAATCCTGACTTCAGTTTTCTGAAAAACTTCAAATATTTATTCAAAAATTACAAAAAATTGTGTTGCTATATATAAGAACCCCAAAAGGAGTTTCCGGCTTAAAACTTATAGTTACATAATGGGGTTCCAGGTATAAGGGTTAACCAACAGTACATTACGCTAAGGACACTGTCTGACATGGTTACTGTGTGTATTCATAGTATTAGTTTTTGTCCTGCATGATGCAAGCTTTGCTGAGGGTGTGTACTGTTGTATACTATTGTTTATTATTGATGGTGTTTCTTTTGTGTGTGATGTCTTTACCCTGCTGTACCTACAGTACTTTCTCTTGCCCTGTAACTGTATCTTTTAACTGTTGTGCCGCGTCTGGCAACTGGATTTCCCCCGTGCGATCAAAATAGTTATCTTATCTCAACCCTGTATACATACTTCAGGTGACTGGGGTCCGATCTAAAATAGCTCTATTGGTCTCGGTCACATGGCCTTGTGGTTAGTGTCTACCCTGAGATTGGGAGGTCGGGGTTCAATTCCCCGGACAGGTCATACCAGGCAGTTTGTGCAGGCAGTGTGAGGAAGCAGCAGCAGCAGCCATGACGATGTGATTTATCCATTTCATCTCCATCATTAGCCAGTGTGTATGTGCCATTAGAGACGCAATTCAAAATTTGAACGGGCTTCTGCTCCTTGGAGGGATTCCTTTTAGTTTAAAACCAAATCAAATATTCCATCAGTCCAACCATGTGCATGAATTACTCCCACGTCGATCACTTTAACACGTTAAAAGTGATGGAACGAAAGAAAATGCCTTTGTTCTTCCTGTCTTGAAATGTGCTTTTTAATTGCCAATTCATTTCAGGCCAATTTACATTGCAAAAAAAAGAATAACGTTGTTATATAGTAAGATTTGAAAAGGTGTTTGTATGTTCATAGAGAAAAACTAAACACAATAACATTTAAAATGTAATGCTCAGCTCAACCCTTACAATTCCCCAGATCAAATATGATTATCTTTGGGCGTCGCGGCCTGAAACGTTTGTGAACCACTGGTCCAAGGGACCGTGTTCACGGAAATCGTTTTATGAGCGGAACAGTGCTCAGGATATCATGTCCAGAGCACTCACTCTCCCCGTGATGTATTGAACCTGTCAACTGTTGCTGTGCTCCTGTCATCTGTGTTTTTAAGCTCTTGAACCCCAGCATCCATATTCTAGGGTTAACATTACTAGCCAAGAATCGGCTATTTGGGAAGACATTTGGGTGCAAGAGGGGGGGGGGGGGGAGTGGTCCAAGTACAGTTGCAACTCAAGTCTGTTTTACTAAAAAATAGAGGTTTTTAGTGGTTAAGACAAATAGCTTAGCTGATACAAAGTAAACATTGACTTCTCATGGTTGTGGTAAAGATTCATCGTCGGGTTGTAAATGACCAGGTTGTCAGACACAGAAGGAATGAAACGAGCGGGCGCTCAAAGTTGAACTATTTTCTGCTTGAAGCACTCGGGGCGCTGAGGAAGAATTGTACTATAAAGTTATTATGATTGTTTATATCTAACCTTTATATTCAACCATCACTTATAGTACATTGTGAATATAATAAAGAAATACATCACATGGATGCAACTGGGACGCATCATCAGTGTTGTAGCCTGGGGTCATAGGGTGTTTCGGGTCTCGCAACATACAACATACACCCTCGCCCAGGTGACCCAGCCAGGGTTGATCAAGCCCCGACTTACGTCCCAGTAGCACCCACGGTCAGTCCTATAGGGAAAGACAGGGCCACTCAGTCCGCTTCTCCGGAAGTACTCTGCCGGGACTCGGGGAGGCTCTGGCACGTGGAGGGACTAGGCACTGTGGGTTGTCTCCTGGCCGGGCTCCTCCTTCGTCTCACCAGGTCCAGGACCTGAGCGCTGCGCCAGATCAGATGCACCGCCCCGATCCAAACCTTTCCTTCTGGCGTGATGGTTCCTTGGGCCGATACCACTAGATTGGGCCGTCTAATGGTATTAGCTCCGCTTGCGGTACGCTGGAATGGAATGGCCCTCCTAAAGGCCTCACCGCGGGTTTTTTGGGCTTCTTCCTCACGGAAGACACAGCATGGGGCGCTAACCCATACTGCTCCCGGGATGCCGTCTACATTCCGGCTGTCAACAGTCTCTGATATAACATGATATTGTGTAGCTTGTAAGAGCCACGATGTCTCCGCGAGGCCTGATGGCTATTGTTTTGTTACAGCCTGTCTGTTGTGGCTGTTGTCCTTGTAGCAGCTAGTATGGTTTCAGCCCTGTGTTCGTTGGCAGAACTACCGTACCACCAATCTGTGTCAGACCGTGTGTCTTAACGTACTTCTCCCCACGATATCATGTACGTTAAAGCATAACCATCAGGATTTAGAAGGCGTTTTTAAAATCGGCCTCAGGTTTAACCAGAAATCCACGACAATGGAGTCGGGGCGCAAACTTGCTGCGTGTCGAGAGCACTGAACCGCGACACTCGGACGCTGGGAAGAGGAGCGCTCAGTGTGTCCTTACCATAGACATGTATCCATGTAGACAGGCGCTGGCAGCTCCAAAGACACGTTGTGGTGGCGACACAGCCCCTAATGAGATAGCCTGTCATCCTGTTCATTATGCACGGGCTGTGCTGCACAAGACCTGTCATTTGACTTAGTTGCACACACAGATGAATTACACCAGGGACAGGTAGGAACCACTAGTAGTTAAGCTTTGTTTATGGTCCGTCGTAAGACGGTGTCGCGCACCTAAAATAGCAGACCTATAAGCGTTGTGAGTTCAAAAAGCCAAAGTACAAAGAGGGTTCAAGTGGAACTTTAAGCTGATTTTGATGCTATGTTAACTGACCCCACTGTGAGAAGCACAGAGCCATAGTGTCAGAGAGAGAGAGAGAGAGAGAGAGAAAGAGAGAGGGTGGGGTGTGGGGGACGCCAGTGTTATTGTTTATTGTCAACCCTCTCTCCCCCCACCAACACCTCATCCCAGCCCCCCGGGGAACATCAATCTGTCTGGTCCACCATTCTCAAGGCGCCCGCGGCTCGGATAAAAACATAACAGCAGCAGGCGTAAGAATGGATTTGAAGGGCGGGGGTGATGATGATGATGATGATGATGATGGTGTTAACGCAGAGAGCCGTAGCGTCTCTCTGGAAATGGTTGTCGACATGGTCACTTAACCACTTAAACCCTATATGGTTGACCGGATCCCTCAGGGCTCTATACCAGTGTATTTTCTGTTTTCTGTTATTGTGGGGAAGGCTTTCTCTGAACGTACAAGACAAGCTCACAGCGCGTCACGCTGCCTCCATTTGGTTCCATTTGTACACTCTCAGACCATTTGGTTCCTAACCATCCATCATGTATCTGGGGACCCCCTGGAACCCCATTTAAGGACCCTTGGGGGTCCCCGGACCCCCACTTTGAGAACCAATGACCTAATGTACAGTATATGTGCATGTAATTGCATGTAATATTAATAGCCACTGCTGTAAATACAGAGGAGGGACCCACATATTTAATGTTTGATTGACCTATATACATTTCACTTTAGTAAATTGTCGATGGCCTCGCAGCCCAGCTCACTCCAAGGGCCCCTGCTGGCCCCCGGCCCCACTGGCCCCCAATGGCTAATCCTTGGCCCCAGGGCTCATACTGGTACTCAGTCCCTTTGTTGGGACAAAAGGTGTTACTGTAGTTTGTTTTGTAATGAGAAACAAAGGTTATGACTTCTCCTTTGTGTAACTTCATGTCTGGAGGCTGGTAACATGATCCCTGATGAGCCCAGTGCTCTGCTCCTGGCTGGTGAGAAAAGGTGTCTAAAGACATGGGTCGGGATTAAGGTTGTAATAGTTTGGGATTTTCCATTTTAGTTAAGTTTTAGTTTGTTTTGAATATTTTTGTTTTCCTTATTCAGTTTTAATTAGTTTCTAGAGCAGATTTGCTAGTTTTTATTTTTGATAATGCTAATAGTTTTAATTAAATCATTCTGGTACAGGATTGAAAAGGGCCATTGAGTATTGTTTAATAAAAACTCGAAATAAATTGACAAAAAAGAAAACTACGGGCATTTTGTGTATCATTTCAGTTAGTTTTAATTAGTTTTGTAAACACACAATACAGTTTCAGTTAGGTTTTTTTTTTAAATTATTGTAGTTTTTTTTTATTTCAGGTAGCGAAAAAGTGTTGAACCGGAAGAAACTGGATCCAACATTGAGGAACCTGGAATCGGGCTACATCATTACAAATGTTCGCTGTAAAAATATATATATATATTCACAAATGTGCACACATTTTCACGCTTTTTCAAAAATAGCAGATCTACAAGCTCCTAACCATCGATCTGTCTGGTCCACCATTCTCAAGGCGCCCGCGGAGCTTTTAGCTTGTATATCTGCTATTTTTCAATAGCCAGAGACATCTAAAATGACAGAGACGCGTTCCCGGATTTGAATGGGTTAAACGCTCTCCGCCTCCCCCTCCCGGATCACCAGCGTGTCCAGATGCTCTCACGGCTTCCCGCGCACGTGGTTCCTCCTCCTCCGCCGACCGCCGCCGCCACCACGGAGCTTTGTCCCTCGTCCCCTTTCTGGTTGTCCTCGTTATAGTTCTGTGTATACATCACTGTCGTCTGCCGCTCAGCTGCAGAACGGCCAGCAGATTAAGAGAAAAGTTAATGAAAGGTCAATCCTCAATCTGGAGCACGGCGGACAAACAAACACTAAACCCCCCCCCCCCCCCACACACACACACACACACACACACACACACACACACACACACACACACACACACACACACACACACACACACACACACACACACACACACACACACACACACATCCAGATCTGTTGCTCTTGTCAAATCCAGGTCATGGACACTCACATAGCCATGCATGCAGTGGTGGAAAAATTACTCAAATGTTTTACTTAAGTAAAAGTATCAACACTGCAATGGTGAAGTACTCTGTTACAAGTAAAAGTCCGGAATAAAACATTTACTTGAGTAAAAGTACAAAAATATTGGTTTCAAAATATACTTTAAGTACCAAAAGTAAAAGCACTAAACGGTTTGAAAATGGCAGATCTACAAGCTCACAACGCGTCACGATGCGACGTGCTGTGAGCTTGTAGATCTGCTATTTTCAAATAGCCTAGGTATAAAATAAGGCTAAAGTGGTTAATGTATGTTTTATAACGTGATCATTTATATCTCCAAAGTAACTAGTAACTAAAGTTTTTAAATAATTGTAGTGGAGTAAATGTACAATATTTGCCTCTGAGATGTAGTGGAGTAGAAGTAAAAGTAGACAATTGGAAATACTCCAGTAAAGTAAAAGTACTTCAAAATTGTACTTAAGTACAGTACTTGAGTAAATGTACTTAGTTACTTTACACCACTGACTGCACGCATACACGCGGCCATGCACACACACACACACACACACACACACACACACACACGCTAGTTATGTATATGAAAACGTAACCACGTAAGCCCTATATATACTTTGTCGTGTGACGGATGGGTTGAAACAGGCGGTCTATAGGCTCACGTGTTGTCAGCATGTCAAGTCATTCTCTGTGCCGACAATCACATGCCCACAACCTTCAACTCCAGGCTGAAACTGGTTAATCAGAGAGAATAATTCCCGGGCACTTTCAGGAGAGACTGTCCAAATATAAAACTGGAGCACTCCACTGGTCTGCACGTATTTATTAATCAATTATAGACAGTGGTTGAGAGTGTGTCTGTGGATTTTATGAATGTTGAACTGAATAATGAAATGTATTAACTAGAGGCTTGTGACTAAGACGGTGGTTCTCAAACCTTTTCATGTCAATGGAGCCCCAGACGAGAAGATGTGTGTCCAAAATTGTTAATACTTTAAACGTTCAAAAATAGCAGATGTAGAAGCTCGCAGCGCGGCATGAGGTCACTGTGCGCTTATATGTCTGCCATTTTTGAATAGCCAACGTATAAATGATTGTAATGCTGTATCAAGACACTTTGCTGTGGACCCCCCCCAAAGGTCCCCTGGGAGTTAAGGGTGTGCCGATATATCGTTAAAAAAAACAAAAACAGCCCCGAGGTGAAAAGGGTGACAACATGTTGGGTTTTTTTCGGGTCAGGTGTCACACTATTGCCCTATTTGCATTCAAAACGGCTATTGTAGCTGAAAAGCTACAAGTTTGCATGTCTGAATAATGCAAAAACAGAATTATTTGTTTGCACATTTGCTTTTTTTCTCCCCCATATATTTTCATAATAAAAAAGTGCGTATCGTATCGAAGTTGTGAGCCCAGTATCGTATCGTATCGTTTCGTGAAATTAGTGTATCGGCACACCCCTACTGGGAGTCCCCGGACCCCACTTACTTACTTAGTCCAACCACTGGACTAAGTAATAGTTTTTCCTTGAAAAGTAACCGTTTGTGGACATTCAAGGTTTCCACCAGACAGCGACAAAATTGTGGGTCTATTTTTGGATTGTAGTGATTGGAGGCCAGATGTGCTGTGGCCCATGGACAGTGTTCGTGTCAGGGGGTTAGGGGGGGGGCAGTTGAGTGGCTGTGGTGAAAAGGCTTTTGTTTTTAATCTGGAAGCCAGCAGACTGTAATCAGGCTCTGAGTGGAACCATGGAGGAACACTCTGCAGTGTTGCCATGTCCGCTTAAAGGACAACTTTGTTTTTTTACAACCAAGGTTTATGTTTTAGCTTGTAATTAAAGTAAATAAAAGATGAGTGTTAATTTTTATTTATTTACTGCTTTCTATAGTTTTAGCAATTTTCGCCATCTTTTTTACAGTGGGCGGGGGCATTCTGTCCGGTGGCTAAATATGTCTTTTTTTACACAATAACCCAGCGTTTTCTTTGTTATTATTTATTGTAGCTCTTCTAGCCCCTAATAACTCACATCCGACCATCAAAGACCACGGGACCTTTTTTATTGTGTAAAAAAGACATATTTAGCCACCGGACAGAATGCCCCCGCCCACTGTAAAAAATATTGTGAAAATTGCTAAAACTATAGAAAGCAGTAAATGAAAAAAAATAACACTCACCTTTTATTTACTTTAATTACAAGCTAAAATATAAACCTTGGTTGTAAAAAACCAAAGTTGTCCTTTAAGTCTGTAAAGTCGCTTGTAAATATTGTTAGTTGCGTGGGTTGCTAAAGTGTAGTTGCTTATTTGGGCTTGCTTCCAAGTATTATTTAAAATAAAAAAATGCGTTAAAAACAGTGATTCTCAAACATTTTCATGTCAAGGACCCCTAAATTAACTCATTCAGTGCCAAGCTTATTTATGGAATTTTGGCTCTGAGTGCCACAGCCAAAATTCATTGTAAAAAGAAAGTGCTTAGGAAGCGAGATACAGCCTTTTTAAGTTATAGGTTAAACAAGGAGTGGATGGAGCAGCAAATCTTCAAATCATCATATCTTGGGCTCTGAACATGTTTTTCCCCCCCCCCAAAAAAAAAAAAAAACTTATTTTGATTTTTTTTTTTTTTTTTAATTGTTTTTTATGACGGATTTGACGGATTGTGGCGCTCTGGGCGTCAGGCCACGTGACGGATTTGACGGATTGTGGCACTCAATGAGTTAAGATGTATTTGTCTGCAGACCCCCATCTGTTGTGCCTACGATTTGTATGGGGGGATTTGTATGAAAAATATTCTAAAATCTACAAGCACGTCGCATGCGTTGCAAGCTTGTACATCGCCTATTTTCAAATGGCTAATGTATAGGTTTAAAGTGCTCATGTGATTGTTTTCATAGAACTGGTTGCTTATTTCTCTTGCAAAATCTGGCAACACTTGCAGGCTGTCTGGACATCAAGACTGCATCCCCCCCCCCCCCCCAAGCGTTGCTGCATGCTTGGTTGGGGGTCTGGGCTGACCGCTAGAGTCTCCTGGGGGACACGCAGCCATGTGGGCTGTGAGTGGCGAGTGGCTCACTTATAGAGAGGTTCAACCTCCATTGTGATTACAACCCCATCCTTACACTCCTGTTTTCCATTCATCTGTATACATTCATAGGTGAACAGTGTTCAGACTTTTTAAAACATTTTAGAAAAAATAGCGGAAACACAGTCGCAGATCTACGAGCTCACAGCATGATGTGATGTGATAAGATCAACGATCACGATCAATTGTTTTCTTGCTATAATACATCATTTATTTTGATTATTGGTACTGGACATTGTTAGTCATTTATTTGTATTTTTATGACGTTATTTTGTCTTATCTGCTCTATGCAATTTATTTTACAAAGCCCTAAAAGATAAACCGAAATGTATTTTGTGTTTTTTATGTTCCAATGCCAAAAACACAATTACATGGTTACGCAATTATTTATTTGACAATTAATCATCAAGTAAATATTCATGGCCGTGACAGTCCTAGAGCTGTTACAGGAGCACTTAATCCATTTTTTATAAAGATCTATTTTGGGCTTTTTATGCCTTTTTAATATGGATAGGACAGTAGGCTGACAGCAAATGGGGAATGACACGCAGCAAAGGCCGTTGGGGTTGGGACTCGAACCCGCGACACGGGTTCACCAAACTTCACCAATTATCTTTGTTTCATTGGTGCTCACTAATGCTCATTATAAGATGGCACAATTTCCGTCTACTAACTCTGTGTCTCATTGGTGGGCTATATATGGACAGTCTAGAAACCTGCCTACCAGTGTCATCATCGATGGGGATTTCAAGTTAATAGAAACTACAGCCTTTCTCTTTCTGGAAAGTTAACATGCTGAGAAGCCGTTGTTCTTGCATCAACAAAAAAAATGAAATGATCAAACCCACCGAGGAAGCCACTAGTACCACAGCCCTCCTCTGAGACACAGGCTGAGGAGACAGAAAATGGTGCCATCGTATAATGAGCATTAGTGAGGAGGACCAATTATGTGGACATAAGTTGAAAATGCATGAAGTGCTCCTTTAACCTCGCAGATGGAGACAGCTGGTCATTGGACGGAGGGAAAGTGTGGGGAGGCTAGGGGGATTGTCCCCCTGAGGGATTACACTCCAGTAAACTGACCCCTCTCCTCTCTCATTAACTGTTAACGATGCTGCAGGGAATCCTGGAGTCATATTTCTACCATTGCCCTAGTGTATCGTCTCTGTCGGGTGGAAACCTCATAAGTTCAAAACAGTTACTTTCCAGGATTCACATTCAAAAGCATCAAAAAGTAGCAGATCTACAAGCTCTGCCCTACAGCGACGGTATTATAGGTCAGCGGTACTGTTTGCCAACCTTATTTTCTGGATCAGGGACAACTTGAACATCGTACCGACCCGTCTGAGCACTTAAGTGGTCAGATGGGCAGGCTTACACGTGTATTGTCAGTTTGTTTTAAAGATCAATTAACCGATTGTGTTCTGTGTGGGCTCAATGGAACTAGCGTACTGTAGTATACTTTAAGTCCCCCCCCACCACACAAACACACACTCCTTGTTCTCTATCGCTTGCTTTGTAAATTTGTTTGCCATGCTAGTGGCAGGGTTGTAAGGAATAGGATGGCAATGATATCAAAAAATCTTTTCTCTTTACCATGAAGCCCATTTGCTTTGCTACCTGCTTTTATTTTCTGTCTTCTGCTATCAAGACCGTGGGGCTCTTATAAATGGCAAACCACTTTAGTCCTAGCTAAAGGAACTTGAGGAAATTGACGGCGCACACTCTCACTCGTATTACACTAGGCTTTAACCCATTAAGACCTGAGGCCGATTCTAAAAACACCTTCTAAATCAGTAGTTCTCAAACTTCTTTGTGTCAAGGACCCCCATCTGAAAATGTTTTGTGCCGGGCACCCCCAGAAGAGAATATTTGTTTAAAAAAAAAGTCAACATTAGTATTATTTCAAGATTTCTTTTAAAAAATAAATAAAAAATAGCAGATATACAAGCTCGCAGCACAACACGAAGTGACTCGCTGTGAGCTTGTATATCTACTATTTTTGAAAACAACTTTTCTAAATCCTAAGAGTTTTTGGAAAAACGTATGTTGCTATATTATATATATATATATATATATATATATATATATATATATATATATATATATATATATATATATATATATATATATATATATATATATATATATACGTATATAGATAAAATCTAAATGATTTCTAGATACTTTCCCGGTTTTATTGGCTTAAAGATGGCAATGATGCTCAGTCAGTTGATTCACCTGCTTTGATCTGGTTGGGTGTAAGGAGCTTGTTTTCGTCTCTATCTGTTCCTTTCTCCTTTTCTTTTTGTGTTCCTACTTCCTCAACCTCTTATCCCCTCCTCGATTATTCAGACCGTACATAGATACAACTACAAAGAGAGGAGAGGAAACATCGATATGCAGGACTGCAAGAAGGAGAAAAGAGACACACGTACATTTCTATCCATATATTATACCTCTCTCCTACCCACTCTTATCTTTTCTATCTCTTTCTGTCACACTTCTGTTTCTCTCTTCTTGCCTCCTTGACCTCAATACTCCTGAAAAGAGGGATTCATTCATGATTCATGATTTAGATAGATGCAGTACATAGATAGGTGGAGAAAATGAGAGAGAGAAGAGAATACATTATGCATACTTTGACACAATATAAAGTTTATATTCTGCCAATGTAGGCATGTTGATGAAAAAAAGGTCAAAGCTAATTTGTATACAGTAGTTATGAGAACTAGACCATACCCGGTCGACGCATCCGTGGGGGGATATGCGCACATGATCTGGCAACCCGGGAGGCGACATTGTTTGACACATAAACGCTAATAAGAAGCTGAGATGTGATGAAATTGAAAAACGGGCTTCACAGTTAAGTTCAGATGGTAATGGTCAATGGCTGTGTGCAAAATCAGAGCAATTGGTCCAGCCACTGAGGAGAACCGGGTAGCTTCACTCACGTACCATACCCGGTCGGCGCAGCGCATCCGTGGGGGGATATGCGCACATGATCTGGCAACCCGGGAGGCAGTTCGTCCCATAGCTGGGCAGCCCCGTAACCATGGCGACAGTGTTTGACACAAAAACGCTAATAAGAAGCTGAGATTTGATGAAATTGAAAAACGGGCTTCACAGTTGCGTTCAGATGGTAATGGTCAATGGCTGTGTGCAAAATCAGAGCAATTGGTCCAGCCAGTGAGGAGAACCGGGTATCTTCACTCACGTACTCACCACTACTACAGAGGTTACTAGAATTATAGTATGATGAATGAATGTGCCTTTACAATGTTTTACTAATCAAATGTGTGGATGCAAACTGTCTGTTTTGATATTAGATTAACCATAAGCCTAACCCCAACCAAACTAACTTTGAGTGAGAGCGAGAGAGAGAGAGGGAGAACTCGATCAGCGAGAGAGACGGAGAGACAGAGAGGGAGTGAGGGGGAGAGAGCCTATTTCACCCACGCAACTGCCCAGTCGATGTTGGGTAAAAAAAGAAACCTGAACGTGCTGAGCCTAACCTGGCATTGATGGTCAGCCTAACCCCGGCAAAACCGGGCAAGTTGACTACGAGGCACGAAGAACTGCATTTCCTGCTTGTGATATTATACGGCACGAAATATACAAACCTTAAATATAATTTGTTGAAAAGGTGCCATGAAGGCGCAGGCCTGTTTCTCCTTTGTTGTCGTTGTTGTTTTCCTCTTAAGTGGGAGCTGGAGGTGCACTTTCTTTGTGTGGCCATCGGGCTGAGTTTGCATTTTCTTTGCGATGAAAGATTGAATACCTTTCATTCCTGAGCTCTGCGTTGCATTGTATTTGATTAATCATCTAAATTTCCTATGCACTGTACTTATTACTGTATGCCTTTACATAGAAATGTTATTGGTTTGCTGCATCCACTCTTATTGTGTTGGAATGACTCGAGAAATGACTTAAAAGCAGCGTCTTGATCATAAAGGCTAGTCATCATTCTTCTTGCTCTAGTCTAGATGCTTGGCTTGTGCTTAATTAGCTTTTGAGAATGCATGTTGGGGTGGGGTAGGGGGGGTGAGGTAGGGGGGGTGAGGTGATTTAACCCATTAAGACCTGGAACTGTGTCATTTTTAGATTTGAGCTAAAAAGCATTATTTTACACTTTGGCTATTCAAAAATAGCAGATATACAAGCTCATAGCGCGGCACCGAGTGCCGCGCTACGAGCTTGTAGATCTGCTATTTTTGAAAATTCGTGAAAATGTGTTCAAATCTTTGAATATATATATATATATATATTTTTAAAGCGAACATTTTTAACTCAAATCTTCGCTTCTGGGGGTCCCTGGAACAAAATATTTTGATGGGGGGTCCGCGGCCAAATACATATCATTTTGGGAGTCCTTGACATGAAAAAGATTGAGCACCACTGATATAGAAACATACGTTTTTCAGAAAACTGTTGAGATTTAGGAGACATGTAGAATCGGCTTCAGGTCTCAATGGGTTAAGGGTATACTGTATAATCTCTGCCAAGCACTGGCTTCATTACTCTTATGAAAAGTGAGCAGATTTCCCTTGATATTCTCAGTAAGTGGACTCGCTGCTGTCTGCCTTGTGAGCTGCCATTAACTGGCAATGTGTGCCTTTGGACAGGTGCGTGCGTGCGTGTGAGCGTGAGCGTGCGTGTTTTCTCCCCTGGCCCCCCCAGTGCCAGTCTCGGCTGGACGTGTCCTAGCATAACCTTCGTGCCCTCCTCCTGGGCACTGTTGCATGTGTGAAGCAAAGCACCCAGAGAGCCAGCTGGGATATTAACGAGGTGGCCCTGTTTGCTCCGTCTGTCTTTGGCGGTGTTGTCTGGGCAGCCTGCCCACCCCACAGTGATGGGTCATAACTTCAACCTCTGACCCCTGCAGTATTTTAAACGCTTGCTGGTCAGAGATCGGCGCACAATCCCCCCCTCTGGTGCAGCCTGGGAGCTGTGGCTGGCTGTGGATTATCCAGTGGTGGAAAAAATACTCCAATGTTTTAAGTAAAAATATCTGCAATGTAGACATACTCGGTTACAAGTAAAAGTCATAGAATTAAAAAAATACTTGAGTAAAAGTACGAAAGTATTGGTACTTACAGTAAAGTACCAAAAGTAGAAAGTACTCATTATGAAAATGTCCCATTTCACAAGTTAGAAATGTATAAAAAAATATTTTGTAAATGTAATTGTAGTGGAGTAAAAGTACATTATTTGCCTCTGAGATGTAGTGGAGTAGAAGTAAAAATACTGAAAATAGGAAATACTCCAGTAAAGTAAAAAAAGATCTCCAAATTCTACACAAGTACAGTACTTGAGTAAATGTACTCTGTTACTTTACACCACTGGACTATTACTGTTCTTCATCCATAGTTCCCAGGCTTTGTTCTTTGCTACTTTTTAGAGTATAGCCAATCATTTATACCCCTTTATCTCCCCAATTTAGCTGTTATTCCAACAATGAATTCCTCCCACTGCTTACCCCACTCGCTCAACATGCCAGTGAGGAGCCCCCACCGGGAGAACTTAGAGCCTTCGTCCTACTCCTCCCGCTCAACATTTCTGCCGCCAGTTCGTACAAATATCACCCTAGCCGCCTGGCTTCCCTCCCCTGAACACGAGCCCATTGTGTTTGTATAGACGTTGGTCCAAGCCGGATGGGCAGGCACTTTACCACTGTGCGACCAGAGCGCCATGAGAAGAGCCTGTTTCAACAGGCTCTAGTTGCAGCCTTGGCTCTGTGGCTGGCGCTGGCAGTGGAGTGTTGCTGTACTTCATCCAAGTCCACAGTCATTGCCTGGAGAAGAGCATTGAACAGGCTCTGGGAGACGACACCACGTCACCATATTGGACCTGGTATTAAAAGCCAATTTGTGTGCTATGGAGATATTAATCCATTAAGACCGGGAACGCATCTGTGTCATTTTGAGATTTATTTGGCTCTTCAAAAATAGCAGATATACAAGCTCATAGTGCGACGCCGAGTGTCCACTGAATGTGATCACACGCTATGAGCTTGTAGATCTACTATTTAAAAAAAAGTTTATGTATAATTTTTTTTAAGTGAACATTTTGAACTCAAATCTTTGCTTCTGGGGGTTTGTAGAATACCCATAAACTAAGATTTGATTGAAAATGCTCCCTTTAAAAAAACACATACATTCAAAGATTTGCACACATTTTCACAATTTTTCAAAACAATAGCAGATCTACAAGCTCATAGCCGCGCTATGAGCTTTTGTATCTGCTATTTTTGAATAGCCAAAGGAATCTAAAGTGACACAGACGCGTTGCCGGATTGAATGTGTTAAAAGCCAATTTGTGTACTATGGAGATATTAAGGGACTTGTGACACTACAAACATTATGTTGAGTTGGCAGCCAGACATTTACCTTAACCACGTTCAACCTGGTGGTCCTATTTTTGACATGTCATGATAGGCTTTTGTTTTTGATATTTGTCTATTGCTTCATTGTTCCAGCCTTCACTTAGAATTACATGTTTTATTTATATTTGATTGATTGATTGGATACTTAACATGTTTGTTAACAGGTAGTACAGTCAAAGGTTATTCTAGAAGGATAACACAAAAAAAAAAACACAGGGGGCTTGTTTCCGTTGTGGTCCATTACTCAATGCATCAGTAATAACACATACAATATACAGTATATTGGTAAAAAATAAAAACTCAGTAGCATCAGCTGGCATATTTACAGAGGAAGGATGTGTGGGGTTGGGGGGGGCAGAAGATGCTACTACCAAGGTGTTCAAGGAGTTAAACTACATTTTGATACCAATACTTTTGTACTTTTACTCAAGTAAAGTAAGTAAATTCCAGACTTTTACTTGTAACATAGTATTTCTACATTGCAGTATTAATACTTTTACTTCATTAAAACATTTAAGTACTTTTTTCCCACCACTGGTCACTGCTGTAGATTATTGTAAAAGGGGGCACCACATGACTGCGACTGAAACAACAGACAGTATTACTTTGTAGGTTGGCCTTCCATTTTCAAGTGTGCTTTCAAGTATTCGACTCCCACGGAGCTACAGTACAGGCTTTAGATTTATTGGCTGCTAAAAAGGGGCTTTTCCGGATGAATCCATGGGAGAGCGGAGGCTATTGAACCGAGTGCGCGCTTAAAAAGAAGAAAAAAAACGCCTTTGGAAAGTAAATGTCAGTGAATTCATCCTCACCACCACCTCCGTGTCTCACTCCTCCGGTAATGCGCCGGTCGATGAGCTGCACTTTAAATTACACAGGTGGTCTGTCTGTCTTATTTCATCTCTTGAAAAATATTTTGCGGTGACAAACATAACATTTCAGATTTCTCTTTTAAAGGACTAAAACATCAGTTTTGCTTCTGTACATTTCAGGCTTACAGCGTATGATGTTACTATGTTATGTTTTTTTGCCTTCAGTTCTCTCCTAATCCGTTTGGAGATTAGTGTTTTGACCTCATTGGCACCGACAGTAATTTTCTTAGAGGAACTGCAGAGCTGATTATTTTCATAATATATTCAACTATATCGGCAGCGTTGGGGCCGGGAATCAAACCTGGGAGACCTTTTTGCTTCCCAGGCAAGGCGGGTTGACAAATCCTCTCTTATGGGGGTCCCTGACACAAACTGTTTTTGAATGGGGGGGTCCGTGGCCAAATACGTATACATTTTTTTACCTCCTTTGTTTTTGCCTCTGAAGGCACCACCTCCTTTTCTGTGTAGAAACTCCTCCCCTTTCTTAGTCCACTTCCCCCCCGCGTGCTTCTGTGGTTATTTCTACAATGACAACATTACATGTTTAGGGCAGTGGTGCTGACAGAGGCTGTTGGCAGAATCCTTTCTTGAGAGATTAACCCATTCAATCCGGGAACGCATACTGTGTCATTATAGATTTTTTGCTATAACCATTATTTTTTACTTAATTTTATACTGCTATTCAAAAATAGCAGATATACAAGCTCATAGCGCGGCACCAAATGCCGAGCTATGAGCTTGTATATCCCCCCCCCCCCCCCCCCCCTCAAATCTTGCTTCTGGGGGTCCCTGGAAGGCTGGAACAAAACTTTTTCATGTCAAGGACCCCCAAAATGATATGTATTTGGCTACGAACCCCCCCATCTCAACATATTTTGTTCCAGGGACCAACCCCCCCCCCCCCCCCCCCCCATTGCCTATATTCAAAGAGTTGAACACATTTTCATGTTTTTTTTCCAAAAATAGCAGATCAAGAAGCTCGTATGAGCTTGTACTGTATATCTGCTATTTTTCAATAGCCAAAGTACACAACATGGCTAAAATCTAAAATGACACAGATGCGTTCCCTGTTTGAATGGGTTATTTTAGGGGTCCTTGACATGAAAACGTTTGAGTACAGAAGAGGAAAAAGGGAGAGGCAGAGCCAGACGGATGAGTAAGCCATGGCTCTCATTGGAGGCATGTTGCCCGCCGTGTATAATCAGCCACTGTGCTACACAGCTGAAAGATATTGTTACTGATCAATAACAATGCCCTCGACGTCCCACACATCTATCCAATTAACATTACAAGAGCATGGAGGAGATGTATCTAGACAACACGACATCTCGCCTACTGTTACTGTACACTTCCCTTCAACTGAGCAGGTGGCTTCCTCGTCGTCACATGATGCCCCAGCCGCTCATATTCATATATTTTGTACAAGCTGATTATCCTGGCTGTGGCTGATTGGGTTCTTCTGTCTCCCACTCCCACCAGCAGCAGATGAACAACACGCCTTTGTTCAGTTAACCCGTTAAAACCGGGAAAGCATCTGTGTTAAATTTAAAAAAAAACATTTTTAACCATTACTGTATACTTTGGCTGTTCAGAAAATAGCAGATATACAAGCTCGCAGCGTGTCACGCTTGTAGATATGCTATTTTTGAAAAATTGTGAAAATCTTTGTGTGTGTGTGTGTGTGTGTATATATATATATATATATATATATATATATATATATATATATATATATATATATATATATATTAAGCAAATTAGTTTTACTCAAATCTTTGCTTCTGGGGGTCCCTGTCACAAAATATTTTGAGATGGGGCCAAATACAAAGGTTTGATAACCACTGATATACTGTAGCAACAGAAGTTTTTTCAGGAAACTTTTAGGATTTAGAAGACATTTGTAGAATCGGCCTCAGGTCTTAATGGTTTAATCTCAGGGAATGTTGCTCCCCCTCCCCCCCCCCCACAATGAATGGATGCCCTCAGTAAGAAAAAAAAAAAAAAAACTAAAAGTGGGAATTGGAGTGGGAGATGGAGGAACATAAACCACTATATGAAGCAGCATTTGGTCACTAATTGGTAATCAAGGCACTGTACACTCCAGCGGCTTAATCCAAAGACAATCTTCTAAATTTGACTGCAAGGTAATTTGCTTTCATTTAAAAAAGATCATCTCAATAAACAACATGTCAAATTCACCTTCAAGCCATAAAAAAACATCAATTACAAAATGTTTATTGCCTCTCTCACAACAGAACTTGGTGGAAAAATGAACGTAGGTTTCAGACAATCTGTCGAGGGCTCATGGCAGTTTCTCTGTGAGAAAACATCCTTATCCTTAACAAGGGGGAAATCTGATTAGACAGATTGAAAGCTGAGCTTATTTACACAAACCGTGTTTGACAAAGGAGAACCACAAAAAGGTTCTGGTTTAGTTCATTAAAAAACAAAACAAACAAAAACTAAATGTAGAAAGTGGCTCAACATTTGGCCACTTTCTATTTAGCCAGCGTTGCGGTTATAGCAGATTGTAATGCCTTATTAATTAATATTACTATCACGAGTAACAAAGTAATACAACATTTTTGCTAATTGTATGGGGCCTGAGATTATGTTTTCGCCTGTGTCTGTCTGTCTGTCTGTCTGTGTGTCTGAAGCTAATCTCGTAAACTACTATTCCGATCGGCCACGGCGGCCAGTAGGGGAGGGGATTTTTGTCATTTCATAATCTCAGAACCACCGTCCCTCCGGGCTATGGGATATTATGTCTGTGTGCATGGAGTGGAACTAGCCAACTGGGAAAAGCTATGCGTCCAGCGAATGGGAGCTACAGAGACGGCGTGCATAATTTGATACCGCTGCTTTACAATTCATGACAGTGCAGACACATGAACTGCGTACCACACAAACACGCGCGCAGAAAGATTTAAGACGCACATACACACGTGCATGCACACCCCACACAGACAGTGGCAAGGATACTGCCACACCCCGCTGTATGCAGCACGTGCACGCATGCATGCACCCTGCAACACAAACCGTGTGAGACAGACACGGAGACTGCAGCACCTACTGTATGAAGTATGCATGTGCACAGGACGGTAACGTGACAACGTGCCAACGTGACACCACAGGCCATGCACCTAGGATGCACCAGACACAGAGAGGGACGCAGTTTGACGTTACCTCGTCAGACGGTGTTCTGTGTTGTTATTGGGTGCCTGTACTGCGTCAGACAGTGTACTGCATTGTTATTGGGCGCATACTGTGTCAGACAGTATATACCATTGGTTCTCAAAGTGGGGTCTGGGGACCCCCAGGGGTCCTTGAGGGAGTTCCAGGGGGTCCCCAGCTAAATGATAGATTAGGCACCAAATGGACCCATATGGGTCTGTAACTCTGAGAGTGTACAAATGGAACCAAATGGACCCGTTAGGATCCATTTGTACTCTCAGAGTTATATTTGACATAGATTTTACAATATAAATTGGGGTCCAAGAGATAGAAATGCCATTAAATGGGGGTCCGTAGCCCTATTGCATGTCAAACTGGTGGTCCTTCTTGAAATTAAAATGGTTGAGAATCACTGCTAGAGCCGTAAAAATCTACTCTTATGGGGGTCCCTGGCTTATCTTTTGAAATGGGGGTCCGTGGGCTAATAAGTGTCAATTTGGGGGTCCTTGACATGAAAAAGTTTGAGAACCAGTGGTATATACTGTATTGCTATTGGGCGCATTTACTGCGTCAGACAGTGTACTGTACTGTTATTGAACGCATGTGCTGCGTCAGACAGCGTACTAGTTAGTATTATTATTGGGGGCGTGCCTCTGGTACTCAATCATGCTGTGAGGAAGAACATTATGTGTTATTGTTAACACGCAGGGCTCCAGCTATCGATTCTTTTCTTACCACTTAAAGGGGCATGGCACCCTAACTACTGCAGGGACAAACACGACAGGCTGCAGAATCACTGTACTATTAGTACACGGTGATGTAAGCAACACAGCTGCAGCTAATCAAAAATAATAACAGGTGTGTTAGATTTATAGGTGTGTCAACACTGTCTATCATGCTTCCACATTGGCATGCCCTTGGCTCTGGACACACCTACATTATGAAAATCTAACCCTCACTATTCATTTGTTTGGTTTGGTTTGTTGCTTGCTAGTCTGCCATGTTTTTTTAATCTGCTCTATTTTTTTAACCTGAGCGGAAAAAACAAACTGACAAAATCAGCCTAGGGTGTCATGACCGTTAAAAGTACAGTACTCGGGTATATATACTTTGTTACTGTCCAACACCGTTCTCAGCACTTACACGCTGTGCACTGCTGATTCATACCGTGTGCTCACTATTCAAGCAGCTGCAATTAGAGCACCTGCATCCACTAGGGAAAACAGTGGGACCCGGGTTTCTCCTCCGGTGGCAATTTAAAGTCATCAGAGCAAGTGGGTCAGAGCGAGCAATCTGAGATGTAAACAACAAACCACATCACAGTGACGATGCAAATCCTCTCTGAGGAGAGAAGAATACTGTGTGTGTGTGTGTGTGTGCGCGTGTGCGTGTAGATGTAAAATGGAGCTTGTGGAATAAAAATCCTGATCTTTTTTTTTGGCTTTTTCTGCCTTATTAGGTAGTATATGTTTAGTCTGACAGGAAATGGGGAGAGAGAGATGGCGAGTGACACACAGCAAAGGTCGCCGGGATCGGGATTCGAACTCGCGACATGCTGTCAGGCTGCATCAGCAGCATACTGTAGGTGTCAGGACCGCTACCCTAGCCGTCCGGGCCTTGATCCTTTTTGAAAGGATCACGCCAACAGTCTGCTTTGCTAACGTTGCGTCTTCTCATAATGTGAACTTGTGTGTGTGTGTGTGTGTGTGTGTGTGTGTGTGTGTGTGGGAGGGGGTGGTAATTGTAGCGTGTGGGAGTAATGGATGTGAGAATACTGCTTTGAAGAGAAACGAGACAGAGCCGAGTGGACAGAAAGAACGCGTCGCACAACCATTTGCAATGCTAATGGTGCCTATTGTGAGCAAGCACGCACGCACGCACACTATCCACACACACACACAAGTGGGGTAGCAGCGAGCCAGAAATGCATGAACAGACACACGCATACAGCACATACACGAATGTTGATGACAAAACTTCTGGGCGCTCGGCTGACGTTCGGCTGAAACAATATAAACATGCAAATCATGGCTGTGGTAACGACTCGACGTTGGTCTCGTAAATGACCAGCGTTGTCAGACACAGCCAGGAGGATCAAAAGATCACAGCTCATTCTCTGAACCGTTTCAAGCTTGAAGCCCGATGTCTGGGTGCAGAGGGAAGAGAAGCGCACCAGGCGTTGTCATAGAAATGCCTGGCAGACTGGCGCTGCCAACTCACAAAACACTTTGTGTGGACACAATTAGACGGCCTCAGGAGTAATGATACAATATCGTTTCCTCCTCACCCAATGTCCAACTCGGCTCTCTGGCTTCATGCATTCCTCCTGTGTTAAATGTGTTGCAACGTGACACCCGGGATTGGGAGTGTTTGGGAAGGGACACTAAAGTTACAATAATACAACACTTAAGAACCCACGGCTACAATACTCAAGTTGGTAATAGAGCATGAACACTTTAACCCATTCAATCCGGGAACGCATCTGTGTCGTTTTAGATTTGAGCTAATGTATAACCATTATTTTATACTTTGGCTATTCAAAAATAGTAGATCTACAAGCTCGTAGCGCGGCACTCTGTGCCGCGCTACGAGCTTGTAGATCTAATATTTTTGAAAAATCATGAAAATCTTAAATATTTTTTAAAGCGAACATGTTTAACTCAAATCTTTGCTTCTGGGGGTCCCTGGAACAAAATATTTTGAGATGGGGGGGTCCGCGGCCAAATTCATATTATTTTGGGGGTCCTTGACATGAAAACGTTTGAGAACCACCTGATATAGCAACTTAAGATTTTTCAAGACGACATTTGTGGAATCGGCCAAATTGCGATTTTTCAAAAATAGCAGATATACAAGCTCATGAGTGCCGCGCTATGAGCTTGTATATCTGCTATTTTTGAATAGCCAAAGAAATCTAACATGACAGAGATGCTTTCCCGGATTGAATGGGTTAAGTTCCCATGGCTACAAACAATACTCAAGGTAGTAACAGAGCATGAACTATGTTGCTACAGGAGGTATGGCACAACACACACACACACACACACGCACACACGCACACACGCACGCACACACGCGGAAAGCTGCTTATGGACTTATCCACTTACCAGAGCAGGGGCAAATCCTAAAAAAAGGCTACATTGTGGAATTGGGAGGGCATGGAGTGGGTTAACTGGGTCCAGGAGAAGGAAGAGGCTTTCAGAGTGTAACACAGAGATGAACATTGTACATCGTAGCGCATGAGGAACGATGCCGTTTTCCCCACTGCTTTTTACACAGCTTCTCACACAATGGTGCCTGGAGTCTATTCTCTGACACACACCCTAACGCACTGGTTCTCAACCTTTTCTGGTTCCAGGGCCCACTTGAAAGTCTCTAAAGCAGGTTGCTTCAATGTTTTTTTTCATGCCAAGGACCCCCTAGCTGAGAGAGATGAAGCAGGGATCCCCTCTGTATTGTATAAAATTGTGTTTCAGATTAAACTTTTTTCCCCCTCTACACCTATACCTCTTGGCCAAAAATAGCCGATCGACAAGCTCACAACGCCTAGATCGACTATTTTTAGCTCAAGTTCTCCTCAGAAAAGGGGTCGCTAGGGTTCAAGTGGTTAACATAAAAATTTAAATAAATCATCACACAAAGATTTGGCGGCCCCCCTTTAGTAATTCTGAGGACCCCCTAGGGGTCCCGGACCCCCTGTTGAAGACCCCTGCCCTAAAGCGTTCACGGCCCATCCCATCTGACCACTTAACATGGAAGTGTATTTTCAGAGCCTGTTGATTTTAATGATCAATCAATTGATTGTGTTCCGGTTTGGATCAATGGACCACAGTAACACAGTATTCCTATTCATCGGTGTCAATTCATCTGTGTCACAATGAAAACACATTTTTCAAGGTTTTAAAGAAAAAAATACCATGATCATAGTTATTTAAAAATATATTAATTGTTTTGCCCATTATGGGTGCCCACTTCCAGTACTGTGCTCTGGCTGAAAATCACTGCCCTAACAGGTTAGTGTACTATGTTAGTTCCTCTAATCCAAGCCGGAGCGCAAATGGATCGATTGATCATTAAAATAAACATGCTCTGAAAGCGCACACAGCCTGCCGTGTTAAGTGGTCAGATGGGTCTGCCGCAAACACCACTATGTTTGCATAATAATGACATTCAGCCCAAGGAACGGATACCAGGTTGAAATGTAGCTAATAGTGAACATTGACCCATTCAATCCGGGAATGCATCTGTGTCATTTTAAGATTTATTTGGCTATTCAAAAATAGCAGATATGCAAGCTCATAGCGCGGCACTCGGTGCCGCGCTATGAGCTTTTATATCTGCTATTTTTGTACAAACTTTTCTCTTGGAAAGTTTGTGCACATTTTTTAATGTATACATATATATATGCAAACATTTTTAACTCCGATCTGTACTTCTGGGGGTCCCTGGAACAACATATTTTGAGATGGGGGTCCGCGGCCAAATATGTATTACTTTGGGGTCCTTGACATGGAAAGCACCACTGGAGCACCACTGAAATAGCAACATACTGTTAGGATTTAGAAAACATTTTTTAGATATGTATTTAGCCGCAGACCCCCATCTCAAAATGTTTTGTTCCAGGGACCCCCCAGAAGCAAAGATTTGAGTTACAAATGTTCACTTTAAAAATATATAATTAATATATTAAATAAATATATTAAAATGTTCAAGATATAAAAAAAAAGGCAGCTCTACAAGGGTTAAGACGAGGGGGAGCACAGCCACGCGTACACGTGAGAAATGGGGAGATTTGGAGCAATTGTGTGTAGAGTGATTACCAGTAAGAAATCAATACTGGCTGCAGATATATACTGTACACAGCACCAGTGAAAGAGGAACGCAGCTGCAGGAAAATACATTCTGTACGCACGCACTTCAATTACACAAGGCCAATGTAATTAAATGTAAGATTCCAGTCTGCTAATCGGCCTGTGATAATAATGACTCTGAGGTACAGGAGGAGAGAATGGGAAGCCAGAGTCACTGGGTCCACACTGTACTATAAGACCGTAGGTGTATAATGCATTACTGACACCTGTTCAGCAGGGAGGGGAACTGGGAGGGATGGCGTGTTCCTCCACACGCCTTACACCCCCCTCAATAGGCTCTATGCACAGCAGACATTTTGGGAATGAATTGGGCCCCTTCCTTACTTCCTTCACAGGTGTTACCAATGATACTAATTAAGGCTCTGTTCCATTTAGTGTGGCATAGTGGTTGTCTTATTTTCAAGGACCCCCATAACTCTGAGAGTGTACAAATGGAACCAAATGGACCCTTACGGGTCCATTTGGTTCCATTTGTACACTCTCAGAGTTACACATCCATCATAAGGGGCCATTTGGGAACCAAAATGGAGTGTTTCTAGTGACCAGAACAGAGCCTTCATTAGTATCATTGGTAACACCTGTGAAGGAAGTAAGAAGAGGCCCAATTTCTTTCCAATATGGCTGCTGTGCATAGAGCCTATTCTGGGCACGCCGTAATAGGTGAGCATTCGGCGAAGACAGCAGACCTACAAG
This sequence comes from Gymnoscopelus microlampas, assembly GCF_963454915.1. Lineage (NCBI taxonomy): Eukaryota > Metazoa > Chordata > Actinopteri > Myctophiformes > Myctophidae > Gymnoscopelus > Gymnoscopelus microlampas. The sequence continues at coordinate 15,732,916 of NC_139950.1, forward strand.
CTCACAACGCACCGCAGCGTGACATGTTGTGAGCTTGTAGATTGCCTATATTTTGGCGAAGAGGTTGGTCTATTGGTAACAAAGGAGGGGGCCAAGTAGGGCCCCCTGGGGCACCCTGGTCAACGAAGTATATCGGGTTTAATTGGTTAATGCCTTTTAAAGCACGGATTGATTTGAAAATCCTGCCAAAACTAAATTCCCCGGAGCAAAGATTGATTCATGAACAAAATGTCCATTTTCAGCCAAAAGTAACTCAAAGATTAGGTTAAGGTCAGTTTTTATTAACGTTTTAAAGACTAGGAAAACGATTAAGCCATTAATGGGTCCATGTGTGATATATGGCCAAAGCTGTGAATAGAACGTTACGTGTATTGTGTGGTCCTTTAACATTTATTTTACTTTTTATATAAGCCCAGGGGCGTGAGAGTGAATTTCTTATTTCTGGTCCCCGGCTGCAAAACGAAATAAGAAACGTTTTCAATCACCGTGGCAAAAGGGAATCAGCATTTCATTTCAAGGTGGGAATGAATCAACAGCCGAACGCGAGAGCAGTCACAGCGTGAGACAGGCCTTTAAGGGGACAAAGTGTCACAGCTAACAAGCCACTGTGATGACCTCAGATATCAATCATTCACTCTGACTAATGCCGATGTGGAACATTTTAGAATTGCAATGGCAGCTCTAGTGTAACCAAACGCTACAACACTGTGTTTGAATGAGGTGTAATGGTAGTATGGTATAATCTATATAAGTATAAGTATAATCATATTTGAACTGGGGACCCCCCCAACAGAGTCATATTTGAACTGGGGACCCCCCAAAATAATCATATTTGAACTGGGACACAAAAGTATACAGTATAAAACACACAAGTATAAATCAGCCAGTGTGCCATTTGTAAGTGTTGAGAATTACTCCTAGACCGTGTATTTCTTTCTTTCTTTTTTTTTCTCAGCCAGAACCTCATTTGAGAATGGATTTTTTTTTAGACTGCGCGCACGCACGCACGCACGCACGCACGCACGCACAGTAAACAGTTTGATGGAGTAAAGCTGTGGCGCGTTACGTGGACAGAATAAGTAGCCTCTGGGCTTCAGCGATGTGACCTCGCACTACCTTATTTATTTATCACACTACCTTTATTTACTACCTTATTACTTCTTCCAAATGATGACTCTGTTTTTTACCGCAGCTTTCTGTGGTGGAAAGTACATGTACTCAAGTACTGTACTGTGAGTATTTATTTCTACAATACTTTTGGTTATTTCCAATTTTCAATACTTTTACTTCTACACCTCAGAGGCAAAGTTTGTCTTATCTAATACAATTATTTGAAAACTGTAGTTTCTAGACTAGTTACTTTGTAGATGTTGATTATTGTTACCACACATACATTAACCGCATCAACCCTATATATACTGTATACTTAGGCTATTTTCAAAAGATTTGTATACATTTAACAACTTTTGCCCAACTATTGCTATTGATCCATCTACTTAAAGCTGCACTATGTAGCTATCCTCTTCTACCCCGAATTTGAGCCCAGTTCCTGAAGCCTTTACCATTGAGCTAATAGAGCATGTCTGCTTGCTCAGGTGATACATTGAATCTTGACCGTCAGGTCAAAAGTCATGTCAGATCCTGTGTCTAGGTGAGACATGACCTTTGACACAATCCTAGGCCACGTTTACACGGTAACGATCAGAACAGAAAACGACAAAGTGCTGTTGCGTGCATGCCAGGTGGCTAGGTGGCGGTGTGACACGCTGCCAGATAGACCAGTCACGCATGCGTAGAACCACTATCATAGCTGTTTGTTTACACCGATGTAATGGCATACACGGCGTGAACCGACGTGAGCCATGGCGTCACACGTTTTGTCGTTTCCCCCGTATTGCATGTTTACATGGAGACGGGTGGCGTAGCGTTTTCAACGATTTCCACTCTGGAATGGGGTTTCACTTTGTTGCGTTTTGTCAAGGACCCCCAAAATGATATGAATTTGACCCCCATCTCAAAATATTTTGTTCCAGGGACCCCCAGAAGCAAAGATTTGAGTTAATGTTTGCTTTAGAAAAATACATATATTCAAAGATTTGCACACATTTTCACGACTTTTCAAAAACACCAGATCTACAAGCTCATTGCGCGGCACTCGGTGCCGCGCTATGAGCTTGTAGATCTGCTGTTTTTGAATAGCAGATTGAATCCTTAAAACGCCACCACTTATTGCGACTCATGATAAGCCCTGTGCAAGACTAACAGGGGTCAAAAGGATCTCATTAGAAAATACTTTCTCGCATCTGTGCATGCACTGTATATCGTCGCTGTCGGGCAGACACCTCTTATCTCCATATTTTAATGGTTTTGTGTTTTTTCGAAAATTAATGCCCTACTTGATCATACTACACAGTACACACACATCATACTGTCACACAAAAGCAGCAAAAGCAGCAGATCCGATATGGCGTGTATACGTAGTGTGTTTGCTAGTTTTAACTTTTAATCCATTAAGACCTGAGGCTGATTAAAAAAAAAAATCTAAATCCTAACGCTTTAAAAAATATATATATATTCAAAGATTTGCACACATTTTCATGATTTTACAAAAATTGCAGATCTACAAGCTCATAGTGCGGCACTTGGTGCCGCACTATGAGCTTGTAGATCTGCTATTTTTCAATAGCCTAAAGAAATCTAAAAATTACACAGATGCGTTCCCGGTCTTAATGGGTTAATCAATTAAAAAGTTGTTCACAAACAAATTCAATTAATACGTTAACCTCCGAATAACCTCTATAAGAGATAAGAAAAAAAAACGCCCCATGTTTTCATTGCCATTTTAATTGCTATATATGTGATTGTGATTATAATGCTTACCTGCCGGTGCTATGGAAACGAAACGTACTTAATTAAAACATTACATCAGGGTCTTGTTACTGATTAATGTTAACATTAACTCCCCCACATTACTGGCAAGGGCTTGATGGGCACATGCATATTTAATAGGAAAAACTATCCACTGTTTGGCACCTGGCAACAGGTGTTTAGTTGCGTGGTTGAAGCCAGGAGACAGAAGGCAAGTGGGAAAAAAAACCTGGAGTCATGATTGTTGTTGTGGTGTCGCTATCTCTGTCTGTCTCTCTCTCTGTCTGTCCCTCTCTTCAGACTCCACCTCGCCCCCTAGCACTTCTCCAGAGGTGGATAAAGTACTGACGTTTTATAGATATTTTACTTGAGTAAAAGTAGCAATACCACAATGTAGAAGTACTCTGTTACAAGTAAAAGGCCTGTGTTCAAAATGTCACTTGAGTAAAAGTACAAAAGCGTTGGCCGCAAAAATATACTTAAAGTACCAAAAGTCAAAGTACTAAAATGTTTGAAAATAGCCTATGTATAAAATAGGGCTAAAGTGGTTAATCTGTGTTTTATAATATAATAGTTTATATCCGCAAAGTAACTAGTAACTTAAGTTGTTCAAATAATTGTAATGGAGTAAAAGTATAATATTTGCCTCTGAGATGTAGTGGAGTAGAAGTAAAAGTATTGAAAATGGGAAATACAGTAGAGTAAAAAATCCTCAAAAGTGTACTTAAGAACAGTTGAGTAAATGTACTTTACACCACTGCACTTCTCTCTCTCTGTACACCTTACTGCCACCTTCTGCCTCGATTGATGCTAGTGAGGATGCAATGTAGATGTACATGTTATTCAAACAGATGCTAGGTTCATTGCTTACCTATAGTTTCAATGCCCAGATTGTTATTTTGATAGTATATCATTTAAACCAGTGGTTGCCAAACATTTTAGCTCGAGACCTAAAAGAGAAATATGATTGAGGGACCCTAAGTAGTGAAAATAGCAGTAGTGAAAACGCGCCACGTTGTGAGCTTGTAGATCTGCTATTTTCTCTACTTCTTTAAACGTAAAACAGTGGTTTAGGCGTACAGTACGCTAGGTTCTTGATTTACCTGGGATCCTATAGTTTCTCGAGGCACTACACTGTCTCTCTGCATTCTGTGCATGTGATTGCCTTGCTTGTTGTAAGTCGCCCTGGATAAGAGTGTCTGCTGAATGCCTAAATTGTAAATTGTACGACATGGTAACCTGTAACGTAAGAGGACACCATTTGACATCAAGGAGGACGTGCGTTGTGTTCTGAAAACTCTGGCTCACACTCACACCGTGTGCAACACGTTTCTCAGCAGAAAATCGGTTATTTTCCGGCAAGCTTCACATTTAGTTTGACAAAGAACGAATGGATCCTGGGGAGAAGCGTGTGTGTGTGTCTGTGTGTGTGTGTGTGTGGTAACCTTTTGTGTGTGCCATTATCGCGGTTCTTTTTTCCAGGAACTAAAGCTTTCAGGTCCTGCTGCCACAGTACCTCACCTGTGGTGTGGTGATGTCATTTGGCAGCTGCCAGCAGGCAGGGAGATACAATACCTCCTGGCCCTGTTTGCTTAGAAATGTTAGCTCTCAGCGTGTGGTTCACTAATAACGCTACTTATTTCTTTGTCTCTTCTTCTACCCGATACCCACCCCCCACACTTACTCTCTTCTTGTCTTCCGTTTCTGTTTTTTTCTCTTATTATGGTCTCTGTTTATCTTCAACTCAACTGTCTTGGTGTTTCTCTCTTCTTCTTCTTCTTCTTCCATGCTTCTCCTCTGTTCTGCCACTGGTTCCACTAACTCCCGACCCCCTCCCTTCAGACTGGCAGTACGAGGGTAAGACCTAACTCGAGGCCTAACCTCCTTTTCTCTCTTTTGGTGGTTTTCAAACCGTGTGTGCTGAGGCACACCGGTGTGCCATGACACATGTCCATGTGTGCCCTGGGATTTGGTTACATGACCATATATTATTATTGCAATATATCATTGTTGGGCAGAAACCTTGTATCGACCTATTTCAACTTTTTTAATAAATCAATGCCCTACTTTGTCATACAAGAGTGTCACGCAAAAGTAGAGAACATAGCTGATCTACAAGCTCACAACGCATCACATCGCAACATGTTGTGAGCTTGTAGATTGGCTTTTTTCATAGGAATACAGGTTATTTTTTCGGGTTCGGCTTTTAGACATGCAAGGTTTCCACCCGACAGAAAGATTTATTTGTATTTACTTTATTAGTACACTTTATTTGTACACATGACGTCACATCGCGACACATCGCTTGTAGATATATTATATTAACCTTTTTGAAAGTATGAATATTTAATATTATGTGATGGTTAAATTGGTAACACATGCTATGTTGTGGTTACCTGGCACAGAATATGAATACAGGTGTGCCTTGTGAGATTTTGGACTTGCCCTTTTGGTGTGCCTTGGACACAAAAAAAGTTTGAAAACCACCGTTCTACTTCTTTTCCTTCTCATTTCATCCTGTCTGTCACCATCTATCCACTCTCTCTCTCTCTTTCCTATTCTCTCTCTCTGTCTGTCTGTCTGTCTGTCTCTCACCTTTCAACAGCGCCTGCGTTATTTAAAGCTGAACGTTTCAACCCCTCCATAGTCCATATACACACACACCTGTCTGTCTCTGTCTGCCCTCTTCACTACCATGCCCGTCTCCAGTCCACCCACCCGGTGTTGTCTGTGTCTGTGGAGATGTTGTTACCTGTGTGTCATTGACTGACTGTGTTGTTGTTTTTTTCCTGTCGTACCCTCCATCTGTGCCGCTGTTGTCGTTGCTCCTCCTGTTGTCATTGTGCTTCTGATGGCCCCCACATGAGTTGACCGCCCCTGTCCGTGTTTGTCTGCATTCTTTGCCAGTGTCATGCTGCGGGTCCATTCATTGGTGGTTGGTCTTTGCAGCGGCCTTGCGATGCTGCTGCCATTCACTATAAATGAGACATGACAGAGTGACAGCTTATGACATGTTCTTTTCTTAATGTTTTAGGACCACCATAGCTTAATGGGTAGAGAGACTGCCTGGGAAACAAGAAGGTCCCATGTTTGATTCAGATTCACTTTATTGTCACTTAGACGCACTGTATAGGTACATACATGTGAAAAGATTACGCTCAGAAGCTCCAATACAATAAAAACATGATCATAAAAACATGATAAAACAAACTAAAACACTCAATAAACAATAACACAGGGCAAGAATATCAGTCAAAGAAAGTACAGAGAGTTACACTGTTCTCGACCCTAGCAATGTGTCGAGGTTTCCCTGAGCCAAGACACTTAACCCCTACCCTCCCTGGTCTTACTTATTTTATTTATGTATTTGTATTATTATTATAACATGATGTCAGGGCCGCTTTGCTTTGCAACCCTAACCTCTAGTCCCAACCTTCCAACCTCGGTCATGTGATAAGGAGGTCAGACTTCATGTATCTGGTTGCTATGGCAACCTGCCAGATCAGGCTGAGGGTCTGATAGGCAAATCGGAAAATCAATCAAGCCGAGAGTCTGATCACTGATCGAGGTGGGGTGAGGAGCCTAAAACATAGCCAGAGCTCTGATCAACAGTCTGTGGCGGGTCTTGGAGGCATGTGGAGTGATCCTGTGCTTGCGAATCCCGGACGAACTTTCGGAGCTTTTGTCAATTATATAGTAGTAAGATAATCCAAGCCTTTTTAAAGGGAAAAAAGTACTAAACTAGAAAAACACTTTAAAATTGAAAACATGAAGTTAAAGCTGCACTATGTAACTTTCCTCGTCTGCCCCTGGATTTGAACCCGGTTTCCTTCGGAAGTGCTGACATTTTTGTCATTGAGCTAGAGCCTGCCTGCTTGCTCACGGGATAACTTGAATCTTGACCATCAGGTCAAACTTCCTGTCAGATCTTGTGTCTAGGTGAGACATGACCTTTTGACGCGATAAATGTCTCAATGGAAGAGCAGGGAGACAAAATACAACCGCCCCAAGTGCTGCTGTAAAATGAAATAAAAATACAAATGAATGAAAACTCTAATAACCTTTGCCCGTGGCCCCCCCTTGCGTTCCAGCCTCCAGGTGAACTCCTCACTGTCAGGTGAAAAGGAACACGGTTGACATTACGTGTATCAGAGAGGAGACGTGCTTGTCTGCTCTGCCTGGGATCTACTGTAGACTAGACTTGGAAGTGACAAGGGACCAGAATACTCAAGGAATCATCATCATCATCATCATAACCTTTATTTAAACTCGGAGTACAGTTGAGGGGCAGCCAGTGGCCAGTGGTTCTCAAACTTTTTCAATTCAAGGACCCCCAAATTCATATGTATTTGGCCACGGACCTCCCATCGGAAAATGTTTTGTGCCAGGGACCCCCCAAAAACTAGAAAATGTGTGTAAAAAAAAGAGAATAATTTAATTTAAATATCCAAACATTTTCAAAAATAGCAGATATACAGGCCTGCAGCAGGGCTACAAAGTGAGGCGCTGTGAGCTTGTAGATCTGCTGTTTTTGAATAGCCAAAATATAAATGTCATGTCTCACCGAGACACAGGATCTGACACGATGTTCAAGATTCAATTTATCCCCTGAGCAAGCAGGCAGGCTCTATTAGCTCAATGGTAAACGTTTCAGTACTTGCAGTGGAAAACGGGTTTAAATCCGGGGTTGTCGAGGAAAGTTTCAAGTTACAGTGCAATCTATGTTGTCACAAAAAGTTACAAAGCGTCGATTGTTTTAGTAAACTGTATGAAAACCTCACTACTATGGTATTGAAAGTAAAATAATAATTCCCAATGTAGTTTTCAACAATATCAGAGAAAAGTATTGTTAAATAGGCTAATCTAACATATTAATATCTGACCCTCTCTGTGTCTGCCCATTGCTCCTGTTTTAACTTGCATTATTCTGAAATCTGATTTCCTGGGTAAAAGTCATAACATCCTGGGTGAATTGTGAATTTGAATGATTATTATTATTCAAGTTTTAGCAAAAATGTGACAATAATTTTGACACATTGAATATGGACATTTGATCAATAAACACTTAAGATCAAACCTTTTAAGGCATCTCACCCAGAAATAATTCAAACTCCTTAAACTCACATTGCACTGTAGCGTGCTGTCCCTGAATTCATTAAGATTTATGCGGTATGCATTATGCAATCACTGTCATAAGCTGTCATGAACTGTAACATACTATTACTATTGCAGTGTAGGACCTACAGTACATTTTACCACTTTCACCCCTGCGTCCCTATTTTGAGCATCTCATATGCCAATATAATATGATGATATGTAAAAAAATATTTAAAAAACTATATATATGGAAAATAGCAGATCTCCAATGCACCGCAATGCTAGCCTGGCATTGCCAGACTAATCACGTGGGATCACTCACAAGTTCCTCCACGATACCTTGGAGGAACTTGTGAGTGATCCCACATGATCAGTCTGGCAATGCCAGGCTGCCGCAATGTGGCACGTTGTGAGCTTGTGGATTGGCACATTTTCAAATAGCCACAAACATAAAACGGGGCTTAAGTGGCTAAATGTAGGAAACATTTACAGTAAGTGTACATTTTGAAATTATGTTTTTTCCTTTTCATGCATGGTTTGATTTGACTGTTTGTTCTCTCTGGTGCAGAGTGCAAGCTGTCGAGGTCCGGCCCCCCTGCCACCATCGTCACCATCGATGAGGAGAGCCCCAACGGTACGTAGCCTCTTGGCCTTTCTGTAGCACTCTATGGCTAGTTGGTTTTACTGTCTCTCAATGTGTTGTAGCACTCTATGGCTAGTTGGTTATACTGTCTCTCAATGTGTTCACTCTATGGCTAGTTGGTTATACCGTCTCTCAATGTGTTATACTGTAGCACTCTATGGCTAGTTGGTTATACTGTCTCTCAATGTGTTATACTGTAGCACTCTATGGCTAGTTGGTTATACACATGAGACGTTTGAGAATTTCAAAGGGCCTGCCATTGGCAATTCATGGCCAAATCAGTGGGAAATCCAAACCTTTTCATGGAGAAAGTGTCAAATTTGCCATGTGTGAAATTGTGCCAGGTGTGAAATGGTGTCATTTCAAACAAAGGCTAATTAGGTGGATCAAGGAAGTGTGAAGAGTTTGGCTGTCTTATCTGTACTGTCTCTCAGTGAGTATTGAGGCAGTAGGCAATGTATGTGTTGTGTTTTTGTTGTTATTCATCCCCTCTTTTTGTGCCAATATTACATTTTAAGAAACATTGTGGTGTCGGTAGCTGAGCGGTTAAGGCGTGTATCATCACATAGGCTCTGATGCCTGACAGTGAGTCCCCGTTCTTTTGGATTCCCGGGCCAGGTGCACCTTTGTTGCATCATGTCACTGTCTGACTCGCTCTCTCGTCTCTCTCTACACTGTAACTATCAATAAAGGCAAGAAAAGCCTGAAAAATATATAAAAAACAAAATAATAACTCTAAGCCCTTTTAATGAACACAAATTCAATAATATCGTCTTTGTTGGGCATAAACCTCATATATCCAATACTGTTACTTTTCAGGATTCAAGTAGGGCATTGATTTACGAAAAGAACAAAAAGTTAGAATATGGAGTTAGGAGGTATACACAGACAAACATTGGCCACTGGCATCAGATGACAAGATAAGATAAGATAAGACCTTTATTGATCCCACACAGGAAATTGAGTCGCCAGAGGCAGCATAACGGTTACAGGGCAGAGAAAGTACTGTACTGTAGGTACAGCAGGGTATAGACAAGACATCACACACAAAAGAAACGCCATCAATAATAAACAAGTATTCAACAGTACACACACCCTCAACAAAGCTTGCACCAGGAAGGACAAAACAATACTAAGAATAGCACAGCGAGTATATTGGCTGATAATCGGTGCATCCCTATAGATGCAGTCCTCATGTGGTACAGTATATGGATCAGAATGTTGGCTTGGTTTTTGTGGAGCTAAACTGTTGCCGTTTCTTCAATAATACAATACAGTGAGTTCTACTTCTTGCATCAGAGCGATGTTTTATTAATAGTTAGAAGTAACAACTGCTGTGGATGGAGGCTTTTGACGGTTTTGGTTGATGTTTAGTTGCATTTTAAATTGTTGTTTAGACATTCTGGAAAGTCTCTTTTTTGTTTCTTTCTGGCTGTTGTTTTTGGTGTGTTTGTGTTTACCGGGATAAGCAAAGCAGTGGTGTGTGTGGAAGCGTGCATGCAGATAGTTAGATAGATTGTTATTGTCCTGCACCACAAGATGCCCCGCCCGCACGAGCTTATCACTCACAAAATTGACATACACCAAGATACACCACAAACAGAATACATAAACATATTGATTGTCCAGGCTGTGAGTTATGGATACATCGTTCGCCAGTGCAACTCCCATGCCTGCTCTATGAATTTTCCTAAAACAAAAACTTCCTCAGTGAACAGCCAACTTAACGTAACAACATTCAGACATCCAAAACAAATCTGGATTCTTATCCTGTGTGTGTGTGTGTGTGTGTGTGTGTGTGTGTGTGTGTGTGTGTGTGTGTGTGTGTGTGTGTGTGTGTGTGTGTGTGTGTGTGTGTGTGTGTGTGTGTGTGTGTGTGTGTGTGTGTGTGTGTGTGTGTGTGTGTGTGTGCGTGCGTGCGTGCGTGCAGACTCTACACACACACACACACAGGTCCCCCGCATCGGCCCGTTCCGACCCACTTTCACCCCTGAGTACCTGCCAGGCGAGTACAGGTGATGGCCCCATGAAGAGAAAGCCATACATTTGCATTTATATGTGCGAGGGTCGATTCACTGGATGTGTGTCCGCGACGGACGATGAGCAATGGCTTAAGGCAGCAGCAGCCCACAACGCATCTATTGTTCTGGAGGGAGGGGGTTGATTTCTTTCTTTTTCATTCAAAATTTTACACGGCACACCTAGCATATCCTCGCGGCCCGAAAAAGGTCCGCCTGCCGCGATTGGGAAACGCTGGTGTAGAGTATACAGACAGTGTTGAATGTAGTACGGCAGTGGTTCTCAAATTGGTGTCCAGGTACCCGCAGGGGTCCTTGAGGCGGTTCCAGGGAGTCCTCACCAAAAAAAAAGGGTTAATATTATACCAATATTATGCTCAAAATTCTTGAAAATGTTTTGAATATACATATTTTTTAAATGTAACACTTTAAAACATGTTGGGGGTCCCATACAACATTTTTCTTGTATGGGGGTCTGTACTGTGGCCAAATACATACGTATGAATTTGGGGATCATTGACATTTAAAAGTTGGGAGAACCACTGTAGTAAAGGACATGAAGTCTTACTACAGTGAGTCAGGCCAACAGCAGCACCAGAACTCACTGATGCATTGAACAGATGGAGGCTGTTTGTGCAGGTCAGGAGTTCTGGAACTCTCCTCTCCTCTCCTCTCCTCTCCTCTCCTCTCCTCTCCTCTCCTCTCCTCTCCTCTCCTCTCCTCTCCTCTCCATCAACAGCTCCCACTGCTGCTCGCATCACAACACTTTCTGCAGCCTACCCACTTTCTTCTCCATTTCCCCCCCCCCTGGTGCATTCTTTCCTGTGATGTACTTTTTTGTGGGTTTGTCAACCGTATTTCTTGATACGATTGTGTCCCTGCTGTACTAAACAGAAGTATCTGCATCAAGGGTATGAATTTGCTATACAGCTGTTCTAGAGGTGTACTGTAGGAGTGTGTGTGTGCGTCTTTTTTGCACACATTGTAGCCTATGTCACAGGTTCGCAAACTTTTCCACGCCACAGAGCCATTAGCCATAGCATTGCGAAATGGCTTTACATGCGCGCACACACCTCCGTGTGCAGTGGAGCGCAGTAACAGCTGCTTTCCTCGAAGTCATATTATGTACAGTAGAGCAGTGTCTCTATAAGTGGAGCAGGTGTGTGTGTGTTGTATCTGTTTGCGACGCCTGCAGATATTTACAGCAGGCTAACAGAGTTTAATGAGCAGCACTTTACTGAAGATGGGACTCACAGTCTGTTTATACAGTGTGTGTGTGTGTGCTTTTATACACGCTCCACTGGCTTCGTACTGCAGGCACAGCCTTTTTGGCACATCACGTGCATGCTTGTTTGCCTGTGTGTGTGTGTGTGTGTGTGTGTGTGTGTGTGTGTGTGTGTGTGTGTGTGTGTGTGTGTGTGTGTGTGTGTGTGTGTGTGTGTGTGTGTGTGTGTGTGTGTGTGTGTGTGTGTGTGTGTGTGTGTGTGGTGTGCATGGGAGTGTGGTGTGTGCACGCCATATGCATGTTTGTTTGTGCTGTAAGACTAAGTGGATCGTGCACGTGTGCGCACACTTAACACTCCAACAAACTCTGATTAACTTTGGCATCCATGGGGGCATGTGTGCGTGCATGTTTGAAGGTGTGCATGAGTAGGAGGTTGCTCTTTGGTTCTCGTTGGTTCTTTTTTTCTTCGTGATCAACTCAGTGTCCCCACTTTAAGAACCACTGGTCTACAGTAACTAAGTATATTTACTCAAGTACTGTACAATGTTGAGGTAGTTGTACTTTACTTGAGTATTTCCAACTTTTACTCCACTACAATTATATGAAAACTTGAATTACTAGTTACTTTTTAGATTTGGATTATTATTGCAAAACATACATTAACCACTTCAGCCCTATTCACATTTCGGCCGTATGAAAATAGCCGATCTACAAGCTCACAATGCTTCTAGACGCATTGTGAGCTTGTAGATCTGCTATTTTCAAAAGATTTGTATACATTTGAAAACTGGGTAATGGGACATTCTGCATAATGAGTACTTTTACTTTTGGTACTTTAAGTACATTTTGATGCCAATACTTTTGTACTTTTACTCAAGTACATTTTGAATTCTGGACTTTTACTCATAATAGAGTATTTCTATATTGCAGTATTGATACTTTTACTTCATTAAAACATTGAAATACTTTTTCCACCACTGCTAGCAGGGGACAGGTGGTGATTACGTTGTCTGAAGCGGCCCACTTCTTTGTAGGCGAGTTAGCATCGACACTATTGTTACAGTAGTATCTCCATATTGTTCTTTTTACGATGTTTCATTCATGAAAAATCATACACCTGTCATACTAAATATTATGACAGTGTTGTGCAAAAGTAACAAAAATGTTGAAACTTTAACCTGTAATGACGTGCCCAAAAACGGGAGGCCAGGTTGAAAGTGGTCGAGTCTCTCTGTGGGTTTTATAAATATGTAACCAATGAAACGTTTTAAGAGCCTGTAACTAAATAATAACTACATTTTATCCATTAGTTCCACAGGTTCTTTTCCTCCATGTCTTGAAAAGTAACAGTTTTGGACATAACACGGTTTCCCCTCCCGACAGCAACAGCGTCATGCTGTGCCTCCCTCCTACCTCGACAGAAACGTTCCCATCCAGGCTGTCCATGTCTCGGGGGGCCCCATGCTTCCTCTCCTCGTGCACGGCTTTGATTTGGGGGGGGCTTTGATCGATTGCCTGGGGATTGGTATTTGCGCGGCGCTGGGTTTTGCCAAGCCTCGCATCCAAATGCATCCCCCCCCTGCAATGCAGTGTGTGTGTGTGTGTGTGTGTGTGTGTGTGTGTGGGAGCTGGTGAGGGGATTTGTGCTAATCTTTCTCATAAAGCACTCATTTACCTGGGATATGGGTCTCTTCTGGCTCCTCCGTCCTTTTATTTATCTCGGGGTGATGAAACGGCCCAGGGCCCCGTCCTCCACCGTAATGGAATGTAAAACAGGCAACCTGTCATTATTGACCAAAGCAATTATCCTTCTAAATGTGCTCCATCTCTTCCCGTCTAGTGGCGCAGCCGCCATACAAATGACACATAATAAGATTCCATCTTTTCTGGGCGCCTGTCGCCTTCGTATTCATTCACGTCGGTGCGGTGAATAGGAAAAAACAAACAACATAATCATCCCGTCTGTCTGCGTCTGGAAATGTTTGGTCTAGGTCAAAGGAAATGAATAACTAAACGATGAAAAATGAAAACATATTCTACCCATTTTTCTCCCCCCCCCCCGCCACCCTTTGGCTCGCCCCGAAGAACACATTTAACACAAATTTAACACCGGCTCAGGAGAGCCAAGATAGTCTACGAATCCCCATGGCGGAGCTCGGATGCATTATGAGCTAAAAGTGCGGCGCTGTCAAGATGCTGCATTATAATTTAGTGGATTTTCTGGGGTTTAGAATCACATTTTATTTAGAGGTACAATAATAGGCCCCCGCTACGTGCTGATGGGACTCGGAGGATGTTGATGTCGGCCGGTCGGTCCGTTCATCACTTTGATCCTGAATATCATATCTCACATTTGCCATAATCATTTCCTGTGCAGCTTCGTGGACTCTAGAGGGTGACCTAGGGCCAGGGGATATAATATTACAGGTGCAATAGTTAATCAAACAAATCAATTTAATCGTTGATTAAACACTTACACTTTGATAAGGATGATTTTGAAATGATACACATTGTTAGCCACCATTGAACAACAAACACAGGGTTAAGTGGTTAATCGGATTTGTTGATTGTAAAAAGAATCCCGTAGAATTGTTTTGTGTTGATCCATTGATATAAGAAAAAACTAAAATCTGCTTCTTGATTATTCGATTAATGGTCATGAGCTAGATTAAGTTGGTGAGAGGTTCTAAATGTCTGCGTTCTCCAGCCCCATGATGACCCCTATTCATTTTGGTGACTCCAGTCCATGGCCTAGCTCTAGCTTCACCCTTAGGCCAACATTTCCACTTTCACACATTTTACTCCCAAACAAGGTACCTTGAAAACTACTGGCTGGATTGCATTGGAATTTGCTGTACAGTGTGCACCTCCCAAGCTCCCAGGACAATGGCCCCCATTAATGGTGACCCGATGGCCATTCTTTTAACCCTAACCCAAGGCCAAAACGTCCAATCGCACGCAAAAAAAGGTCTAAATCGAATCCAGATTGCAAGGAAACGCAATGAGCTCAGCAAGGATGCGCCCTACTGATTAAAAAATAAATGGAACTTGAATATCTTGAAAGCTTCAGTGGCACACTCATCCACTTACCACAGATATATATATATATATATATATATATATATATATATATATATATATATATATATATATATATATATATTAATATTAATGTAAATTAAAATCTTAGTGTTCAACCAATTATTTTGGAGCCCACTTGCAACCTGGCCCACTTGTTGTGAATCACAGCTCTAGTGACAGCCTTTCAAACAGTATACTGTAGTTTCCATTTGGGTGTAAGCAGCAGCACGGCCTCTAGGGGCCCCTAGCGGGGCTTTTAGATTTGTAGTCTTGTGTTTCTTCCCTTTAATTGCTGCATTCCGATACATCTGGCTGTGCTGTAGCCCAGGAGAGCTTAGCGTGGTGAGAAGCAGCTGGTCATACAGGCATATCAAGCCAGTAGCTCAGCTCAAGCATAACATGTTTACAGTTTTTTTCTCAATTGATTTGGCAAATTTCTCCAAAGCGTGAGGTGCATGGTCTCAAAACACTTAACACATCCATCTGAACAGACCTTTCATTTTGTTGCAAAGCAACTCGATCCCACTGCAAAATGAAATACTTTTTCACTTCAATGGTCAAGGTTTACTTATCTTTATAGAAATATACTTTATTCAACACTATTACATCATTTTCATTATAACTTTTATGTGTCTTCTTTTGAATATTCAACTGTATCCTCACAGGAGTGCTCATGCTAAAATGTCTGTTCATCACAATTCTGGAAATACTGCAGTAATATTTCAGTGTTTATTAGAACATGTGGAAAGTTAGTTAATTATGGTATTGTCATATCTATTTGGTGTGCGACAGTTAATTGAACTTATGGATTTAATTGATTATACAAATCATGTATAATTGATAATCTAATAAAATAACCGATTAGTGATCCTATCTCATTAACTCCCCTTCCTTCTTCACCTCCTTAATGTGCTCCACCTCCCCGTTCCTCCGTCATCTCCTCTATGCATTACACCTCCCATACCTCCTCCCAAAAACCTTTATCATTAGAATAATTGATAAGAAAATGTTTGCAGACCAACTGCATTTCTATTAATTTAGCAAAACGACCAAAAGTTTAGACAGTTTAGATTAAGTGTTTTTGAGAGCATGGGCCTTAGGTTGGAGAAATGTGCCAAATCAATTGAGAGAAAACAAACAAAACGATAACAACAACAACTGCAATTTATTCAAACCGCTGCCTCTGGGACAGCTGCCAGATACGAGACGAAGTAGACACGCACATCTCAATGCCCAAGAGGATGAGTGCTGGATGAAGAAACACCTTTTGAAGTTGAACACGGATATCTGTAGGCCAAATAGGTCTGTTAAAAAGATTGACACTTTCTGCCGTTTTGACTTTTGGAGAACATGACTCCTACTTCTGAAAGTCTGATGAAGAGCTATATGCTCTAAACCAGTTGTTCCCAAACCTTTTCAGCTTGAAACCCAAAAGATACATTTGGTGTTTTTTGTTTAGTTTTTTTCCCTTACTTTTTGGGGGTGATGGAAAATCACGTAGCCATAAAAATGGCTCCACAACCCAAAATGCAGTCGCGACCATACAGTATGTTTGCGGAAACACAATAAACATCCTGCTTTTAACGGGAGCTATATAATACTGGTGCCAGACACAACATGGAATGAACCCTCCTTCACTTAAAGAGGGTGGGTCTCTGTTGGGAGCACAATGCTTGCTTTGTGTAGACGCCTCCGCTCATTCAGCCCCAAGAGAACCCGATCGCTTTGTGTTTCCCTAAATCCAGATGCAATTAATCGGATTGAAGAGATTTGTGTCTAGTGGAGGAACAAGGGGCTATCTGAGAGAGAGAGAGAGAGAGAGAGAGAGAGAGAGAGAGAGAGAGAGAGAGAGAGAGAGAGAGAGAGAGAGAGAGAGAGAGAGAGAGAGAGAGAGAGAGAGAGAGAGAGAGAGAGAGAGAGAGAGAGAGAGAGAGAGAGAGAGAGAGAGAGAGAGAGAGAGAGAGAGAGAGAGAGAGAGAGAGAGAGAGAGAGAGAGAGAGAGAGAGAGAGAGAGAGAGGCCAAGAACACTTTGAATAGCTAGGGGAAATCAGAGTTCCATAAATTTCTCATTGCTTTTATCTTGTTGCTGCAAAGTCATGATCTATTTGGCAGATAATTTATTTATTATATTTTTCCATGCTTACAGGGAATGAATTCATTGAGACATAGCCATGATGCCAACATATGCTCATAGATATTTATGCTCAATAAATATTATATTTTATGCTCAATATATAGTATATCTGGCTATGCAATACAATCCAGTCTGACCGAAATACATTTTTTGTGTATTTTTATGTCAAAAGTCACTTAAAAGTGCTATCTTAATGACGTTTTGTCAAACAAAAACATAATACATGATTACATCAGCAAGCACTACATGAATTATGGTTTCATTCACCTTTATGATTCCCATAGCTCAATGTTCCTCCACGCGCAGCTTATTGTCATTATGGAGACACTAAAGGCCTGCTACTTTGTTCTGACAGAACACTAAAATATGTATCTGAAAACATTTGAGGTGAGAAATAGGCAGTGTAGTAGTAACATAAATGTGCCTCTGCACTGCCTCTCTGACATCCCATAGCCCGAGGGAACGGGGTGGTCAGCTGAGACTGTGATTGGCCGAGACACAACCAGCCTCTGTTTTACGAGGAAACTTCACAATAAAGGCCACCAAAAAAAAGAAAGCCATTGCAGCTGGACTTTTAAGAATCATTCGGCTTTTGCTAAATCTAGTACACACCACTGAGGAAACAATGTCTTGCCTGTTGACCCCTCTCCAAGCTCCCGACCCAAAGAAAATCAGTCAGTCGAAGCGAAACAGACAAGCGTTGAGCCGGAGAATGAAGACAGAGAGGGGGAGAGAAAACATACTTTGCAAAGTCTCAGCTCAGCTGTGCATTTCCCCCCGGTTGTGTCGCGTCAACTCTTTTGCCTTCGACCTTTCATCAGAATCCTAGTGTCTATACGATTGCTCGCCTCTTGTTTTACTCTCCAAGAAAAACCTCGCCACAGAGCGCAGGGTTTTGACACGCCGTGCCAGGAGAGCTGACAAAGCCTGAAAGCGGAGCCAAACAGACGAGATAGCTAAGGGGCCGCCGCAGACGTTGAATGCCATTCAGTCTGTGTAAAGGTCTCTCGTCTCTACCAGTTTGACTGGCCGGCACCGGAGAACATTTGTCCTGTAGGGGAAATGCTGGGTCCAGTGCATGGACCGTAAAACAATATGGACAGCGTCACACCATTGGTTCCTACAGACTGTAAATGAAGCCTATTTTGCAAAAATCCGCCATCTTTCTATATCCGGTTGATATCCGGTCCGAAATGCAAATGGAAATTAATGCTGTTGGCTGAAACCGCAGCGAGGGCGGGTTTTCACTCGGTAGAACCAGTAGAAACCCTAGAAACAAACCATTAATTTTAAAATAAATGGGACCATAATTTACCAAAACGCATATCATGGTGATTGAAAGAAGACTTTAAACTAGCGACTGTAAGTATATAGTATATATGACAATGTTTATTAAGGTAATAAAATCAAGCGTTAAGTTCGGCCAAAAACCCATCCACTTGAATAGAGCCTAATTGCTTATGCAACCAGCAGCGGTGAAAGAGCGGTGAAACAGCGGTGAAACGGCGAGATTACAGGCCGTTCATATGAACTGTCACACTTCCTACATAGCCTCAATTTACAAGCCGGATACTAGCCCCTTGGTCCAGTGCCAGTGACCTGTGTGTGTGTCCCTCCCTCCAGCACCGCTATAGGCTTCAGAGGCAAAAGCTGAGGACGTTATTAAAATGTGTGTTAGCAGCATCAGGTTGAAACAATTAATGAAGAGGAGCCAAGCCTGCAGTGCGTGACTGACTTTTTGGTCTCACTATACAGAGTCATTAGCTCCCCTCTCTCTGAAGTTAATTCAATCACCCTCACTCACGCTGTTCCTCTCTCTCTCCCTGTCGTGTCATTAGCACTGGCATCCTCATTCTTCATTCATTCCCTCATTCACTTTAATTCAGTGGTTCTCAAAGTCAGGTCTGCGACTGGGACCCCACAGGGGGTCCATGGGAGGGTTATAGCATCAACATTTGTTTTGACAACTTTAACCCTATAAGCATGGGCTATTTGAAAATAGACGATCTACATGTACAAGCTCACTACGCGATGCAATGTGACGTGTTGTGAGCTTATATTCTAAGGAAATTTTAGATTTAACGGGTATAATACCACCATTTGTACGTGTTTTATTGATTTGTCTAAAGCTTTTGATCGTGTTAATCACGAAAAGTTGTTCCATAAATTACAGAACAGAGGGGTTCCTACATTCACTGCCAGAATAAATGAATCATCCACTGCCAGCAATCTTTTGATTTTCTTACCTCTTCAGCTAGTCACAGAATATTTCTGCACATCAGACAATGTGTGTTAGATGGGGTAACTGTGTTTCTGCTCATTTCACAGTAAATAATGGAGTCAGACAGGGAAGTATTCTATCTCCTTTGCTCTTAATTTATATATGGATGACCTATCTAAGCAGCTGAACAGCTCTGATACAAGGTGTCAGGTTGGTAACAAAATAATCAGCCACTTGATGTATGCAGATGATTTGGTGATCCTCTGTCCATATAGTGCTGACCTTCAACAGTTACTGAGGGTCTGCTGCGCTGCTCTCAATATGGCCCAGACAGTGACATTATTTACAATGCAAAGAAGAGTAACATCATGATTATAAGAAGTAGAACTGTTACGGTCTGTGATGAGGTCAAGTACTTAGGCCACTATTTAACACATGACATATCTGATGATAAGGACATCTACAGGCAACGCAGAATGTTATGTGCACAAGCTAACATGATTGTTTATAAGTTTAGTATGTGTTCAGCTTGTGTGAAGTCCACACTATTCAAAGCTTTTTGCACGCCTATGTATACTGCCCACTTGTGGCGGCGCTGCAGAAAGAGCCGTATGCAGCAACTTAATGTAGCTTATAATGATGGCATAAGACTGCTGCTTAAGGTGCCACGATGCAGCAGTGCAAGCCAAAGGTTTGTCAGTATCGGTGTACCCACCTGCTCCGCTCTGCTGCGGCGGAACCTCATGTACAAATGTGTGTGTAGGCAGTCTGATTCTGCCAACAGCATCATTTTAATTCTGAATAACCCTTATTGAGTTTGGTCAGGTTTGTCTCTAAACTGTGGAACCGTTGGCGTGTAAGCCTGGTATATGAATTTATGATTTTATGTGGACTATGTCTGCCTTTGTTTGTATTTGTATGTTGTTTTATGTTCAGCATCTCTGTCATCCTCTTTCTCTGTCTCTCAGTCTCTTTCTCAGTCTCTTTCTCTGTCTCTCTCAGTCTCTCTCTCCCTCTCTCTCTCTCTCTCTCTGTCTCTGTCTCTCTCTCTCTCTGTCACTGTCACTGTCACTGTCACTGTCTCTGTCTCTGTCTCTGTCTCTGTCTCTGTCTCTCTCTCTCTCTCTCTCTCTCTCTCTCTCTCTCTCTCTCTCTCTCTCTCTCTCTCTCTCTCTCTCCCTCCTTCATTCCTTCTCTGTTTCTCATCCACTCTGTTCTTTATCTCATTCCTCTAGGAAGACTGTGCACACAGACACTGATACATGACTAATATTTCTCATCTGTTGGGACTAGTTTTACTCCCTTTACGTTCATTAGGTGCTGCATAATTTAACCTAATCATTTAAACATCCTGCTTCTCTGACTCCAGAACTTAAATAGAATAAACAAGACATTGCTTTGTTAAGTAACCACTTTCAACCTAGCTGTGAGCTTGTAGATCAATAATATTCTCTATTTTTGAAAACCTGTAGGGCTAGACAAAGAATAGACGTGCCTCTTGTCCAGGTGATTTGAATTGAAAGTAGATAAATAATGCTTTTAATTCATACTGCTGTGCATTTATAACCTACTAGAGTTTCGGGGGGCTACGCCCCCCTCAACCCCAGCCGCGCACGGGGCCCAGCGTGGCCGCGTGTATATTGGGGTACTCAAATTGCTGGAGTAAAACTGTGGAAAAGTTAAAAAAAAAAAAAAAAAAAAAATTGAAAAAAATATATTTTTGATGTTTGAGGGGGACCCCCACGGACCCCCTGCTGGTCGACGGACCCCCTGTGGAGTGTTGGGACGCGCGGGGACCCCCCTGGAACATGGCGGACCCCTTCGGTGTTTTTTTTTTTTTTCATGAAGGTGGTTGCTTGTTTCTGGCGCTTGTTTTTAGAGAACCTGGCATGCCAACGACTTGGCAACCCGAGTTGTTTGTTTTTGTGTTTGGGATGAACATGGCACGTGAAGGACGGACATAGTGTGATCGAGACATGAGTGAAGTGAAAGTAACGGCCTGGGTGGAACAAAGGAGGTACTAAGAAGGGGGGGGGGGGGTTGAAGCAAAGGAGCTGCGTGTGTGTTGGTGTGGAGGAGATGGGCAGAGTGCAATGGCGGCGCAACCCAGCGCATGCTGCCGCACGTTACACCAGAAATGGTGCCTGGAGAAAATGGTGACCAAAAAAAAAGTTTTGAAAAAAAGGAAAAAACCCCCGCAGCGGCTGGCTGCTGTTGTGGTGATGAGGTCGTGCGCACGGTAAACGGTACGAAGCTGCCTCCCCTTCCGTTTTGTCCGACATTTGGTGAGTAGAATTAATTATGTTGCGCGGTGGAAAAGGTGTAGTGTGCAGTGAGATGTCCCCTACGCGAGGCGTAAATTCAGCGCGGCGGCCGTGGCGAGTCAGTTGGCGACATGTGGTCTGGCGGTGCGTTGTTTATTCGAGAACAGAGCTGTGGGGTGTGGACACCGAGGGTGCGGAAGTCCGTCGCCATTTATATAGTTAGATAATTATTCTTGTTTGTATCGTTGTTCTTACACAATATGTTAGTGATTCATCCATCATTCAATATTAATACACTCTCCCTGCGACACATCATTTGACTCAATCAAAGACAGATTTATTGTTCTCAAGTTGAAGTGCTTTATTAGTATCCCCCTTTTGGAATTCTATTGTACTCCTGCTTGCCAAATGGCATTGTTACAGCAATGCACTTGGAGAAGTGTTTTAACATTTACCAGTTTAAATATTGAAAGCCAATTACATTGAATAACTTTTTTTTAAACTATTAATTCAGAGTAGCCAAATATTTGTACCCCTTTTTCTGCCCAATTTACTAGTCATTATGCCAATACATTTCTCCCAGCACACATTTATGTGTCACTGCTGTTGTATCCTACCGGCTCACCTCCCAGTGAGGAGCCCCCACCGGAAAGACACTTGGCACCTCCGTTCCACTCCTCCCACCTAACACTCAGATTTAGTCGCTGCAGTTACAGCAGTCATGCAAAAGACAAAAGGAACAGATAGTGAGAACACAGCCAGAATTAAAGATACAGAGACACCAGTACAAGAGTCACATTGTCATTATCATTATAGTCTTTCATCCACAGGGATAAGAGTCACACGAACCAGAGTCGTATTGGTCATTCCGGATGAATCCTTAGTGGTGCCTGGGGCTACGGGCTGGGTGCGATGCCCCGAACCGTTTTGCCAGGTGTTTGAAAAGCAGTTGTCCTCCAAACCCCACCTCCAGTCGCTGTCATTTGAACAGAGCGAGCGTTCCCTATGATCACGGCACCAGAGTCTGCTTGCTCGCCCAGCTGTATCCCCTCAAGCCTAATTTATGCTCCGTCGCTCGAAGGTGTTGCGTGCAGAGCGTGTTGCTCACAACGGTCGCATCCGAGACGCGATGTGAGCTCGTATGCCAGCTGTTCTTGGGGTGCAATACCGTTGCGGGGTGAAGTATACAGGTACATGTCTAAGAGGAGGTTGAATGAACAGAAACCAACGCTCCCCAAAACAAAAGGTTTGGGGGTCTGTTGGGAATTGATTACATGAAACCTCAATGTTTGTAAACAAGAAACCCGTCTAAATCAACCATTACAGATATAAGGATGCCTGCCATCTTATCAGTCTTGACGTTGTATCACTCTTTCAGAAATGAATGCGTTCCATGAAGTACAGTGCGTTCATGAAGTGCCTGCAAGTCTCTCTCTCTCTCTCTCTCTCTGTCTCTCTGTCTCTCTGTGTGTCTCTCTCTCTGTCTCTGTCTCTGTCTCTCTGTCTCTCTGTCTCTCTGTGTCTCTCTCTCTCTCTCTCTCTCTCTCTCTCTCTCTCTCTCTCTCTGTCTCTGCCTCACTCTATCCTTTTCTCTCTCGGGTATGTGCTGCCCAAATTATATTTCTCCTGTCCGCACACGTCTATTTTTAGGGGTATAAATGTGAGAACTCCCTTTCCCGACGAGCCCTGCCGCTGATTCAACACACTGAATCGGGGAATCGGGATCTGCTAATGCTTGCAGTGGTAGGAAAGTAACTAAGCACATTTACAAGTACTACTTTTAAATCAACGGCACACATGTGTGCTATGGGGATATTAACCGTTGTGGGCTTTTGTTTTGGTGTTCATGTGTTTGCCTCCCAGTGCACGCTGTGCCGTCACATCTCCCTGTGAATGTGAAAACTGTGGATTATCTGCTTCCATTAACTTAGTTTTCAAGCAGGCATAAAGAAAAATGATGTCCCTGCTGTACTGAACAGAAGTATTGGCATCAAGGGTATGAATTAGCAACAGCTGTTCTAGAAATGTGTGTGTATGTCTGTGTCTGTCTGTCTGTCTGTGTACATGTGGATAATCTTGCAACCCACAGGGAGATGCGTCAAGCATCGCTGCATGCATGGCTAAAATGAGGGCTGAGACAAAGAACGAAGTGCTGTTTTCTCAGCCATTTTGTTGATGAACAGGTGCCGACGTGATAGACGTATGGCTACAAGCTGGTACATACAGCAGGTCATATTTGGCAGACTGTGTGATATTCCACACCAACCCACTGCATACATGTGCGCTCTACTGAGCACACCTTCTGTGGCTTTTGCAGTTCAGAGTTATACTCTGGAGTAGTGCTGGCTGAAGGAATTAGCTGATGAGTTATGCAGCGTTGACATGCGCCAAGAGGCCTCAATGGTGGTTGTGTGTGTGTGTGTGTGTGTGTGTGTGTGTGTGTGTGTGTGTGGGGGGGGGGGGGGGGCTTCACCATTAACAGATCTTGCCTAGAACTACTAAAAGGTTTGGGCTGGCCCCGACTGTATTTCGAACAATGAGAGAGGTGTGTGCGTGTGCGCGCGGGGCTGCGTGCGTGTGCAAGTCAGAGGATGATGGATGCATTTGTGTTCAGCAGGATTTATTTTTTCTCTGCAGATGTTGTTTTTTTGTGTACGTTGTTATCACCTGCATACAGACACACACACACACACGCACACACACTTTTAGTACTATACTTGCGAGCAGGGCTAGATTAATCCTTTGTGGTGCCCGGTGCTACAACCCGATTCGGGACTGTTTTGCCGGTGTGGGGGGGGGGGGGGGGGGCTTAGGGTTAGGTGCTGCCGAGTGACGTGTTTCACCATTTTACCGCTTCTTAGCCATTGCTTCAAAATTTGGGCTCTCTTTCTCTCTCCG
Organism: Gymnoscopelus microlampas; assembly: GCF_963454915.1. NCBI lineage: Eukaryota > Metazoa > Chordata > Actinopteri > Myctophiformes > Myctophidae > Gymnoscopelus > Gymnoscopelus microlampas. The sequence goes on from NC_139950.1 coordinate 15,757,366, forward strand.
AGTCTTCTTCCACTTTTGCTCTGCCGTTTGGTGCTCCCCAACGTTGGTGCCCAGTGCAGCACCGAAAGTCTGTGCATTAAGCCGGGACATTAACATCTTAGTATGCCAATTTTATGATTTTCATTTGTACATTTGTACATGGCATTTATACAATTTCTCTTGTTTTAACCCAAACCTTAAAGCTGAAAATAGCTGACACACTGTGAGCTTGTAGATCAGCTGTTTTTGGTGCATGACACAGCTGTGCAACTACGTATAAATCATGCATAACTCTAACCCTAAACCCTAGAGACCTAACCTCTAAATGCCTAATCCGAGCCCTAACCCCAACCTGAATCTTTTCCTATTTGCAATAGTCCTTGGGCCAGACGAGATATCGCTACCACTAAGTTGGCAAAACCTTACCTATACTAAATAGTTTTTTGGGCCAATATAAGTAAATAAAAATATGATAGACTTTCCATAGGAGCAGCTTTTTATATTTTTTGACATGTCGTTATTTTTCTCTATAGGCGGATTTTCATTCATAGCCAACAACATATTAAAAGTTATATAACACACTTTTTGGACATCACACTGCTCCTTTTTTTATAAATTAAACAAACCTGTGTCCAATTAAAGTAGTTGATGAAGTGGGTGTGGCCTATTTGGTGGTGGAGCAGTTTTTTCAGGAATCAAAGCTGAAGTAGTAGAGGCCCTAGGAGGGGTCCACGCGCGACTGCTTATTTTTTTTTCTAGTTTTGATTTTTGGCATCCATAGGACCTCTAATATTGGGATTTTGATGATCCCAAGAAAAAAAGTGGTCCCAAGTGTGTTTTTTTCAATGTTTTATTAACCCTATGAGACCTGCGGGATGGCTGGCTGGAACGCCGGCGAGACTGTCTTTCGGAGACTGTGGAACACTCAAATTTAGACGTAGCCCAAAGATACCATTTGATTCCAGACAACCTCAGGTTTCCAATGGGACCAACCTTGTCATGCTACCTTGTCGGGAAGGGGGCTAAATACCTAATGATTCAAAGTTAAGACAACATTTTGGCGAGGGAAAAACGACCATCACCATTTTCTAAATGGTCCCTTGAGCTGTCACCTCAATATATGTGAATGAAAATGGGTTACATGGATACCTACAAGCCTCTCCTGTACAGACATGCCAAATGTATGCCTATCTCATGCAGTTCTGGGCAAGAACCATGCAGTGTTTTGCATGCAGTACAAATATGTAATTTCTGCCTATTGTAAAAAGGAGACCACTTCTAGGAGAGGAGACTGCATCTATAGCTGTATGAGACCACTGTACTGTATCTAGAAACCACTGTACTGTATCTAGACCACCACACTATCTATTGCTATATGAGACCACTTTAATGTATCTAGAGACCACTGTATTGTATATATACCACTGTACTGCATCTATTGCTACATGAGACCACTGTACTGCATATATGAGACCACTGTATTGCATCTAGACCACTGTGTGCTGCATCTATATCCCACTGTACTGAATCTATAAACCACTGTGCTGCATCCAATCCCACTGTACTGAATCTATAAACTACTGTACTGCATGTATAGACCATTGTACTGCATCTATAGACCACATACATTGACCACTGTACTGTATCTATAGACCACTATACTGCATCTCAACTCAACACAGCTTTAAACATGTATATATAAAGCACATTTAACATGACTATGTCGCCACAAAGGCTCGGTAGATGCAGTACAGTGATCTACAGATGCACTAGAGTGATCTACAGGTGCGCTAGAGTGGTCTACAGATGCAGTAGAGTGGTCTATAGATGCAGTAGAGTGGTCTACAGATGCAGTAGAGGGGTCTACAGATGCAGTAGAGGGGTCTACAGATGCACTAGAGTGGTCTACAGATGCACTAGAGTGGTCTACAGATGCAGTAGAGGGGTCTACAGATGCAGTAGAGGGGTCTACAGATGCAGTAGAGGGGTCTACAGATGCACTAGAGTGGTCTACAGATGCAGTAGAGTGGTCTACAGATGCAGTAGAGGGGTCTACAGATGCAGTAGAGTGGTCTACAGATGCAGTACAGATGCAGTATAGGGGTCTACAGATGCAGTATAGGGGTCTACAGATGCAGTATAGGGGTCTACAGATGCAGTAGAGGGGTCTACAGATGCAGTATAGGGGTCTACAGATGCAGTATAGGGGTCTACAGATGCAGTATAGGGGTCTACAGATGCAGTATAGGGGTCTACAGATGCAGTAGAGGGGTCTACAGATGCAGTATAGGGTCTACAGATGCAGTAGAGGGGTCTACAGATGCAGTATAGGGGTCTACAGATGCAGTATAGGGGTCTACAGATGCAGTAGAGGGGTCTACAGATGCAGTATAGGGGTCTACAGATGCAGTATAGGGGTCTACAGATGCAGTAGAGGGGTCTACAGATGCAGTATAGGGGTCTACAGATGCACTAGAGTGGTCTACAGATGCACTAGAGTGGTCTACAGATGCAGTAGAGTGGTCTACAGTTGCAGTAGAGGGGTCTACAGATGCACCAGAGTGGTCTACAGATGCAGTAGAGAGGTCTACAGATGCACTAGAGTGGTCTACAGATGCACTAGAGTGGTCTACAGATGCAGTAGAGGGGTCTACAGATGCAGTATCGGTGTCCAGAGATGTCTACAGATCACGACAGTAGTCTACAGACACACTAGAGGGGTCTACAGATCACGACAGGGGTCTACAGATGCACTACATGGTCTACAGATGCACTACAGTGGTCTATCGATACAGTACAGCAGTCTATAGATACAGTAGCTAGTCTATAGATGCAGTACAGTGGTCTTTAGATGCAGTACAACGGTCTATATATGCAGTACAGTGGTTTATAGATTCAGTACAGTGGGATATAGATGCAGCACAGTGGTCTAGATGCAATACAGTGGTCTCATATAGCTATAGATGCAGTACAGTGGTATATATACACAATACAGTGGTCTCTAGATACATTAAAGTGGTCTCATATAGCAATAGATACAGTGTGGTGGTCTAGATACAGTACAGTGGTTTCTAGATACAGTACAGTGGTCTCATACAGCTATAGATGCAGTCTCCTCTCCTAGAAGTGGTCTCCTTTTTACAATAGGCAGAATTTACATATTTGTACTGCATGCAAAACACTGCATGGTTCTTGCCCAGAACTGCATGACCATCTTGGATGGCATCTTGAAAATTATGCCTTTCTGCTAAGTATATTTTCCTGGATATTTGGGATGTTCTCAAGCATGCCTAAAGGTACCAGAATCAATTGAAAACCCTTTTGTATCAATGTTTAGGGAGGTTTAGTGGTACTCTTTCTTATATGCCTATTGACCGGTCTATTTCTCATAAAAAGTGCTTGTTTAAGATAAAGCTGAAAATGACCACCCCAGAATGAAATACTATGGGTAAATTATACATTTCCTGAATCCTTAGGGTCATGTCAGTATTCCAGTTGTTGTGTTTTGTGTCTCTGATGTTTCTTGATGTCACAGAACTAAAATAAAATATATGGTTTAGGCGGAAATTGTGAGAAAAAAGAGGTTATTAAAGGTTTGAAGAGCTCCAGTGACCACTGTACTTATCATACATAGTCACCAAAGGGCTCGAATGAAAGCTCAAAGTGTCCCCTTAAAAATGATACCAAACATAAAATATAAAACATTGTAATATGCCCTGAACGTGAGCCAATACCAAGATATGCACATGTGTCTAAAATGCCATTTTTCAATGGGGGGTGGTAACTTTAGCAGCTGATAACCCCAATTTAGCTGGGCCTCAGGAAGGTCTATCATACAAAAATAATATCTAGGGATGTATAGGAATAAAAAAATCCCAACTAGAATTTGCCATCCCAGGTGGTAGCGATATGTGAGATTTTGGGGTTTGGCCCAAGGACTACAAGCCCTTAACTCCACTAATTAAACAACACGTTTCTAATTGCCCTCACAATGTCTATTTCTCGAATTATACTATAGCCTACACGTATGTGAGGGCCAAATGTACCCCACAAGTAATACAAGTACACACACACACACACACACACACACACACACACACACACACACACACACACACACACACACACACACACACACACACACACACACACACACACACACACACACAGACTTCCCTTCATCGTGATCATGATCACGTACAGTGGACATGATTGCAAGAGCAGCAATATATAATTAGAGAGGCTGAAGGCGCATACTGTAGCAGGATTACTACAGAACACCTGCTGCTTGTGGATTAACGAGAGGGAGAGAGGTAGAGAGAGAGAGGGGGGGAGAGAGAGAGAGAGAGAGAGAGAGAGACTGATTATATTTTTGGCATTTACACACCTGTTGCTCTTTCAAATAATCTAGACACCGTAATAATCTAGACACCGTTTGCTCTTGATGTAAATACTATTTGTTTTTGTGTCTTTTCTTCAGTGTAAGAGCAATGCACAATCATATCAGGGATTTCGCCAGACCACTATAGCCTAAATATATATAGGCTTCCACCACAATTGAATAGCATAATGATAATAGCTGGTTGTGTTTTCCATCATGTACGTGACACCACCTCATCACACACGTCCAGTGTACCCTCACAGGAGAGTGTGCTGCGTGCACCAGGGCTTTAGTCAATATCACATAATAATTATGAACAAAATGGAGCTATACTGTAGATATACTGTAGACCCCCCTGGGGGACCACACTTTGAGAACCACTGATATTGAGATATTTGGCATAAATATTGTACAGTCCCTCTACCTAGTGTCACATTAACTCCTGTGCTCGTCAAACTCAAGTGGTGTATAGACCAATTATTTGTTTACTAACATTGAGCCTGGACGCACAGGTGATTGTTTCACGCAATCAATTCCCAACCTGTTTCGGGGTGCACTGGTTTCAGCACACCCCAACCCCCTCTTGTGTGTGTTGGCTAGTGAGACGCGTCCTAACGAGACCTGATATAATGGGTTTCGTTGCGCGCATACTGGCTGCGTGCAGCCAGTGTGACGTCGTCTGTTAAGGGGTCTATAGAGCCCAACTCATGTGTCTTTGTCTACTTTCCCCCCTAATGGTGCTACTATTCTTGTTAGCGCTCTTGTTTTCCCTACAAATAATATGACATGCCGCTCTAAATAAAGACCGCAATTACAGTGTTGTTCACAGATAAAAGAGTCAATACAATGCGTCGTTGTTGCTGTTGTAAGTCACTTTGCCTCTGTTGTTTACACTCTTTATGCTGTTGAAACAGGCCTTTCACGTGACTGCCGTGCCATCATGTGCATGTAAATGTGTGTCTTTATCAGTGGTGGAAAGTAACTAGTACATGTACTCATCAAGTACTGTTCTTAAGTACAATGTTGAGGTACTTTTTACTTTACTGGAGTATTTCCAATATTCTGTACGTTATACTTCTACTCCTACATCTCAGAGACAAATATTGTACTTTTTTACTCCACAAAACAATTCTGAAAACTTTACTTACTTTGTAGATTTGATTAATGTTACAGAACATACATTAACCACTTCAGGCCTATTTAAACTTTGGCTATTAAATAGCAGATCTACAAGCTCACAACGCGTCACATAATTTTTTTAATACATTTTAGACATAATGATAACTTGTGAAACATGACATTCTGCATATTGAGCACTTTTACTTTTGGTACTATAGTACATTTTCATTACCAGACTTTTACTTTACTTAATTCTGCATGGCAGTATTGATACTTTTACTCAAGTAAAACAAATTAGTACTTTTTCTACCACTGGGCTTTACTATATAGGCTTCTTTACTATGATCCATGTCAATGCCTAGGCCACAGACTAACAATAGATGAGACAGACACTGTGAACTTTGTGTTTGTTTGTTCCGCACAGTGCAGGCTATTGTATATAGGTGTATACTACAGTGCACTGTTGTTTTATTACTGATGGTGCTTTTTGTGATGCTATTCCTCCCCTGAACCCTATAGTTCCCCTTGTATTGCTAACCTTGCTGTATCTTACATCAGTGGTACAGCAATAACCCACAAATTAATATTTATTGGACAGCGACCCTTTACCTCTACTGAAATGATTGTGTGCCACAGATCGCCCACACAAGATTTGTGTTGTTAAAAGGTCGAGTGAAATTACATTTTCGGTCATCTTATTTTGAAGTTTCAATCTGAAACGGCCTCTTAACCAATCAGAAGGTTCCATCCCTTCAGGCTATTATATGGCACGGTGGAATCTCACTCACGCAGTGCACAGTGCTAGTGTTTGTAGCCTGCAGGCGGACGCTGGCCAAGGGATAGAGACACGCCCAATGTGCAGAATGTTTGTTACCAAGTTGCTTAATTCAAACCTAAAATGTTTTCAGATACAAATTTTAGTGTGCTGATTAAGTTTACAGTGAGTAATCCCACACGGAAAGGAAATATATGAACATACATTTTTTAAATATATGTCACATATATGTTCATCATATATGTGACATATTCGAAATTGGCCGCCTACATATATGTATATTACATATATGTACATATATGCACATATATGTCTATATATGTTTAGAACATATATGTAGGCGGCCAATTTCGAATATGTCACATATATGTATATTACATATATGCACATATATGTCTATATATGTTTAGAACATATATGTAGGCGGCCAATTTCGAATATGTCACATATATGTATTCAATATATATGTTAAATATGCACATATATGTATTTAATATATATGTTAAATATATGTCATATATGTTTATTTACACATATATACCTACCTACATAAATAAATAAAAAACAAATCTAAAAGTCATTAACATTCATTTATTCAGAAAAACAAAACAAATTATATATATATTGTTCACGCCTCTACCACATCATTCCTATCATAGGCATGTTTTTAATATTTGTTTCAGTATAAAACAAACAAAATAGCTGATCAACAACCTCACAATTAACATTGAAGCACAGCTTTCTTTCCCATCATGGGCATGTTTTCAATATTTGAGTTTCAATATAAAACAAACAAAATAGCTAATCTACAAGCTCACAAAACATTGGAGCACAGCTTTCTTCACTTAGTCTGCCTTGGGCGATAACGGAGCTCCGTCAGCTTGGAATTGATGGCTGTACCCAGCTGGCCTTTGGTTGCATGTGGCCACTTCTTCTGTGTTGCCTCTACAGAGAAGAGAAAGGGAGATAATGAGCTAGAAGACAGGACCAAATGCTCAGTCTACTATAGACTCCAAGCATTCCACTCCATGGCAAGAGGAACAATTTGATTAGTGATTTTAGTCATGATCTTTTCTTAATATTAGAATTATATAGAACTTTCTGAAAAATCAGTGCATTTATTGAGTCTGTCCAAGTTTACAATTATTAGTGACAACTTGTCAAATTATCTCATGTTTGACATCACATGAACTGCACTTGTACGAACAACAGATTATCAGCACAGGTTGTTTACCAGTAAGAGCAATAAGATATGCTTCGCAATCAAGCAAATAAATTAAAGGCATGAATGAAAATGAATTAAAGGCATGGTCTGGTCATTGCATGAGTATGGGTGAAGGAGGGATGAAGATGCCGGTGTTCTAACAGTGTTCTAACACAGAGGACCACCACAGTGGAAGCAGACTAGGCCAGATCTATTAGAATCCTGTGATCAGGAAGTGAGCAATTGGAAAGTTAGTGTATGATCACCCTACAGTAGGTGCCAAGCCGTGCAAGATACCAATGGTGTCGATGCTTACCTGATGCCGTCTCCACTGATAGCTAATAAATAGTGAAACAGGGATGTTAAAGTAGCCAACTTAAGGCATCAGCTATTACTATTACCCATTTTCCTTTCTCAATTCTTTTGTTTTTACTCACCAATTATGGCTGTCTTTTTCTCAGCGTCCAGGGCTTCTAGCTGATCCCCTTCACCTCGCTTTGGCTTGCCACCTTAAGAAATATTTCATGATTATTATTTTAGAGGAGAAGAATGTCAAACAACAAAAAGAAAAGTATCAAACGAAAGTACACAGTATCCCAAAATTAAATAAAAAATAAAGACATCATCAGACTAATGCAAGTAAAGACATCATGTAGCAGCAGATATTCTTTTCACCTGAAAATCGTCTTCGCACTTCTTCTTGTCGTGTCCAGTCTTTGCACTGGTGCTCACTGCCAGCCAGGTGTTTCTTTCAGCAACTGTGATAGTAGAAATATTTTAAAACATTATTTGTGTGTTAGTAATTTAAAAAGTAATGTTAACTCATCAGATTGCTCATAATTCGCGCCACCGTGCCCCCTTCTCATAATTCATTCAGTTCTTCTGATGAACTTGGCAAAGTGTTTCACAATGCAGAACTGATTAATGAACTCATGTTATACAAATCAGTGGTTCTCAAACATGTTCATGTCAAGGACCCCCTAATTAGTATGTACTTGGCTATGCAGACTCAAGATTTGAGTTACAAAAGTGTTTCAAAACTATTCCACACATATTGTTTACAGTGTTCTTTAGTTTTTTAATAGCTGGTAGATCTGCTATTTTCAAATAGGCACTTTATATAGGGTTTAAGTGGTTAAACTGATTTTGATGCTATATAACCTCATTTACCAGGGGACCACCTAGAAACCCCCCAATGACCCCTGGGGGTCCCTGGTGCTCACTTTGAGAACCATTACCCGCTTTTGTTAGCTACTGTCTGTAAAACAAACTAAGTTAAAAGAAACAGATTACCAAAGCTGTCTGCACATTAAAATTCTCAGTGTAAATTGAACTGTAGGAACTGTAGGTACTGTAGGTTCAAAATTCACAGATATAATAATAACAATAATAATAAAAATAATAAATTATTATTATTATTATTATTATTATTAATAATAATAATAATGAATTACAGTCAAAACAAACGCCAACATTAGCTCTCACTGAGGTGGACTGATTTATATCTGAAATAAACACTCATCATGCACCACATGGAAATGAATATGCTAATGCCATGTCTAAGACTGTGTTACACACCCCAAAAACCTTATCTCAAGCTCACAATGCGTCGCTGTGAGCTTGTAGATCAGTGATTTTTGGGAGTGCAACACAGTCTTACGACAAAACATAATGTAAGCTTAACCTGAGCGAATCACTGTATCATGACAGTCATGACGAAACTTCAACCTGGTGTTTGCACTTTATCCATTTACGGCCCTACATCTACATACACGTTCTGATTTCAAATATATAGTGCTTAACTCCTGGCCACGGATGTTACAATTCACTTCGGGTGGGTGTAAGTACCCGTATTCTTCCGGATGGTTCAATAAAAAGCATTTTAATCCGATCGGTGGCCATTGTGTCAGAGTTATAATGTATCAGAGTGCAGTACACCTCCCAACCAATAGGGTCGCGTAGTTGAAAGCATGAGGAAATACGGAAAAAATGGCCACCGATCGAATTAAAATGCTTTTTATTGAACAATACAGACAATACAGGTATTTCCGAGTGCCCTAATAGACTTGTAACATCCGTGGCCATGGAGTAAGCACTTTATATTTAAAATCTGAACGTGTATGTGGATGTACAGGTTGTAAATAGAGAAAGTACAAAAACCAGGTTGCAGTTCAGCCATGACGCTCATGACGGACGAGCGTCGTGTGATCCATGGCTAATACGCTAATATAATTGCACTTTTACGATACTAACAAGTTGGATAACATAATTCCATAACCTAATTAAAGAACTTACCTGCTATCTAGTAGAGTAGAAGCACGGAAGCACACGATTTGTTTGTAAATAAATGTTCGCTCAGCCGAAAGACGTTAGTTAGATCCACATGTCGAATTCAAAACGAATAGGCTCCGCCCAGAGCTGCGTGACGTAATTCTGTGAGGGTGGTTCTCAACCTGTGGGTCGGGAACCACAGGGTTTTGGGGAGTTTCCCATATGACAGTGAAGTAAAATTTAAGTAAACTTTTTAATACCTAAAAAAAAATAAAAAAATAAAAGAAAGCAAAGAAAAAGACTATTACTGCATCAAAAGTAATCAACAAACTATACAAAAAAACTGGTCAAACATTGGCCAAATTGCCAAAAATATAAGAAAGAGGCAAAAATAACCCATCAAGCCGTTGTTGTGAGCTTGTAGATCGGCTATTTTCACAATATTGATCTGTGGAACAGAGTCAAACTAAATGCATCAACTCCTACATTCCAAATGCATATTAGGGTTGGGGGTCCCCAGTTCAAATATGATTATTTTGGGGGATCTCGGCCTGAAAAGGTTGAGAACCACTGCTGTAAGTAACAGGATAGATGGGCACGGCATGGGATATCTGCACACCTCAATGTAAATTGGCTATTTTGTCCAAAATGTAACACAAAAACAAAAAAAATAAATGAACATATTTTTAAGTAAAATAAAGTATACATGATTAGAACATTCTTAAACATTCGACAATTAGGGTCTAATATTTCCATAATTGCTACAAAATTGCTACAAAACCTGTATAGCAGTCATTTGGGGCATAAACAAGAAGTTGAAGGATACAACTACTAATGATAATAATAACTGATAATGATGATTATGTTCACATCATGTAAAACATTTTAAATTGTTGTGAATCTAGAAGGCAATGGAAAACAGAAAGGTCTTTAGTTGTGTTTTAAAATATATAAGATTGGCAGCAGACCTAATTAAACAATATTGTCTTTATGTTATACAGTATCTTCCACAATCCACAAACCACAATCTACATTGAATGGAAATACATACAATAATGAATACTTTTTCTTATATAACTTTGGACTGATATGCACATATTACCTTGCAAATAAAAAAGGGAGATATGAGCTATATATATAGGCATTATGTATGACATATATGCAAAAAGTCAAATACATATTAGCTATATATATAGGCATATATGTAGGCATTTATGACATATATGCAAATATATGAACCTGATTGTGGCATATATGTGAACATATATGAGTTACATATGAGACATATATTCCCTATATATCAACATATATGCACATATATGAACCTGATTGTGGCATATATGTGAACATATATGAGCTATATATGAGACATATATTCCCTATATATCAACATATATGCACATATATGAACCTGAATATGACATATATGCAGCATATATTCTGCATATACCTGCCATATATTGGCATATATGTTCATATATTTCCTTTCCGTGTGGGATACACCGTCTGGACGTCATCTTCAATGAGATTCAAAACGGAGTAGTTCTGTAATTAAAAGCAGCTGTGTTTGGAGGGACGTGCAGCTATGGGAATCACACAGGTGAACGAAATCAAGATTCATTTATATTCATGTATATTCATACAAGTGTATCTAAATAATTAAGATTGATCTTAGGGCCTTTTGATATAAAAATACGAAAAAATTACCACGGATATGCTCTAAAAGTGTGAAAAACCTATCTTTCATTTCACTACTTCTTTAAATTGTTTTAAAAAAAAACTTTTTTCTTTCAAGATTGTTTTGAAAATAGCCGATCTACAAGCTCTTGCTACGCGTTTTGAGCTAGTAGATCGGCTATTTTCAAATTGCCGATACATAGGGTGGTTAAACTGTTCATGATGCTATAATAAATCTTGCTGGAACCTCCGCAAGGACCCCCGGGGGTCCCCGGAACCAACTTTAAGAACCTTTTCTTTCTTTTTTTGTATCGGGTTTTGTTTTCATTTTTATGAGTGCACCTTTTTGAATGAGCTCTAAAAAAGCCTTATTGCATTATTCAGCTGCTACTCTCCTGAGTGGGGAGAGGTTGTCAAGACAGATTAATGTTCTATCTGTTGCTGTCGGGCAGAAACCTCTTATCTCCATACTCTTAACTTTTTGTGTTTTTTCGTATCATACTACAGCGCCACACAAAAACATCAAAAGTAGCAGATCCATAAGCTTGCACTTGTAGAGCTGCTTAAATCCTGAATAGTAACAGTTTTGGACATAGTGAGGTTTCCACCCGACAGAGACGATATTAATGTTGTCACCATAGAATATGTATTTATATATATATATATATATATTATCTATATATCTCTCCAAGGGAATCCTGGGTGTGCTTTTCCTCTGCAGTATCCATCCACATATATGTATGTGGAAAGGAATACCGTAAACCTTACAGTATGGTAGCCTACTACTGTATAATAGAATAGCCTACACATCCAGGTGCCTCGGATGTCTGAAAATAAAATGCATAGACCAAAAATAGAGCACATAGCATGAGACCAGCAGATACAGTATGTACATGAGGTTAAGCATAAGGTGTGAAAGTAGGTCCGCTGGTAGGTCCACATAGCAACAGGTTTGGGCGTCATTAGACATAAGAAAGAAAAGAGAAAATAAAACACACAGCAGAAACTTCACAGGTAAAAGAACATTATGGTAGGTATTTACCACTGTACAGTTAGATATGTTTATCTATAGTCACACTCAAAGCCAGAAAGATGATCACACAAAATCTAATATGATTGTCAGTTTGTAGGTGTGGGTGTCCTGATGACATGCGTCACTTGCAGCTAGAGTCGGATGTGTTTGCTTGTTTGTTCAGGGGCACAAGGGTTCATGTTAGCTGTTGACTTAAGCCTGACGATCTGCAATAACAACTGTGGCACGTTTGCTGTTTGCGTTGGCAGCTTAAACATACACACACACACACACAAAATGTATGTTCTGTTTATCAACGAGCTGGAGGGACATGGAGACTCTTGTTACTGAACACTCTATAGCAGTGATTACTATCAGTTAATGGATTTTTTTGTACACAACACCGGTACACAACTACTTATAAATCAACCTAACCTCTTAACACATTCAATCCGGGAGCGCATCTGTGTCATTTTAGATGTCTTTGGCTATTCAAAAAATAGCAGATCTACAAGCACACAGAGTGCCGCGCTATGAGCTTGTAGATCTGCTATTTTTGAAAAGTCGTGAACATTAGTGCAAATCTTTGAATATATATATATATATATATATATATATATATATATATATATATATATATATTTAAAGCGAACATTTGTAAAATATTTTTGTTCCAGGGACCGCCCAGAAGCAAATATTTGAGCTAAAAATGTTTAAAAAATATATATTCAAAGATTTGCACAAATTTTCACTATAAAAAAAATAAATTCAGATCTACAAGCTCATAGCGCGGCACTCGGTGTCGTGCTATAAGCTTGTAGATCTGCTATTTTTGAATAGCCAAATAAATCTAAAATGACAGAGATGCGTTCCCGGATTGAATGGGTTAATGTCTAATTCAACCCCTACCACAAGCTGAATCTTGTCCTAATTGTAAGCCCAACTCCCCAAATTGTTAACCGTACAACAACCATTTTTATCTCGTGAGGACCAGGAAAATGGCCAGCACGCTGTTTATATCACAAATTCTGCTATATTTGTGGGGACGTTTGGCCCTCACAAGTATAGTAATACAAGCGCACACACACACACACACACACACACACACACACACACACACACACACACACACACACACACACACACACACACACACACACACACACACTACATTCTGCATAAACCTTCCTCAAGTAGCACACACGAATTAAAGTTAATATGTAGCCAGCGTTATGCGGTATATTAACCCTGTGTTGTATTATATTCATCTTGGAAACCATGAGAAAACAATGAATTGTTTGTGTTAATTAGCTGTGAATTTACAGTTTCATCATGTTTTATGAGATGGAGTGCATTCAGCAATTAATTTCCAGCACATTCTGATGAGATTCTGCATTGAATTCATCCCAAAAATAGGCTGGACAGACATTAAAGCGATTGGTCACTCATACTGCATTTACTAACAACAGTAGATATCGTTGCTGTCGGGCAGAAACCTCCTATCTCCATATTTAAACTTTTTGTGTTTTTTCGTAAATTAACTCCCTACTTGATCATACTACCTGTACAGCGTCACACAAAAGCACCAAAAGTAGCAGATCTACAAGCTTGAAACGCGGCGCAAAGCGACACGTTTTGAGCTTCTAGATCTTCTACTTTTGCTACTTTTGAATTTGAATCCTGAAAAGTAACAGTTTTGGACCTATGAGGTTTCCATCCGACAGAGACGATATTTTTGTTCTCCCAGTATATCAAGCAACATTGAAGTTTGAGTATCTGTCTCACAATGATGGTAAGGCTGTCAGGCAAGTTCAACTAAGTTGGGAGTCTGTGGATAGATTCTCATTTGCCGATCTCGAGCCATAATGATATCATCATCATCATCCTCATCTTTATTTGTATAGCATATGTCTTAATAATGTTACAAAGTGTGTGTACAGTAAAATGACTACAGACAAACAAACTACAGCTAAGTAAGTAAAATAGCACAGCATAATGCAGCATATGCAATGCCAATAAAAAGTGGTTGAAAGTCTTTACTATAGAGCACCGAAGTCTGACGTAATTTACGCATCCTACCTGGGTCGCGGTCCCCCCCCGTTCTGAATTCCCATAGACGTGTTTAATATCACGCCAAATAAGAACTGTGTTCTAAAAATAAACAAATGACCCCGGCGGTTTTACTCTTATGGATATGAACCATCAACTGACGGTGAGAAAACGCTAATGTTACTTCCGCCGAATTAGTTACATTTTCACCAGAAACAGACTGTTTCAAATATGAGTGACTGACTATCGTAAACGATACAGAGCCACCTCCCTGACAACGTCGCAGAGACAGTTTGTTTATTTTTGGACCACAATTCTTATATGAGACGATTCTAAGATGACCCAATGTTATTCTCCATAACGAAATTACTTTACGAACCAGGGGATGGACGACATCAGGACTTCTGTACTCTATGGTTGGCCAACATGAGATCCTTGGGCAGGTTGTTCCAGAGTCTTGGGGGTCTTGATGGCAAAGGCCCGGCGGTCACCCTTGGTCACCAACCTAGACTTTAGGAACAACCAGCAGAGCTGAATCACAGGACCTCAGGTTTATGAACTGGCACACTAGGATTACTGGGATCAGCTCGGTAGCTGGGTGCCAGCACATGAGCTTTAACAAAAAAAGTTACGGTAACAATGAAAGTTTCAAAGTTAACAATGAAATCTTAAAAGCAATTCTAGAATTTGACAAGTCAGCCGGTGAAAAGTGCAGCTAAAACTGGGGTGTTGAAATCTCCCCGTAACCACCAGTGATAAGTCTGTAGTGCATAAGTTCATTCTGTACAGACTGCAGGCGGTGTAGTGAGATTATGACTGGATAAACATGGATCTTATTTTAGAGATGTTTCTCAGGGGCAGGAGCACGGGTTGAACAAGCCTCTTTACTTGAGCCGCAAAACAAAGTTAAGAATGAAATCTAGTCTTTTTTTCTTTTTTTTTTACTGGTTCCATTAGCTGACACTGCGCCAACACAGTCTTGGCTGACGGGGCTGAACAGGACAATCTCTGATTTATCCGAGTTGAGTTGAGTTGGAGAAAGTTCTGGGACACCCAGCAGGGCATATCGGTTGATGGGTTTGTGTTGGCATGAGTTGAGTATTTTATTTTAGATCCTAGCAATCCCCACCTCCTAGAGCAGTGGTTCTCAAACGTTTTTTGGCTTTGGGCACCCACTTTTTCATCCACGGCACCCCTGGAATTACATTGTTACTTTATAGCACCTTACATTTATGTCATGTTAAGTTACGTAACTATGTAAGTCTTTCTCCCTAAGATACAGTATGTCACAAGAGAATGTCATGAAATAATATGAGTTTCTATTAGGACAGATTGAAAATTACTTTATACTTGACATTTAACCACTTGAACCCCGGCAACCTTATTCTGGGGGAACATTCACCAAAAATAGTAGATCTACAAGCTCAACATGGCACATTGTGACGCGCTGCAATTTTTGGCGAAGAGATTCGGTGTGGACTGAAAAAGAACGCACCAAGTACAGTGCAACTCAGGTCCATTTTACAAAGTCAAATATTATCACGGCACCCACTTTGAGAAACCTTGACCTAGAGCAGTGGTTCTCAAAATGTTTTAAGTCAAAGACCCCCCAAAATCATGTTTTGGCTGAGGTCCCGCGGCCAAATACATGCCAGTTTGGAGGTTCTCAATCTGGGAAACCATTTTGGTAAAAAATGTTTCCCCTTTGTTTTTGTCTCTGGGAGCACCACCTCCTTTTTTTGTGTAGAGACAGGAACTCGGTTTGGCTCTTCCCCTTTCTTAGTCCACTTCCTCCCTGCTGCTATTGTGTTTGTTCCTACTAACAAAAACACTACCGGTACATATTTAGGGCGGTGGTGCTGTTCTAATGAACTCAAGGAATCTTAACTGACAAAGGTTGGTGAACTCTGGCCTACTTTCTTTTTCTTTTCTTTTTTTTCACCAGTGATGGTGGGGTGCTCCCGGGAGTCCCCTCATACCTGCTGAAACACACTTTTTTTTGTCTTCGCTGGCATCTTCAATGCATTGCAGAGGAAGCCAGGCTAGCAGAAAAAAAGATTCTTGAGGAGCACGCAGGGAGATGAAATAACTGTATTTGCCCTTGGTTTCAGATTGCGGTAACGAGCTCAGAGTGGAGTGACAAGGTATGCTGCGGGGACATTGTTAAGAAAGGCTCATTGCCATCCACAAAGCAGCAGAGGCTGAGCAGCGCCGGCACCCGGCCCCGGTCGGTTCCGGCAGCCTTGATCACTCTCTCTCTATCTCTCTCTCTAGCTCTCTCTCTCTCTCTGTCTCTCTCTCTAGCTGTGGCTTATAGGTCTGGAAAATAATCACCCAATTCACACTGTTACTCACAACGGAGCGAGGTAGGGAGGAAGGGAGGGAGGGAGGGAGCGAGCGAGGAATGAAGAAGTGATGGTGATGGGCTACAAAAGAGAGAGCACAGAGTGGGAGAGGCGAGGAGAGCGGTTAAAGCGAGGCCTTGTGTTTTTTCCCGGAAGGACGGGCAGTGGTGTACAGTAAATAAGTACATTTACATGAGTGATGTACTTAAGTACACACATTTTTGTATTTATTTATTAGATTTTGCGAGCGCATGCTTTTAACTCTAACGCTACATTTCAAATGGAAATATTGTATCGCCACTACATTTCTTGGAAGGGACTCTTGGGATCCCAACTTCGAAAACATATTATTAATGAACTGCTTAAGCCCTATTTAAAACACAGTGAAAATAGCCGATCGATAACACTCTACGCGTTGTGAACTGGTAGATATGCCATGTTCACTATTTCAGTAAATTTCCGATTTTCAGGGGGGAAATGTTACAGCAAGGCATTGATATTAAAAAAGAAAATGTACCGCTTGATTTGTACTTTTTTAATACTTTAATACTTCAATTCTTACTCGAATATTATGCTTTGTCCATCACCACTGATGGTGAAAGAGAGAGAGCTCAGAGTGGGAGAGGGGAGGCAAGCAGCTGCAACAAAGACCTTTTGTGTTTTTTCCCCAGGAAGGACGGGTCTTGTTTAGAGTGCATGTCAGCCACAGCTTTTTTAATAGCCTCGCCATTGTGATGAGCCTTAAATCCATCTGGCCGCCTCATGAGGGTACGACGGCCGTTTTTTTTACGGCTCTGAGCTAATCAGAATGCTTTCACACACAAGCAGATTTACACCGGGGACTACATGTCTTCAGTGGAGTGAGTGAGGAGTGAGTGTTCAGCTACCTTGGCCTGCACAGTCACATCCTCAGTGTTAATTTATCCATATCGTTGCTGTCGGTCAGAAACCACTTTTCTCCATGTTCTACCTGTTTGCGTTTTTTCGTAAATTATCGCCCTACTTGATCATACTACAGCGTCACACAAAAGCATCAAAAGCAGCAGATCCACAAGCTGGAAACGCGGTGCAAAGCTATGCAGTTTGAGCTTGTAGATCTGCTACTTTTGCTATGTTTTAATCCTGAAAAGTACGTAACAGTTTTGGACATGAGGTTTCCACCCGACAGAGACGATTTTAACTCTCAATGTCATTTACTGTACACACCAGGTAGCGACGCGAATGAATGATTACGAAAATGCGACACGATTGTGTGTAAACTTTTATTTTGGTGATGCCTCCATTCATAGAGGTTGATGATTTGTATTGGCGCTGAAAATTCAACCTGGCTTATAAATAAATATGCCGCTTAAGTGCCTCATCATAATTGCACTCAGTCAGTGTGCTCATAACACAAACAGCAGTTTAAATTAATGTGAATTAAATCGCACAAAATAAACCTTCAGAGTTAAATAAACACTGAGGATGTTACTGTGTGATATGTGGAGTATTATTATTATTATACTAGACCATACCCGTCCGGGGATATGAGCACCCAAAGTATGTGCAGTTTGGGTTATGTGCTGTGCACAGACAAGGATGTTTTGTTGCCTAAATGGGAGAACCCATTTTGGTTCTAGAAGATTAACTTGAATCCCTTTGCACTTCACTAGTGTACTCAGGAGCAGTGGTGGAAAAAGTACTCACATTTTCAGTAAAACTATCAATACTGCAATGTAGAAGTAAAAGTAAGGTATTACAAATGTACTTTTACGATAGTAAAAGTACAAAAGTATTGGTATCAAGCACTCAATTAATCAAATACTATGCAGAACGTCCCATTTCATAAGTTGTCACGTTTTCAAACAGATATTTTCATATGGCCAAAATGTACATGTATATGTATATTGGGCTGAAGTGGTTACTGTATGTTTTGTAATAATAATCAAAATGTACAGAGTAACTAGTAACTAAAGTTTTTAAATAATTGTAGTGGAGTTAAAGTACAATATTTGCCTCTGAGACGTAGTGGAGTAGAAGTAAAAGTACTGAAAATTGGAACTAATCTAGTGAAGTAAAAATACCTCAAAACTGTACTTGAGTAAATGTACTTACAGTAGTTACTTTGCACCACTGCTCAGGAGCGGATTAATTAAATGAGTCATGGGTTATGGGCCCCTGGTCTATACTCAAGTGTTGGCCCCCAGTAACCCAGCTGGTATTATAACATAATCAACCAACCAGGAGGTCTGTATGACCCGCCCCAGTCAGCCAGTAATAGTCTTACACTGAATTCACTGAACAGCAGCTGCACGAAAATGTCAGTGGTGTATTGCGGGTGCATTCGCACAATGAAATAAATTGTTGTGTCCGAGGTTATGAGTGACAACCTCGTAAATAAGAAAGCTGTGCTCCAGTGGAGCTCCGGTGCTCGGAGTGGATCAAAGCCAGCAGCTGTTCCCCGGCAGCAGAACTCACACACTGGGAAGGAGAAGTATAGTACCTACCCTACATATAGGTATCGCTGCTGTCGGGCAGAAACCTCATATCTCCCTTATTTTAACTTTTTGAGTTTTTTCGTAAATTAACGCCCTATTTAATCACCACACTACAGTGTCAAACAACGCCCTAACCCTAACCCACAATTTGTCTCCGAAGAGAAAAGCCTGGTCACGACCTAATGCAGAGAGTGTCTACAGGGGGCGGAAATTTCCCCCCCGGAAAAACGATATTTTTCGACCAATCACAGCACTCGTTTCATTCATGGAGAATGTAAACAGATTTGTCAACGTCATTAACTTGGGCGGTATACTTCGGCCAAATTCCGGTACTTCCGTTTAGACACTCCACCAGCTAGGTCTTGTCCAGCGTGTGGCTATATAGTCCATGGCTTCTTCAGAGCACGTTTAACCCATTAAGACCTGGAACTGTGTCATTTTTAGATTTGAGCTAAAAAGCATTATTTTACACTTTGGCTATTCAAAAATAGCAGATCTACAAGCTCATAGCGCGGCACCAAGTGCCGCGCTATGAGCTTGTAGATCTGCTATTTTTGAAAAATCGTGAAAATTGATGATACTATTTTTGAAAAATCGTGAACATTGATGATACGTGTGCAAATCTTTGAATACTGCGAACATTTTTAACTCAAATCTTTGCTTCTGGGGGGGTCCCTGGAACAAAATATTTTGGCCAAATACATATAATTTTTGGGGTCCTTGACATGAAAAAGTTTGAGCACCACTGATATAGAAACATACGTTTTTCAGAATACTGAGATTTAGGAGACATGTAGAATCGGCTACAGGTCTCAATGGGTTAACTTTTTGTGTTTTTTTTTCTTTTTTTCAAAATGTTAACTTATGTGGGGGTTTTTTGTTTGCTTTTTTTGTAAAAAACTCACCCTTGACGCTTAGCTTTTTGCTGGCTCCAAGCCAGGCAGGCAATCAGGCATATAGCGACAATGCCACGTTCACACTCATCTCATGCCCACGCCGCCCCGCCCGCGCTGAGTTGAATTTAGAATTTTTTTTTCTACGTGATGCGTAGAAAGTTTGTCTATTCACATGAGGAGTGCACTGCGACCCCGCGGATACAAACGAGCATGTGGTGTGAAACTCTCTGTGTGAAAAGCCCTTTAATTATGAAGTGAGAAAATTGATCTATACAATATACACTCCGTGCCATACTGATCCCCATGTGGCAATTAACTCTAAGCTATTGTTACATACACATTAGTGGAGTGTGTACCGCGGAATTATAACAAGCCTTGTGTCTGGGATGCAGGCTGAGCTGTTGCTGCAGCCTGCAGCCTACAAATCGTCTCTGTCGGGTGGAAACCTCCTATGTCCAAAACTGTCACTTTACAGGATTCAAATTGAAAAGCATCAAAAGAAGCAGCTTTTGTGTGACATTTTCTTTTTTGTGGCTATTTTCAAAAATAGCAGATCTACAAGCTCATAGCGCGGCACTCGGTGCCGCGCTATGAGCTTGTAGATCTGCTATTTTTGAAGAAGAAATAAACGTGAAAATGTGTGCAAATCTTTGAATACATATACAGTATACATTTTTTTAACTCAAATCTTTGCTTCTGGGGGTCCCTGGAACAAAATATTTTGAGATGGGGTTGGGTCTGTGGAGAAATACATATCATTGTGGGTGGTCCTTGACATGAAAAAAGTTTGAGAACCATTGATATTATAGCAACATGTATGTTAAAATAATATATTTTATTATTGGGTGGTGCAACCGCCCCTATATGTTTGGACATCGACATTCGCTGCACTGTGATTGGCCACCATTGTACCCCCCTAACCCTGCACATTCAATGCAAATCACTGGCCACCATTGTACCCCCCTAACCCTGCACCGTGATTGGCCACCATTGTACCCCCCCCCAACCCCTATTCAGGACTGTGATTGGCTAGTGAACACATGACACATGTGCATAGCCCTATAAATAGGACTATGCACTTTTTTAAAGTGAATCACCCATTTTGGACCAACCATTGTTTATTGTTAATAAATGGCACCACACACTTCAGAAATATTACTTTTCTTTAAGTGAACTTCCATCACTGTGATGACCACTGTGACCACACCGCCCACTTCACACTGGGTGTGATTTTTACTTATTATGTAATAATAAAAATAAAACTCTTTGGATTTAGAAGACATTAATATAATCCCCAAAAGCACGCTACGAGCTTGTATATCTGCTATTTTCTGATTAGCCAAAGCAATCTGAAAATGACACCGATGCGTTCCCAGTCTCAATGGGTTCATTTACGAAAAAATACAAAAAGTTAGACTATGGAGATAAGAGGTTTCTGCCCGACGGCGACAAAATCCAAATAGTATCCCTGAACAAACCCATGCGGTAAGGCTGGTACAGCATATGCTGCCTCACTAGTGCCAGAAATGAGTTACTTTACAGACACCGAAAGGTAATTACAGCATTCCAACAAAGGAAGTGTGCTGTCATGCATCTGAGCCTGTAATATGACAGGTTTTATTGAAACACAACAGGGTATAACGAGATCACCCACACATTAACCCACACATTCTATTTGACAAAGAAATGCAATTACAATAGGAGTCAGTATACAGTCAATAGTGTGCTGTAGAGAATGGCGATGAAGGGGAGAGAAGAATATACCTGTGGAAACTGATTTTCTGTCATTTAATTGCCTTCCAGGAGAGTCTCTTATATTTTGAATATCAGTGCAGGTCCCGTACTTGCATGCCTCTTTCTGTACGTGCGTGCGTGCGTGCGTGCTTGCATGCGTGTGTGCATGCGTGCGTCTCATCAGAATGTGCTGGAAATTAATTGCTGAATGCACTCATCTCATAAAACATGACAAAACTGTAAATTCACAGCTAATTAACACAAAAATTAATCGTTTTCTCAGAGATTCCAAGATGAATATACGACAACACAAGGTTAATATACTGCATAACGCTACATATTAACTTTAATTAATTGCGAACGCGGAAGGAGGCACGCCGAAGGTGCGCCTCCGCCCAAGTGGAGCTTACTATGAAAGTCTGCTCGGCTTGTGTGTGTGTCTGTGTGTCTGTGTGCAGTGCACTGCCTGGGTGCGGCCGACAGAGTGCGCCAGAGTGCAGCTACAGTCAAAACACAAACACACACACACACACACACACACACACACACACACACAAAGTCCGTAAATACACAATATTTTCGAGCTGCGTTCGCTTCCAGCGTTCGCGTGTCTTACTTGTGTGTGCTACTTGAGGAAGGTTTATGCAGAATGTAGTGTGTGTGTGTGTGTGTGTGTGTGTGTGTGTGTGTGTGTGTGTGTGTGTGTGTCTTCATGTCCAAAACTGTTGCTTTTCAGGATTCAAATTCAAAAATAGCTACAAGCTCCAAAGTTTCAAGCTTGTATATCTGCTACTGTTCTGTGACGCTCTGGTATGATCAAGTAGTTAATTTACAAAAATAAAAGGCTAAAATTATGGAAGTTCCTTCCCGACGGCAATGATATAATCATGGCGCAGAGAGAACATCTGATCGATCTGACTTTACACTCAGCATTGCACCATCGCATCAATACCGCAATGTAGAAATACTCTGCTACAAGTAAAAGTCCGGATTTCAAAATGTACTGAGTGAAAATACAAAAGTATTGGTATCAAAATGTGATCAAAGTACCAAAAGTAGAAAGTATTCATTATGCAGAATGTCCCATTTCACAAGTTTTCCAAAATAAAATGTATAAAAAGTTGTGAAAATAGCAGATCTATAGACCCCGGCCTTAACAGACGACGTCACACTGATAAGAACCAGTATGCGCACGCAGGCCGGCACCAAATGAAACCCATTCTGTCATGTCTCGCTAGGACGGGCCTCACTAGCCAACACACAACAGGAGGTTGAATTAACTGAAACCAGCGCACCCGAAACAATATGTTGGGAATTGATTGCATGAAACAATCACCTTTGCGTCCAGTTTCAATGTTGGTAAACAAATAATTGGTCTATAAGCTCACAATGCGTCGCGACGCATTGTGAGCTTGTAGATCGTCTATTTTCAAATGGCTGAATTGTATATAGGGATGAAGTGGTATGTTGTATGTTTAAGTGTATGGTGTTGTATGTTTAAGTGGTATGTTGTATGTTTTAGTGTAAGTATGTTTTGTAATAATAATCTAAGTTTTCAAATAATTGGAGTAAAAGTACAATATTTGCCTCTGAGATGTAGTGTAGTAGTAAGTAAAAGTACTGAAAACTGCAAATACTCCAGTATTAGTTACTTACTTTACACCACTGTTCTTAAGATGCATCGTTTGCCATCAATGCCTACTTTTACATTGACCTTGCGTGGAATCATCACTTCTGGAGAATCGCTTATCTGACCGACTTCACATTTTGGTACTGCTCCATGCTATGACATCATCAATACACACATCATATCGTTGCTGTCGTGTAGAAACCTCTTATATGCGTGATTTAACTTTTTGTTTTTCGTAAATTAACGCTATTTGATCATACTGCAGCGTCACACAAAAGCATTGTAAGAAGCAGGTCCGCAAGCTTGACACGCGGCTCGAAGCAACACGTTTTGAGCTTGTAGATCTGCTACTTTTGCTGCTTTTGAATTTGAATCCTGAAAAGTAACAGTTTTGGACACTCACTCACTCACTCACTCACTCTCTGAGATTTGTGGAATATATAAATAGATAGATCTATGTCACCAGAGGACTGGAAACAACAAATTTTAGATATTTTTTGTTCCATAGATAACTTTGAAACACAAAGGTGGAAGTAAGCTTAGTCATGGTCTGTGTAGTTTTAGTATTAACCACTTAAGCCCTACAGCGTGTGTGCCTATATACAGTACTTAGTCATGTACATGACAAATATCTGTATATCTGCTATTTATTGTTTTAAAGGAAATGTAACATTCGTTTATAGACAATTCAAGCTGCAACATGCAATGCAATTTCGGTCCCAGCTTTGGTCATACTGTGACTTGCAAAAGGAGGCTGTTGGGTATACAGTGCATGTACCTCATATTATCTGCTTTTGACATAAGCTCACAATCTAATAGCCTGTGCTTTCCTAAGGCCATTTTGTGTTGCTATGGTCCCATACCTTTTAAGAAGTCAGTTTGGTATGAGCCGCCGGCCTGCCCGCTGGCGTTTTCAAACAAGGCCCATATGACAACCACTGGGCCAGGAATGCTCAGTAAGAAAGTCCATCGTTTAGAAACTCAATGTATAGTGTGCATGGAATACAAGAACGCTCGCCCCAAAACACGCCTCCCCCGGGTCAAATCCGGCGACATCGGAATGGTCGCCACCAGTTATTCCTAAACGTAACCTCAGTAGAACTATGCCTAAACCTAACCTTATTCCTAAACATAACCTCAGTAAAACTATGCCTAAACCTAACCTCATTCCTATACATAACCTCAATAAAACTATGCCTAAACCTAACCTCATTCCTATACATAACCTCAATGAAACTATGCCTAAACCTAACCTCATTCCTATACATAACCTCAATAAAACTATGCCTAAACCTAACCTTATTCCTAAACATAACCTCAGTAAAACTATGCCTAAACCTAACCTTATTCCTAAACATAACCTCAGTAGAACTATGCCTAAACCTAACCTTATTCCTATACATAACCTCAGTAAAACTATGCCTAAACCTAACCTGTATATCGTTGCTGTCCGGCAGAAACCAGCTAACTCCATTTTGATGCTTTTGCATTTTTTCCATACATCAGGGCGATTGAACACCCTTTACGTCTGTGTGTTGGTAAAAAAATATTGAACCAATGAAAAGCATTAAAAAGCGCTTCTCTATTGGATCCTCAAACTTTATGCTAAAACTGACTCCAGGCTCCACCCCCTTTTGACCTCAAACCTCACTGAGCTTGGAGGTCCGTGGTCAAATACAACACCATGTTCATGTCCTTGACATGAACAAGTTTGAGCACCACTGATATAGCAACATACATTTTTCAGAAAACTGTTAGGATTTAGAAGACATTTTTAGAATGGGCTAACCAGCTGGTGCCCAGGGTTTCACAAGTGCTAATGACTAAAACACCTCACAAAGCACAGGACTCTGTAGACACAATTAACCACTTTCACTTTGAAAGTTTTAAAAATTGTGTTGTGGTAGCTTGTAGATTGGCTTTGCTACATTTGTGTGACACCATAGTATGACGAGGTAGGGTATTAATTAATTAAAAAAGACCGGGGAGGCCTAGACCGTGGCGTCGCGGTCTAGGCACCCTGGTTGCAAATCCTTAACTCTCTGCCTGCCAGAGTTTTTTCAGAACAGTCTGTAGCCTCTGCCAGGGTTTTGCCATGATTTTGGTACCTGTTCGCGTAGCCACAGATTTTTTTCCTCCAGTATGATTGATCCCCAGATGGTTTCTAATCACAGATGAGATTCAGGTGTGGTTTCACAAATGTCAACGAGGTCATTTTGACCTCGTTGACATGTGTTGTTTGATGTTTCAATATAGCTCAAAACCAGTAGTTTTAAACCAAAAAACAAAGTGAATTGTTTGTCCGTTTGAATTTTAACATTGAAGTGAATGGAGCAGCAAATCTTCGAACATTTTTAGCTCCTAATCTGTTCGTAATTCGACAAGGGTTGAAATTATAAAAAAATGCAAAAAAAAAATAAAAAAAAATTTTTTCCTTTTTTTCCATGACGTATATATACGTCTTTGGCGGACAACAGCTGATAATTAAAAGACGTATATATACGTCATTGGCAGGCATAGAGTTAATAGCAGTGTGCCGCGGGTTCGCGTCCCGTTCCCGTCGGCCTTTCCTGCATGTCTTCCCCCCATCTCTCTCCCCATTCTTCCTGTCAGACTACTTTCCCTGTCCCTCTCCAATAAAAAACAATAAAAAAATACCAAAAACAAATCTTAAAAAAAAAAAAAAAAAGACCGGGGAGGAATGTGAGAGTGAATCCACGTTATCAGTCTGGCCAATGCCAGGCTAAGGAATTATGCCATCAGTGACTCTGACATCACTGAACCTCACCTGAGCATGTCTTCAGGTAAGGTGTTTTAAGCCCCGCCCAGAAGAAACTGCTCTCAGCAGGAAATGCCCAAAACAGGCCATTTCCTGTTTTACGGGCTCTTTAAATTCGGAGATACAAGGTTGCTGCCCAACAGTGACGATAAGAAGGGATTGGGGGGGAGAAACATCCCGAAGAGGCTGCTTGCTGCGACAATGTTTGTTCCCTCTCACAACAACTCCTTGGATGCTGAAAGAAACAGCTGCTACTCTTCCCCTCTGCCTGTCTGACTCCAGTTTACTTTGGCAGTAAATGTATAAATAGACAGATGTTTCTTCGCGTCACATTACATCAAAAGTAATTAGGGGTTATTAAGCATTTGGAGCGGCTAAGATGGCTGTGATATAACATCCCTGCTCGCTCTGGAGGCAGCTGTATCGTAGTAGCTCATCATTTTCACTGGCAAACGGGTTGCTGCAGGGGCGCTTCCCCTGACAGGCGCGTGTGTGTGTGTGTGTGTGTGTGTGTGTGTGTGTGTGTGTGTGTGTGTGTGTGTGTGTGTGTGTGTGTGTGTGTGTGTGTGTGTGTGTGTGTGTGTGTGTGTGTGTGTGTGTGTGTGCGTGCGTGCGTGCGTGCGTGCGTGCGAGTGTGTGCGTGCGTGCGTGTGCCCGCGTGCGTAAGGGAGGGTACATGATCATTAATGCATGTGTGTGTGTGGGTGTATAAAGTGGCAAGTGCGACCAAATTAGACAATCTAATTTGACCTGCGGCCATCAGATTTGGCCTGGCAGTGAACTGGACCTCTGTTGGCCCAAAGTTTGCTGAGAAAGATCCAGGCGCTAACAGGCTCTGTTGCTAGTCACACAATTTGCTTTGGTTTGCTTTATATGTCGTGAAGCTTATTGAATTGATGTCTATTCACTTAGAAGGCTGTTTCCTGTCAATTCAGTTCTTGGTGGGGAGGCGGGAGAAAACGAAAGTTAAATAATGCTTATCTCGTTTGTCAGAGATCAAATGCAAATCAACCTGCCCTCTGTGGAACTGCTGTACAAAACAAATTAAGTGTTTATTGACTGATCCAGGTCTTTGGAAAGTCTCTGCAGCCATAATTACCCCTGCAGCTTGTGTGTTATGTCTCTGTTTGCTAATGAAGATGTTGGGAGCCATGATGAGATGAGTCATCAGCATTAAATGCTTTGCTCTTCCCCAGCCACTAATCTCTGCTTTGGTGTTGATGCCTGGTGGTGGCATCTGAACCCTTTATATACATTGTTAAATGTCACAAATCAGATAGGGGCTTGAAGCACGTTTCTTTTTAATATGCCCACCTTCCTTGTCTTTTTTACCAAGAGCACCAGTGTAACTAGAGTTCTTTCTTTGGCACTCAACCTGGAAAACAGAAAAATGTGCTTGCAGTCTTATCTGGTGCCTTGGTCTAGGGGATGCCAACACTATTGATGTTTGGGATAAAAGTAAACCCCCCTGTTCCACTGTGAAGTCTAGATGAGAGACCATCTCTGATGGAAGTTGAGCTTTCTGTGTGGAAAATGATTCTGCCTGGGAGAAGTTGGGCACATTGAGAAGTTTGGTTGTTGTAGTTGTTGTTGTTGTTATTGTTGTGTAAACCACTTCAACCATTATTTTATACTTTGGCTATTCAAAAATAGCAGATATGCAAGCTCATAGTGCGGCACAGTGCAGTGGGATGGGGGTTACGTGGCCAAATACATGTACTTTTGGGGGGTCCTTGACATGAAAATAGACAACCACTGATATTATAGCAACATACAGTACCTTTTTTCAGAAAACTGTTAAGATTTAGAAGACGTTTGTAGAATCCCCAGAAGCAAATATTTGAGTTCACTTAAAAAAAAAAAAAAAAAATAAATAAAAAAAAAAAAAAAATATATATATATATATATATATATATATATATATATATATATATATATATATATATATATATATATATATATATTCAAAGATTTGCACACATTTTCACGAAAAAAAAAAAAAGCAGATCTACAAGCTTGTAGTGCAACACTCGGTGCCACGCTATGAGCTTCTATATCTGCTATTTCTTTTAATAGTCAAAGAAATCAAAAACTGACACAGATGCTTTCCCGGTCTTAATGGGTTAAGAGCAGTTAGTGCCGACGCATTCAGTAGTCTGAATCATCGGTTCTCAAACCTTTTTTGTGATATCGTCGGTAATTGCACGTACTCCTACGGGCTGGGGCGGCACCTGTCAGCGGGGAGTGTTGGGCGGGAGGAGTAGGACGAAGGCTCTATGTCCTCCTGGTGTGGGCTCCTCACTGGCAGGTGAGTCAGTAGGATACAACCGAGTCAGTAGGATACAACAGCAGTGACAACACAGAAATGTGTGTGGGGAGGAATCAATTGGCATTACAACTAAATTGGGGAGAAAAAGGGCTAAAAAATGTTTTGGCTACTCTTAGTTAAAAAAAAAAAGAAAAAAAAAGATTGTATTGTAGTAAAAGTAAAAACATTTGCCTTTGAGATGTAGTGTTGTAGAAGTAAAACTACTGAAAACTAGAAATACTTTAGTAAAGAAAAAAAGACCTCAATTGTACTTAAGTACAATTGAGTAAATGTACTTAGTTACTACGCCACTGGTCACAACCACAGCACAGGTGTTTTGCATTTCTATCGCACCTTTTATCCCAAAAGTAATTTGCGACACGCTGTTTACTTTCACACAATCAAACACCAACAGCGGAGGCAGGCAGCAGTTAGAAGTTCAGCGTCACGTTGAAAGGACACTTTGAAACAATAAAACGAGGATCAAACAATTGAAACTGCTGTCTCTAAACTCCTAAACCACTGCCACCCTCCTCTTAATCTTTCCCCCCTGTAATGTTATCTTCTACCTAAGAAGTTTCAAGAAGATATAGGCCGTCGCTCAAGTCACTGAGGCAGAACTATTTATGAAAAGGCTGTTTTTCGGATTAATGAACCAGCAACAGGGGCTGCCTTTTGACTTTTAAATTAAATTCTTAGAAGATTCCATTTTTCAAAGGGAGTTTCAGTCCAAGTGAGACAGATAATTATACGCCACTGTGTGATCGCAGTGCAGATGCATCAAAACCCGAGTGCTACAAACAGGGGGTGCAAAGTCATTAATGGCATGAAAATGGAGGCGTATGAATTATAATTATAATGTAGTCGCTTCCCATCACTCTTTTCCTTCTAGTGTTCTGGCTTGAGAACCATCAGTCTGGGATGTGGGAAAATGGACGGTTTAATGAAAGGCATAAAGTACAGGATGTTATGGGAGGTAATTAAAAATCCCATTAAGAAAGCACTAGTCTCTTAGGTTTTACAGCTAAATGCTCCACTTACCTATATGTGGTGGATTAGTGGGGTGTGTAATAAAGTTCCGTTTTAGTGTATATAGTGGGAGCCAAGTTACCTCTCCAACTAGAGCCCGACCCATGCCAGCATTTGGAGGTCGATGCCGATTTTGGACAGTCCTAGAGTCCTCGGTCAGTCCTAGACTGACCGATTACGCTATATATTTTTTAATATATTAAAATACTTTTATGCCTCTATTTGACAGTACAGTAGGCTGACATGAAACGGGGAGAGAGATGGGGGGGGGGGTGACACAGCAAAGGTCGTCGGGATCGGGAGTCGAACCCGGGACACGCTGTCAAGCTGGATTCCGAGCGTATGTGGTATGCGCCTGGACCGCTAGGCCAGTGGGCGCCCGTTTACCGATATTTTTGACCAATATTTTGTCTAATCAATTTGAAAAACTTAGATGGAACTAGATTTTTTTACTTCTCTTAAAACAATTTTCTAAAATAGCCGATCTACAGTACAAGCTCATATCGCGTGAGCTTGCTTTGACCATTTTCACTAGCGGTTCCAGACAAATATGCCATTGCAAAAAAAGATTGCCCATGGCAGATTAGGTCTGGCCCCTATCAATAGAGATTGGATTTCTCTCCCTCCAAAGTTGTGAGGGACCAATCAGGGCCCAGTATGCAAATATGGGGCAGGTTTATCACCAGAGCCATTTTTTTAATTTGCCCCTCGGAAATTGCAGGTTCCACACATAAACAGCGATTCCAGACTAATTATATCTACACAGTGATATTAGTCTGGCCATGCCAGGCTACATTTTCACCAAGACTGACATTCACAAAATATAGAGAAAGAAATGTTGAAAGTGGAAATGTTTTTAAAATTGACACATTGGCTGCATGACTGCCGATACCGTTGATAAAGTCAGATAATGACTGATATTTCGGCCAGACTTAAATATATGGGTCGGGCTCTACCTCCAACCTGAGCTCTCTTACCAAAGTGAAAATGTAGCAACGATGCCTTAGGAATCTCCTGTTACACGTAAGGATTTACGCTTTTTAGTAACAGAATCCTTACAAGCGATGGTAGTGAACCTAAACGCGAGGCACCTGTTCATGTCAGTGTCAGTTTAGCCAATGCTAAATACAGTAATAACTTAACCTAAAAGAGCCTTTCGGGTTGTTGGTTGTTGTGCATCCACACTTTGCACAGATTATAACTTTGGCATTAGGCAGCGAAATACCTGTAAGATTACTTTTTTTTATCTTAATTAAAACAGGGTTCATCCACCGCTCAAGGATTTTATTCATAATTCATAATTTCTGGAGCAAATGTAATTTTCTTGCATCTGTGGATGCCCATTATTTTTTAGAAAATTCACTCCTAAATTGGCTGCTCCGAGTCTCAGACGGCAACCCTTGGCAGGATTGAATAGTGATCCCTGGAGGGGGTGTGTAATTAAGTTTAATCTGCCTCTGACGCAAAGCTCTGGGATTTAAACCGGCAGATAGCGATGCCCCGAGGGAAGATGATTATTAATGCTAGAAGGTTAGCTTACATAAGGCAAATCAATGTCTGAAGATCGACTGGCATCCCAGACCGTATTCATGAGGCCTTATAAGGATTATTGCTGTTGTTAAACTGCCCGTTTTAGGAATAAATTCTAGGAAATTAGGGTACCTTGCTTCTTATTCTGACACTTTCATAAAAAAAAGTAATTCTCGAGGCTTTGCGGGAGATAAAGTGGTCTTAAAACATGAAAAAGAGGTTACATCAACCTCATTGCATATCGCAATGGAAAAGGTTACTGATGATGGTATTCTGCAAACTTTGTTTGACTGAAGTTCTTCTGCCTTGGGTCACGCACGTCCCAAGTGAAAGAAAGTATGCCCTTTATAACACTGTACACACTGTATACTGTCATATTGTATGTTCGTTAACCTAATTGCCTGATCCCAGGTCATATTATTGCGGTCATTTGTATCTATGATTGTGAGCCTCATTACAACTTTTGTAGTGAGCCTTCATTTTCATGTATATAACTTGTAATTTACATGTATGTAACCACATACTTTTTATATTGTGTAATTGATCTTATAAGAGTGGGGTTTTATTTTAATATCTGGAATGCATTGTTGGGTTGATCACCCAACAACAGTGATAATTGTATAGCAGTGCACAGTGTTCACATGACACCGGGGACCTACTCAAGGGTCATGAGACATTTAAGGATTTCAAAGTGCCTGCCATTGGCAAATCAGTGGGAAAGCCAAACCTTGTAATGGAAAAAGTGTGAAATTTGCCACAAATTTGAAACAAAGGCTAACCAGGTGCAAATAAAGGGGAAAACTGGGACCTTTCAGGGAAAGATCATGGAAGTGTGAAGAGTTCGGCTGTGTTATCTGGTGTAGTTGTCTGAGGAAGACCATTCGCTGGTCGAAACGTTGTATTCGTTTGCACATTTAAGATTATTCAGACTTCTTTTATTCTTATGTTTACTTTTTGTCATGCACCAGCGACATGCATGGATGTGCATAACAGTTCCTTTTGAATCATACTATGTGTTCTGCCTTCTTTACAGGTACGGTTCTGGTGGAGAACATGCAGATCAACGGCCGAGCCTTTGACCCGGGGAGAACCATCTCTCTGACGTTGCTGGACAACTACGACTACTGGGTCATCATGGACGCATCGCTCCAGAGGCTCTTCCTTAACAGCACCGGAAGGGTTCTGGACCGAGATGTGAGTACAGACACACTAGTTAAAAGGAGCACTTAAGCCATTTTCAACCTTATATCTTCATAGAATAGGCTCTATTGGAAAGAAATTGGGCCTATTCTTACTTCCTTCACATGTGTTACCAATGATACTAATGAAGGCTCTGTTCCATTTTGGTCAAACAAAGTCAGGGTGCTGATATTGTGCATATTGGCTCACTGGAGACACTACGCTACACCAGTGGTTCTCAAAGTGTGGTCCAGGGATTCCAAATGGTCCCTTACGGGTGAGTACAGGAGTGTGCAGATGGAACCAAATGGACCCTTAAGGGTCCATTTGGTTCCATTTGTGCACTCTCTGAGTTATGGGGGTCCTTGACATTAAAAGGTTTGAGAACCACTGTGCTACACTATATGGAACAGAGCCTTCATTAGAATCATTGGTGACGCCTGTAAAGGAAGTAAGGAAGAGTCCCAATTTCTTTCCAATATGGCTGCTGTGCATAGAGCCATTGGTCCTCACTAATGGGCATTATAAGATGGCATGATTTCTGTTTACTCACTGTGTGTCTCATTGGTGGAATATGGACAGTTCAGAAACGTGCCTATACCAATGCGATCATCAATGAGGATTCCAAGCTAATAGAAACTACAGCCTTTCTCTGCCTGGGAAGTTTTTAATCTTGTTTGAAACGACCAAACTTGCCTACTAATGGTGTAACTAGGCAGGTTTCTGAAATGTCGTCTGAGACATCGACTAAATAGACATAAAATTGTGGCATATTATAAAGAGCCTTAGTGAGGACCAATTATTATGTGAAGTTAGATTGAAAAAAATGGCGAAGTGGTTCCGTCCAGTGGAAAAGAAAGATAATTATATGGGGTGTTAAAGTTGTTGGTTGTTTTTTGTTTTTTGTCATTAATCTTAATGGGCACATGATTTTTTGCACTAAACAGACTTATCGTTGCTGTCGGGCAGAAACCTTGTATCTCCATATTTCATCATTTTTCGGCACTTAATGCCCCACTTTGTCATGCCAGTGTCAAGCAAAAGTAGCGGAAATAGCCAACCTACAAGTGCATGCGACACAATGCGACACGATGTGCGCACTATTTCCGAAAGTTTTAATTTCCTTTCCTGTAACGGTTTTGGACATAAACGGTTTCTACCCGACCGCAAACTTATGAGGAATAACCTCATGGCTGTGATTTGCCCTTAATTTAGTGCAAATCTGTTGTATTTTTCTCCTTCTACCGAACACTTTACATTCGGCGTGTAAAACGCTGACTTGCTTGATGATCAAGGAATCTCATTTTGTTCTCAGAAGTTTTTAATTTATGTGACATCACAGCTGTTGGAAATCTTTGTCTACTTTCAGACAACAAAACAAATGTACTGTACATGTTTTCTCAGGCATGGAACATTATCTATCTATTTTGGCACAGTCTCAAGTCAAGGTTCAAGTCTTAATCATTGATAACGTGGGCTGCTTGGCCTTAAGGCCATAGAAGTGGAGTTGTCTGTGTTTTCTCAAACTTTACAAGTGAAAGACTGACAAAAGAAGGTCCATTTAACTCCATGATAGAAATCGTTGGCACTTGTAATGAGCATATTTTGCTAAACTTACGCCACTTGATTAAGATCCCCGCTCAACAGGTCACGTACAACCTACGCAGTTGAAATGCCTGTGTGCATTGAACATGACATCACACATTAACACCATCTTATAGATTAGACATAATTAGCACACGTTAATTATGTTATTTGCAGTACAAGGTGCAGAAGTTTGCCGCTATAGCGACCTTAGAAAAGGGCATGCATGCAGGGATACATTTTTTTTACATTATTATTTTCTGGTAAAGTTGATTGTGTTATACTGTAGGTCCTGAATTGTCAAAACTGTTTCTCATTCTCCAGCCACAGACACAACATTCATTGTGGATGATCACTGTTTAGCCCAGTAGTTCTCAAACCTTTTCGTGCCAAGGACCCCCAAATTGATTTGTATTTGGCCGCGGACCCCCCCCCCATCTGAAAATAGTCTGTGCCAGGGACCCCCAGAAGAGAAAATTTGTGTCAAAAAATGTATCAAAATTGTTCAACATTTTCGATATTTTTCAGAATTATTACAAAATAGCAGATGTACAAGTAACGAAGTGACTCGCTGTGAGCTTGCAGATCTGCTATTTTTAAACAGCCAATTATAAATGGATAACGTCGTTAAAATGATTGCGACCCCCTCGTACCCCCCCAAGGACCCCTGGGGGGGTACACTTTGAGGACCATTGGTTTAGCCTGTATCGTGCTGGTTTGTTTGGATAATTAACAGTTTTTAGATGTAGTTCAATGGGCGATAACGGATGACATCGTTTTTAGCCCAATCATAATTGTCACTCCACAGTTTTCTTTCTTGGGTGGCTCTAAACAACCACAAGTCCAAGGAAAACGATGATGATGTTTGTTCTTAGGGAAGCGACCATTACTGTACCTCCGGAACACCAGAGCTGTTAGTGGTGTTCTGCAACGGCAACCTTTTTGGCAAGTCTTAACACTTAGCATCAGAACAAATCTAAGAAGGCGTCAAGCCTTTGACGAGTCCCAGTGGCTTGAGGGCATTGGAACAAACTGGTTCTGTCAAGACGTGCCAAGAATTTCATCAGCGTTGTTTTACAGATGTCCAAATGAAGCGCCGTTGTTGGCGAAGGCCTTATCCTCCCATTTTCACAATTTGAACAGCAACATTTGAATTGTCTATCGCTCACTCTGGTTTTGTGTTTTTTGTGTGTGTGTGTGCGTGCGTGCGTGCGTGCGTGCGTGCGTGTGAACAAATATTGTTGTGAGGAGAGGAAGTGGCATGGATTAGTCTGTGTTTTGCCCAGTAAGTTGGAACACAACACCAAGTCAGTGTATGAGATTGGGGAGGAGGGAGTATAGGAGTAATTGACCAAAAACATATATATTGTATATATATATATATACTGTGTGTGTGTGTGTGTGTGTGTGTGTGTGTGTGTGTGTGTGTGTGTGTGTGTGTGTGTGTGTGTGTGTGTGTGTGTGTGTGTGTGTGTGTGTGTGTGTGTGTGTGTGTGTGTGTGTGTGTGTGTGTGTGTATGTATATATGTATATATATATATATATATATATATATATATATTTATTTCATGAACCACTTTCCGTTGTCCCTAAAAGTGTGACACAGTGTAAGCTTGTAGATCTGCTATTACCATTATTTCCACTATTTTTTTGTAATTCAAATGTTTATTTGTTTTTCAATATGGTACAATATGTAACTTCAGTGGTACAAAACAGATTTCCACTATTTTTTAACATTTCCAAACATTTTCTAACATTTCCAGAAATAGTCAAACATAGCCGATATGCAAGCTCACAACACGTCACAATGTGACACATTGTGAGCTTGTAGATCTGATACTTTCTCTATTTGGGCCTAACCACTTGAACCCTCCAGACTTGGTCAACTGAGTTGACTCTATACTCAGCCTGATCACCAGAGAAATAGTATACATTGCACGGATTTGTGCACGTCATTCCGTGCATAGTCGCCTAGAAACCCCCAAATTCCGTGCATATGTACGGGGAGTCCCACGGTGGGCGTAACCAGTCGCAACCCGGAAAAACCAGGAAGTAGAGCAGTCCCCACAACAAAATTTACGATTCTGTGCCTATCGGTACGTAACTCAAACGCCGCTGAGTAGGCTCAAGGGAATGTCGCTATGTTCAGGACGGCAACTCGCGCGCTTTAGCGCGCTCGGTGGTCCTTCACAAAGCGACAATTCCCTTGAGACTGCGCGGCTCCGAAATGGTTTAGTCACAATGGGGGAGATGCGAGGCGGCTATGCACGGAATTTGTGGTTTTCCAGTAGTCTATGCACGGATTTTGAGAAACGCTGAAAAACGTTCAATGAGAACGTTTCCTCTGGCGATCGGGTTGCTATACTTGAACTGCTTTTCTTTTTCTTTTTTTTCTTTTTTACATCTTCACCAAATCCCTTCCCCGACAATGGCCAATGTACAAGCTTGAAGTTTTGCAATGTTTGAACTAATGTCCCCCCACGCCCTAGCTCTGGTCCAGAGCGTTAGCGAGTTCTCTCTAATGCTCTGCCAGGCGCGGTGCTATTCTCATAGACAGAAACTTCCACTACCGCGCAACGTCTCCAACTGTAGTACAAATAAAGAAAACGATTTTCGCTACTCACCGAATCACCAAAGGCAGTAAGAGTTTATGTTGAGTTATATATACCGTAAATATGTTGAAAGGCTATTATACTGTGTGCAGAGCTTTCTTCTTTTTCACATACATATTTTTGTCCAGCACCTGTCAAATCTTTGGATGTGCGTGTCTTGGGGACTGCATTTCTAATTAACCCATTCAATCCGGGAACGCATCTGTATTATTTTAGATTTTAAGCTATAGCCTATAACCATTATTTTATACTTTGGCTATTAAAACATACTAGCAGAAATCTGCAGTTTTTGTTTTTATCTTGAACACAAATCTGAATACAAATATTTGACATTTTTAACTCAAATCTTTGCTTCTGGGGGTCCCTGGAACAAAACGTTTTCATGTCAAGGACCCCTCTTGTATATCTGCTATTTTTTAATAGCCAAAGTATAAAAAATAATGGTTAAAGTGGTTCCAGGTCTTAATGGGTTAAGTATTTGACTTTGTCTTGTCTCATCCTCGCCTCAGCCTCCCAAGTACATCACGACCATCGTGGTGCAGGTGCAGTGCACCAACGAGCTGATCGGCACGGTCATCCTGCACGAGGTGCGGATCGTGGTGCGGGACAAGAACGACAACACACCGCGCTTCCAGCAGCCACGCTACTATGTAGCGGTCAACGAGGTAAGGAACAACAGGGTTGGTGTTATGATAGTTAACTTAGAAGTGACCACATCATTAAAACTAGAATAAAAATAAATAAATAAATAAATGAAACATTTTAGTTACTGGGAACTAAAACAATATATTAAAAAAAAAATGTAATTGAGACAGCATTTTGTGTTTACAGAACAGACTGAACTCATAGAGAAATGTCTTAGCTTTTTAGTCTTTGTCAATATTTCATCCATAAGCCTAATATTTCCATATGCCTAATATTTAAATATCTACACACTCCCAACGGGCTGCAACGCGACCCGTTGTGAGCTTGTAGATTGCCTATTTTCTCTATTTTTCATAAATGGTTGAATCTCACCCCTGACAAATACCCTGTATTACAATAAAACACTAAAACGAATACAAATGTAACTAAAACTTTTTTTTTTTATGAACTAAACTAGCAAACCCACACAAAAACAAATCAAAACCAAACTGAAATTGCCAACTTTACCTCTGACCTCACTGGTTCCATGGAGGTTGGAGCTGGAGCCGGTAGTTCCCGATGATGAGACGTGACAGCCAGTGTGACCCGGTGTAAAGTCAAGTCACTAAAAGCACAGTCACTGACACTCAGAAGTTCAGAATGCCTGCAGCGTTTGTCTTATGACGGCTCTTGTCATTTTGAAACTTTAGTTCTAGTATATTCTAAACGGTGGTTCTAGTGTGTTGCCCAGGGGCAGCAGAGGCTCAGGAGTTAACACTCGAGAGAAGGGGTCTTCAACGTTTTTTTTTCAGCCCAAGGACCCCCTAGCTGAGAGGGAGATGAAGCAGGGACCCCCCACTACATATTGTATTCATGTTAAATGTGCGTTTTCAGACATTTAACCACTTAACCCATTTAGACCTGAGGCCGATTCTAAAAACGCCTTCTAAAACCTAACCATAGTTTTCTGAAAACGTTCAAATTCTTACTAAAAATAAAAAATAAAAAATGATATTACTATATTATAGCAAAATCTAATGAGACACAGAGGTGGCATCCGGATTGAAAGGTATAACAACGTATAGGTAGCAACAGGTCTCAATGGGTTAAACCTTCAATACTTTGTAAACTTGACCTTTAGCTCTGTACCTGGTCTGCTCTTTTTTCCCTCTACACCAAACCTCTTTGCTATTTTCGGCTAATGTTCCCATCAGAATAGGGATGCTGGAGTTCAAGTGGTTAATGTAAAAAAAAAAGTCCCTATCACACAAATATTTGGTTGCCCCCACCTGTAGTTACTCTGAGGACCCCCTAGGGGTCCGGGACCCTCTGTTGAAGACCCCTGCTCTAGAGCAGTCACTTGGGAATCAGAGAGTTCTTCCCGGTTCAGAATTATTATCAGAATCAGCTTTTGTCGCTTCAATGCAATTAAAAGGAGCTTTATTGGCATGAGAAAACATATGTTTACATTGCCAACGCTAATGTGTCAAAACAATACAGGTAATTTAGAAAGCAGGCATGAAACGGGGTCGATCCCTGCTGCACCTGTGTGGGTGTTTGAAGTGTCCTTGAGCAAGACACTGGTGAACCCCTAACTGCCCCCGACGAGTGGGTTGTTGGTGCCTTGAATATTTCTCCTACACTGTGTGTGTGTGTGTGTGTGTGTGTGTGTGTGTGTGTGTGTGTGTGTGTGTGTGTGTGTGTGTGTGTGTGTGTGTGTGTGTGTGTGTGTGTGTGTGTGTGTGTGTGTGTGTGTGTGTGTGTGTGTGTGTGTGTGTGGCACATTGTTAAGCGCTTTGGAAAAAGCCAGTAAATGCACTATTTGACTATGTGGTTTGTGTCTGTGAATTTTCTGGCAATGACACACAAAGGCGGAGCAGAACATAACAGTTTGATCCATGCATCATAAGCAAACAACCAACCAAACCCCCCCGCCCCCCAACACACACACACACCAAGATAGACAGCGTTTTATTCCGTAGTCACAATACTTGCTCTTCCTCCAGTGCATGAAATTGCTCTGATACGTGTATCTAGGCACGCGAGTGTGACACAGATGTCACCCCACCTGCCCCCCCACCCCCCCCAACACACTGTGAGCCACCAACACATTGCAGACGATGACTTTGACTTGCAAAATCTGCCTAGAGGACACACATTTTGTGTAGTGTGTGTATGAGTGTGATAGGGGTGAGAAGTTGTCTATTTGCGTACACTTCTGTGTGTGTGTGTGAGGGGACGACGACTGTTAATCTATTAAAGATAGCTGCGTAAACCCTCCAACGCACACATACTCCACTATATAGAAATACAATGCAATGCAATAATAGAATACATGTTATTGTTGTATTTATTAGTGTGCATGAATTATAAATGTGTCCTTGTGTCTGGTGCCTATAAAACATGCATCATGCATTGTGTCTGCCAGGCGCCTACAATATAAAACATACTGTACATTATAGACTACATCATGCATTGTAAATGAAATGACATTCTTAAAGGAGTAGTTCACCCCAAAAATGTATTAATTTCTAATTTCTATCAATTACACACTGAAGCCTTGAATTCATGGATTTTTTTCTTCTTTTATTTTTCTCGCATTCCTAAGCCAATAATTCGATGGTTTAGTGGTTTGGTTGGTTTGGTGGTTGCTCAGAGACTCTGCCGATCATCAAATTATTGGCTTAGGAATGCAACAAAAACAAAAAAATGGGGTGTGTAATTGATAGAAAATAAGTAATTTTTTGGGGGGTGAACTACTCCATTAAGAATTCTTCCAAAGAATCTTTAACGGCCAACACGCATTCATGCATTTATTTTACAATTACATTGTGTAAAAGCATATCCAGACAGAAATAGGGATACTAGTATATTTAATAAGGTACATTAAGAGATAGAGGTATGATAAGAGAGTATTCATCTTATTGCTGTATTGTCATAATTACATTGGGTGGAAACCTTGTATGTCCAAAACCAACGGTGACATAAAAAAATAATACTTTTCATTGGTTCAACATTTATAAAAACCCACAGATACACTTAACCACTTTTTAAACAGTGTTCAATAATAGCAAAAATAGCCGATCTGCAAGCTCACAACGTGTCGCGTTGTGAGCTTGTAGATCGGCTGTTTTTGCTTATTTTGTGTGACACTGTAGCATGATGAAGTCGGGCATTCAATTATGAAAAAAACATTTCAAAAAGTTGAAATATGGAAATACAAGGTTTTTGCCCGACAGCAACGGTGTGTAACAAAGTATCCCCCCATGCTAGAATCTCATGAGTCCAATATTTGTTTGCCCTGTGGAAAAGGGGGTATTCCCCTTTTAGATGAGCGGTAGGTAGATTCCCACGCAGGAGACGCAGGTTCAAATCCCAGGTGTTTTCCGATCTGAACCCATAGAAATAGGACCCAGCTAGACCACCATCCCTGACTGTTCTCTTCTACCTGTCACGGTGTGTTTTCCACAGCGGTATATACAGCTCTCCCCAGTACAGTGCAGCCTGGTTTATACATAGTTGCGGCCAACTCTGTCACGCGCCCCAAAATAGGCGATCTGTGTAGATCGGCTATTTTTGGCGCGCGACAGCGGCGTGCAGCAAAGTATAAATTAAGAGTGAGTCATTTCTCTTTCACTGCCGTCAACTTGAAACTCCACTGAAACTATATTCTCTCGCCTGATCCTTTCTCTATGGCAGTCGTTTTCAACCTGTGGGTCGTAATCTGTTTTTGAGGGGTGGGGTCCCCAGATGACAGTGAAGTGACAATTTAAGGACTTAAAACAAAAAAAAAAAGAAATGTAAAAAGAGCCTTATTGCAAGTAATAGACAGACTATACTATATCAACTGCTCAAACATTGGCTAAATTGTCAAATAATATAAGAAAGAGGCAAACATTTTGAAAATAGCAGATCGCTTCTAGATCTGCTATTTTCACTGTGGAACCAAGTCAAACTAAATGTAATGCCTCAACTCCAACAATTCCAAGAAGTGCTTGTGAGTGGGTCGGGGTGGGGGGGGCAATTAAAATATGGTCTGTTGGACTGTTGCTGACGGCAAAAATAACTACATTGATTGATTCATTGATTGAATACTTTATTGTTTTTTTACGTACTGTACAGGCAGTACAATGAGTTAAAAACAAATGGATGACACAAAAAGCCAGAGGATTGTTTCAATAGTTGGTCCATTACACATTCAACAACTCAGACAACTGATAAACAAGACAGCAGTGCAACGAAAATATCGACAATCAGTATACAGATTATGGTGACATAAAAAGGGCGGACATGCTTGGACCCAGCATTGCTGTGAGTGGGCGTTCATGTCCGTATACGGTGTCTGAGCTTTTGACATTTCTCTCCCACTCTCTTGTTTTCCTCGGTGCAGCTCACACCCATTGGGACCACCATATTCATGGGCTTCGCTGGAAATAACGGCGCCACGGACATTGATGACGGCCCCAACGGACAGATAGAATATGGCATCCAGTACAACCCCAATGACCCGGTATTATCCAATAGTATGAAATAAGCCTGTAAAAAAAAAGAAAAAGATTTAAGCCTGCAAAATATTTTCTGCAATGATTAGTCTATTTCCCTCAGCTTTCGCTCCCTAACCCCCGTTCCATCTCTCTCTCTCTCTCTCTCTCTCTCTCTCTCTCGCTCTCTCTCTCTCTCTCTCTCTCTCTCTCGCTATCTCTTTCTCTGTCTCTCTCTCTATGTCTCTGTCTACCTGACTGTCTCTCTGTGTACCTGTTTTGCCTCTCTGCCTTGATCGATGCTATAGCGACTGGCCCAGATATGGCTACCATGCAGACACATCTTGATGATTTATTCTCATGTTTTTTTGTTGACCACAATGTTAAGAATGTAATTTAGATTAGCCTGATATTTAAATGCATGTTAGGTTCATTGTTTACCTGGTATCCTGTGTTTCAATGTACAGATTAATATTTTTGATAGTACTATTGTTTAGTCTGAGGCAAGTCTCTCTGCGTTCTACTGTATGTGATTACCTTGCTAAATGCCTAACTTGTAAC
The DNA here is from genome assembly GCF_963454915.1 of Gymnoscopelus microlampas. Lineage (NCBI taxonomy): Eukaryota > Metazoa > Chordata > Actinopteri > Myctophiformes > Myctophidae > Gymnoscopelus > Gymnoscopelus microlampas. The sequence goes on from NC_139950.1 coordinate 15,799,602, forward strand.
TCTCTTGGTGTCTTTCAGGTATCTAACGGAACAGTGGGAGTTGGAAACACTCTCTCGGGTTCGATTGTTCTGACAGAGAGGCTCAACTACGAGGAGAGAACACGTTACCTGGTCATAGTCCAAGCCAATGTAAGTCAACAAATATGTCCATAATGTCTGTTTGTTTTGTTATGTTTATTTATTGGCTGTTGAAAGAGACAGGCGTGCATGTGTGTCCTGGGCCTGGCGACAAAGGTCCGCAATTCGCCGGTCATGAAAAGGCACAAATGAGAAAAATACCCTCTCTTTGTGTGTGCGTGCGTGCGTGCATGTGAGTAAGCTTTGCATTCCAACCGATAGCCGTTTTAGAGTCATTAAATCGTTGAAATTGTAATGCAAACATGGCTATGTGTTTTTCTGTGTCTTGTGGGGGTGGAGATTTGCCATTAACATGCAAAGTGTTTTCAGTTGTTTTCTGGTTGTGAATATGAAGTGTATAGTAAGTTCAATCATTGTTTATTTAACCACTTGAACCCCAGCATCCACATTCTGGGGGAAGCTTTAGCCGAAAATAGCCCAGCAACTGTACAGTTGCAAGTACAGTTGCAACTCAGGTCTGTTTGACTAAGAATAGAGGGTTTAAGTGGTCAACATGATTGCCTGGCTTCCATCCCACAGTATGTTCTCAAGGGCTTCTATAGAGGAATGCAACGTCTCTTCAGGGGACACACATAAAAGACAGGGTTAGATTGAAGTGCTACTTTACTTATAGTATCTATGTGTTAATGTCCATACCGTCCATGCACCCAGTCGACCCGTTTTCTTAGCCAAATGTCACATCGCCTATTCGGGCACATTTTGGCTTTGAGCCAAGGCCTTGTGGGGGCAGCCAGTGAATTTGGATGAAGCAAACTAGCTGTAATATCGTTGCTGTCAGGCAGAAACCCCTTAAACCTGTTTTTTTTCTACGTAAAGTAACACCCTACTTGATCATACTACAGCGTCACACAAAAGCATCAAAAGTAGACGATCTACAAGCTTGAGAGAGTTTTGAGCTTGTCGATATGCTGCTTTTGCTGTTTTTGAATTTGAATCCCTAAAAGTAACAGTTTTGGACATATGAGGTTTCCACCCAACAGAGACGATATGCTGCATTTGGGCATGTCCACCGCGTGAGCAAATCTAATCTAAGATAACATTTAAAAATGTTACGCTTACAAGCGCCCCTCTGAGAAATAACTACACTTTTGAACCAGTTCACGGCTGCTAAAGGTGGAGATGGCAACAGCGTGGCAGGTGAACAGCGTGGTTACAAGGGGTTAGCGAGACTTTGAATTGAAACGCAGTGATGATATTATCATTATTCCACTTGAGTGGTGTATAATAACACTTATCCATCTATAGTGCCGCTCTGTAAAAGAGGGACAACCCCTGATTGTGCTGGAAGAAATGGAAGAAAAAGTCCGATACCCGCTGAACCACCGGGATAGTTTGCTGTATCTTTTTCTTTTTCACAACATTTTTAAGTAGCCAAGTATTTGTACTCCTTTTGTCTCCCCAATGTACTCATTAACTCTTTACCTGCCAGAGTTAAAGCTGCCCTTGCCAGCGATCGCCTCAAAAGACGTAGGGGGGTCTCGGGGAATTGGGGGGGAAAAGTGTGCCGTCGGGTTAATCCGTTCCATAGTTGTGGGCAGTTGAATGTGGCTTGTTTTCACCAAAAAGCAACAGAAAGCAGAGATAATAGATTTTTATAAATCCTATAATACTAAACAGAACCAGCTTCATTTTGTTGTGATCACGTGGTTTCTGGGTGTACTCTTCATCATCATCATCATAATCCCTCACAGTCTGCGGAAGATCGTAAACCACTGAAAACACCACATGACGAGAATCTCGTCATGTTTTTTTTTTTTTTTTGGGCTCACCTGCTAGTGAGGAGCCCCCACCGGGAGGACGTAGACGTCGTAGAGCCTTCGTCCTACTCCTCCCGCCCAACACACGCTGCTGACAGCGGCTGCCCCAGCCCATGCGAATGCGTGCAGTGACCAATATCACCCTCCCCGCCCCGGCTTTCCTCCTCCGAACACGGGCCAATTGTTTTTGTATAGACAGACACTCGACAAAGCCGGATGAACTGCGGTGGATTTGAACCCCTAGACTCGGTGCGGTGGTGGGCAGGTACTTTACCACTGCTCCACCCAAGCGCCCCTAGGTTGCATGTTTTCTGCAGTAATATAACCATACTAGGGTTGTCCGATATTGGCTTTTTTACCGATAACCGATATACCGATATTGTCCAACTCTTAATTACCGATTCCGATATCAACCGATACCGATATATGCGGGGATTATTGTGATTAGGGTAAGCTCAAATTTCATATCACACACACCATATACAGTAAGAACTCCTGTAACTTATTTATAAAGCAAAAAAAAAATCGGTATCGTTTTTTTTTTCAAAAACCGATACCGATATTTTCCCGATATAAATTTTCATGCTAATATCGGCCGATAATATCGGGAGGCCGATAATATCGGACATCCCTAAACCATACCATCACAGCTCTAATGGACCCTTTCATGTGCCACTTTGTTTGTTTATCTTAGTGTTTGCGTTGAGCTACAGCACAGAGAAATGATGTGAGCAAGTCTTGTTAGTATTCTATGGCAGGAACTCAACTTCCAGTTTTTCATTAGTAGCATGGAATTGGAACACCCAAAGCCAGACTTTGAGAATGAATATGTTTTTTCCAACTTCCTAAATAATCTTCGGTTTACTGTAAGTGGAAAATAATTCCAACTCGAATCAATAGTTTGCTGCTTCACTGGGTGCATGTGCGCTGCATGCAGAATGGTTCATTATTTTTGTTTGAGGGAAATATGTGCTCTTTGGCCTGTTGTGTTCTTGCCGTATTCTAAAGTTGGCAGTGTCGGTACATCCATCCATCCGTCTGTCCCAAACAAGATATCTAAAAAAAACAGTGGTGTACAATTTTGAGGTATTTTACTTTACTGGAGTATTACCAATTTTCAATTCTTTTACTTCTACTCTACTACATCTCCGAGACAAATATCGTACTTTTTTTTTTACTTAATTATTTGAAAACTTTAGTTTTCAACCCTATATATACTTTGGCCATTTGAAAATAGTCAATCTACAAGCTCACAATGTGTCGCATACATTTTGAACTTTGAAATGGGACATTCTGCACAATGAGTACATTTACTTTTGGTACTTTAAGTAGGCTGTATTTTGATGCTTCTGTATACTGGGATTTTACTTGTAACAGAGTATTTCTACATTGCATATTGATACCTTTATCTAAGTAAAACATGTGAGTACTTCTTCCATCACTGTCAACAACTACTGGTTGGATTTATCATGGAATTTGCTGTGCACCTCCATGCTCCCTAGCGGATGAGCGCTACTGATGTTGTGACCCCACGGCCTTTCCTCTAGTGCAGGGGTCTTCAACAGGGGGTCCGGGACCCCTAGGGGTCCTCAGAGTTACTACAGGGGGGCCGCCGAATCTTTGTGTGATAGGATAATTGTTTTATACTTGAACCCTATAACATCCCTATTCTGGGGAGACATTTAGCCAACAATAGCAGATCTACAACGCCTCGCAGTCATCTGTTGCATCTAAAAAGTTCCCATTCTAAACAGATGGAGCGCTTTGTCTCCTATACCTTATAATGTACTGCCTCTAATCTGTATTTAGGTAGAAAGAAAGACGCAGCAACATTTGCTGCATCTTTCAATATTGTGCTGCTCCTTGCAATCTAGAAGAGCTGTGAAGCAGAATTAACCAATATGATGTGTAGTAATCCAGGAGTCTGTACTTGACCCCCCCCCCCCCCCCCCCCCCCTTTACACCAAATCACTATGCCGAAAATAGCTCAACTAAAAGCTCACAACACATTGCAGCACGATACATTGTTCATTTCCATCATATTTCCGGCTATTATAAGATGGGTTCATGTGTTTGAATGATACAAAACAACAAAATATGTACAACATAGAGCCCCCAACCATCTCAGGAACCAAAATAAAAGCTTCATTTGAAAAGCGTAATGCTGAAAATAAAGATATAATAATGACATAACGCAACATAACAGAACTCTGAAACATTTCAGACGGACATAATGCAACTCCAGCAGAGAGAACATAATCTGGCCAACTATTGCTCTTCCATTAAATGTGCTAGGAGTCACCAAAGGGGAACTCCTGTGATGAAATGAAATAGATGGCAAGCACATAAAAAAAGATGAATACAAAAAAGGTTTCTAAACTTTCTATGGGTCTATAGTTGGTCCCCTCCTTTTCTACCCCCCTTTATACCGAATCTCTTGGTCGAAAATAGCTGATCTACAAGCTCACAACGCGATGTGTTGTGAGCTTGTAGATCGGCTATTTTCACCAAATGTTCACCTATTGTTGCTGAATGGTCTGCATCTCTGTTTTTTTAACGTCTGGAGACTCATCCAGGACAGGCTTCAGACGCATCTCCTGCAGGGGACTTGGCTCAGATCCGAACCCTTTTGATTTGGTTGTAACAAACCCGCATGCCCTTTCTGACGTCGACCCACGACCCACGACCTTCCGCAATGAAAGGCCTATATGCTCTAACCGCTACACGAGGGCGGTCGTCTGAATGGTCTGCATATCATCGATTTTTTTTTTCTCACCTACTTCTTTAATCTTTACACCTGTAAACCTGTGACGTGACAATAAAGATGATTCATATTCTGATATCATGACATGCCCATGAATAGAGATGCTAGGAGGGTTCATGTGGTTGATTTGCACTCGATTTTTTTGAAGGCAGATCATTTTCCATGCTAACCTCAACCTTCGCAATTTGCTTGAACCCGCGGAATGCTTAATCAGCCACATTTGTCACCTGCTCTCGTTATTTGTGGGATCCTCCCTTAAATGCATATATGCATAAAGGAGAAATGATGCATATCCAGGCATCCAAAATGAGATGTAACAGGCTTAGTTAATCTAGGGGGGGCTGAGTCATTTTCTAATGACCGGTTGGTGATTTTTAAAAGGCAGTTTAACTATTATTTAAAGGATAGCTGCGTTGCATTCATATCGTAGGTGGGGGAAACATTTTATAAAATATTACACTACCTAATACTTTATAAAATATTACACTACCTAATTATGCTAGGGTCCAGTTAGAAAGTGGAATTCTCAAATGATTATCTACACATTTGCATAACATACTTTTATAGTAATAAGTCTCTCTAATTACCGTTCATAGGCTAACAGCACTGCACATCATAATTTATTTAGTGGGTGGGATTATTAGAAAAAGATATTGCAAATCAAGTCATGCTAATGAAGCTAGTTGAAGAGCATCATGGATGCATTTTAGAAGAACTTACTTAATATGCATGGCCATTAGGCAGCAAAAGTTTGCTTGCCAAGAGTGTACAGTCTGAAGTTGTTCCGTGCAGCTTAGAAACATTCCTATGGGTTTTTAGGAGAAGATTTTTGCATCAGACCAGGGAGGCTCAACGGATATTTAGAAGGAAAAACATCCAATATATATATAACACATTCTTATTATACAATAACAACCTGGAAATAATTTCGCCTCCAAACATGCAGGGAAGGCAAAAAGCTTACGCTCGGATAACTAGATAAGGCACGGTGCAGCTGGCTAGCTTTATTTCGTTTAGCGGATGCACCGCCTCCGTTTCTCTTTCAACTCCCCTGGAAAATGAGCCAGTGAGTACACATCCCAGTGTTTCAAAGGAAAGTGAAAGGTCCTCCAGGGAGCTTTCATTTTCTCTCTCTGCCCGAGGGTGGACCGAGACGGAGGAAAAAAAGAGAGACACAGTATTTACTACTGGAACTCCCTTGTCAGAGTTCAGAAACACACTGTGACAATGTGAGGTATAGTGAAGCACCGTGTTGCTCACTTCGCACTGTTCTGCTGCTACAGGTACAGTACTGTACTGTACTGTCGCAGCAAATATCTCGAGAGGGGATTTTGTTCATATCATACTGTACAACTCAAGACATAACTTTTTTTGCCACCGATTTTTTGTTTCCGTTTGAACATGGTGTGTGTGCGCTAGAGCAGACCATCTCACAGCTATAGGCTACAGATAAACTTTTAGTTTTTATCTTTGGTAGCCTAGGGCAGTTGTTCCCAGACTGGGGGTTGGACCCCCCTGGGGGGTCCCCAGATGATTAGCTCAATGTGCAACATTGTTTTCTCACTCAACAGTAAACAAACAAACATACAGTATAAGTGTATACAGGGTATCTGCACATTTCTAAAGTTACAATTTAATGAATTTCTAAGACGTTTTGAAAATGAAAATAGCTGGATGGGCGGTGTGAGCTTGTAGTTCGACTTATTTCACAATTTATCTGTGGAATCGAGTCAAAATACATGTAATGCCTTTTGGGTCCCCCGTTCAAATTATGATTATTTTCGGAGGTCGCAGTCAGAAAAGTTTGGGAACCTTTGGCCTAGGGCACGTGCACAAGTTGGTTGTGAGGGTTCTTCAAATGGCCGGCCTCCCCAAAAGGAGGCCCAAACAGTTAGCAAGGTACTGCTCAGTATCAGCTATTATAGGAAGCCACTCAATTTTGAGGAGGTGTTGTTTCCTTTATCCATGATTGATGTCTGCTGTGTCTGACAAGTACAGTATGTACTGTATTGTATGTAACAATGTTCTGCCGTCTAGGCACTATGTAACTGTCTGTTTTCCTATTGTCTGACTGCACTGGCAGTGTTTATGTTCTTTGTACAAGGCATTCTTGTACTTCTGTGTGTGTGGACATACATAAAGTGTGTGTGTGTGTGTGTGTGTGTGTGTGTGTGTGTGTGTGTGTGTGTGTGTGTGTGTGTGTGTGTGTGTGTGTGTGTGTGTGTGTGTGTGTGTGTGTGTGTGTAAATAGAAAGAGACAGAAAAGGCTTGGAACAGTATCATAATTCAGGACTACGTACTTGCTCTCAATAGTATAAGATTGATCATGGCCCTGTATTTTTTCTATGCTGTAAGACTAAACAATACGCTTTATTTGATCATTTCTTTACTGTAGCTGTAACTTTAAAATGTCCATTTGTGTCATTAGTTAGTTTACAGCAGTGGTTCTCAACCTTTTCTGGATCAGGCCCCACTTGAAAATCTTGAAAAGTGTCCGTGGCCCACCCATCTGACCACTTTTCAGAGCATGTTTTCATCCTTAATGATCAATCCATCCATCGATTGTGTTCTGGCGTGGATTTATCTTTGGATAGATTGGATAAATTAGTACTTTTTCACCGTCAGTCGATGCTTCATATCCATATGAGTAAAATCGCCAGGGTGGATTGTTTATTTTTGGAACACAGTTCTTATATGACACGATCCAAGATTCCCCTATGGGATTATTACCCCGTGACCCCGGGGGATTGCACCCCAGCATTGATGTCAGACTGCGGTGCGCTATTCAGGGGCCCCCACCCACAAGTTAGGAATGGGCGGTTTACAAGAGAGCCGTTTCAGGAATGATCCTCAACCTAGAGGATTGGTTTGGGTCTGTTGTCATGGATATTAACCCATTAAGACCTGAGGCCGATTCTACAAAATGTCTTATAAATCCTAACAGTTTAAAAAAAAAAAACTATGTTGCTACTTCAGTGGTTCTCAAACTTTTCCATGTCAAGGACCCCCAAAATGATATGTATTTGGCCGCGGATCCCCATCTCAAAATATGTTGTTCCAGAGACCCCCAGAAGCAAAGATTTGAGTTACAAATGTTCGGTTTTAAAAAAATATATATATATTCAAAGATTTTTCAAAAATAGCAGATAAACAAGCTAATTTCGAATAGCCAACAAAATCTTAAAATGACACAGATGCGTTCCCGGTCTTAATGGGTTAAATACTTTTTCATGATATGAATGGCAGTGGAAAAGCACTTATACTTAAAACGATATCACTGCTTTTCAGAGGCCTGGAACATTTAAATGAAAACACTGGGGTCATAAATAAGCCGTGCCTGGATAAAATTTGCACAGCTGTGACATTTGATACTGAGAGTGTTATTAGCGAGTTGGACACTTTAAACTAGCGACTCACAGTTTTGGGGACCTTATCAAATTGTAGTTTAATGTCATGAGCACCCCATCAGCTACGGGAACAGTTTACTGAATATTTATTTTTGGAATACACACAGATAGAACGTGTTTTAATGAGATTTTTTAGTAAAGGCTTTTGGAGCACTCAGGGGAGTGAAGATTCTGTAAGTGGTGGGTAGTAACTAAGTACATTTACTCAAGAACTGTTCTTAACTGTACTTCAGTGTTGACAATTTTCTATACTTTTACCCCACTACATTTCAGAGGAAATATTGTACTTTTATTCCACTACAATTAAATGAAAACTTTATTTACTATTTACTTTGTAGATTTTGATTATTATTACAAAACATACTAAGCACTTCAGCCGTATATTTCGGCCTTCTGAAAATAGATACAGTACATCGAAACCGACATTTAGAACTCAAACACGCAAGGGTGTTTTTTGTTTGTTTTGATATTACATATTACAAAAAAGTTCTAATAGATATTGTATTAGCAAAATCTATTAGTCTTATTAAAGGCCACTTAAAGGCTTGTATTATTCTTCGTTGTACAATGCTGTGCATTAATAGCTGTGCAGTGTGTGTGATCTTGCATCTGCTATTTTCATTTCATTTTCTTTTCATGGTACTCGAGCCAAAAGTTTGAAATAATCCTGATATTGATTTGAAGTCGTATCGCCCAGCCCTGTATTGATATAGGTCTTATATTATGCAGAGTTTAATTGCCTCTACAGAGTGCATAAGTGCACGCCACAGCTTTGAGTCGATCACAATGCAACCTGTTGTGATTTTTTTGAAAAATATGAGTAGCTACTTTTGTACTGTAAACATATTTTGATGCCACTACTTTAAGTACGATTTTGAATACAGGCCTTTCACTTGTAACTGAGTATCTTACAGTAACTGAGGCCATGGTTCTCAGCGGGAAACAGCTGGTTGGAATGAGTCCTTACCCATTAAGTGAAGCAGTTCAAAGAATCTCAGGGTCTTGTTCTGGATGGAGGGGAGGATGGATGGTGAGATCAGCCAGAGAATGGGAGCAGAGGGAGCGCTGCACCCCACAGGGAAGAGAGCTTAGCCAGAAGGCAAAAAGCTCTCAGTCTACCGCTCAATCTTTTGTTCCTTCCTACCCTCACCTATGATCATGAAAGGTGGTTTCATGACCAAAAGAACAAGACCGCGGATACAAGCGGCCCGCTGATGGGTTTTACTCAGCAGGCTGGCTCCCTCATGGACTAAAGTGAGGAGCTCAGTCATCTACGAGGGACTCTTAGAGTAGAGCCACTGCTCCTTTGTGGAGATGGGAGCCAGTTGAGGTGGTTCCATCTAGTAAGGATGGCACCCTGGTCGCCAGTGGGGGGAAAAGTACTATTTTTTTTTTTACTTAAGGAAAAGTATCAATACTGCAATGTAGAAATACTCCATTACAAGTAAAAGTCCGGAATTTAAAATTGATGTGAGTAAAAGTACAAAAGTATTGGCATAAAAATGGACTTAAAGTACCAAAAGTGAAAGTACTCATTATGCAGAATGTCCCAGTTTCAAGGGGGGTTGATAAGCACGGCCAGCTGGGGAGAGGCCACGACGGGGCAGACCAAGGAGGACCAGGTGGTGGGATCTCCACTCTTTTTGTTGTCACATCACAGGTCTACGGTTGTAAAGAAGTGGGTGGAGTTATTTGTTTTTGTGCGCGCTCCATCGTTTTGTAGTATTCTGTGAGAAGAGAGAACAGAGGTAGAGTGAGAGCAAAGGGAAAGAGATACAGTAGAAACAAGTTAAGTTAAAGGTATAGGGTAAGTGATATTTTTTGGTTAAGATAAATAGCTCCGTATTCTGATAGTACTCATTGATATAGAATGTTTCTTCAGTAAAAGGAGTCCAGCTCTAACTAATTAACTAACTAACTAAATATAGTGCCACACTGATCACTTGGGATCACTCACACGTTCCTCCAGAGGAACTTGTGAGTGAGACCACGTGATCAGTCTCCCCAATTGGTCAGACTTGAGCGCGGCGGTAAGCAGTTAGAAGTTAAGTGTTTGGCTAAGGGACACCTCGAAACATTGCCGGGGTCGGGAATCGAACCTGGGACTCTCTGTTTCTCAGACGGCGTCTGTACACATTAAGCTGTGGCCCCCCCACAAGGCCTTGCTATCATAATGTTATGACATGGCAATAGGTTTGATCGGTTGACTAGATGTGCTTGTATTTCATATGCGCTACTGCATGGGTGTGCATAAACCTTTGGCAGGAGTCAAATAAAATACCGTCGTACAGCGAAGTATAAATCAGGATTTATCTTGACTGCCGATGGTCCGCGATGATTTGACTGGTACTAAAAACATGCGAGCACATCACCCCCAGTCCTAGCCTATCATTCATGGGCTCTACTTGTCTGTTTTAGAATTCAATTGAAGATCTTGACGATTGCTTTGAAGGCTCTCTGTGGTCAGGGCCCATCTTATATCTCAGAGGTTATTCATTGGCACTCAGCTCCTACCGTATAGTCTCTTAGATCTGACAACAAATCTATCCAGTTTGTCCCACAGTCACTACAGCTACAAGATGACGGAGCCTTTGCAGTTGCTCCACGATTGTGGAACCAGTTGCGAATAGACATTAGGTGTGCTCCTGAAACACTTGCAATGCCTGTATTACCGTACGCTCTGCCTTGAAACAAAACAAAACTTACATTAACAATGTAACAATTAACAATTGACAAATTCCCACCACTACACTACCTTTATCTCTATTTTTAAATGTAGGCTTACGAAAGTCAACTTTATTACTTACTTACTTCAAGGTTCAAGGTGTAATTTCACATTTTAATTATACACAGGACAAAGTGCAAAGCAGAACTAAATTAAGAAGAACTAAATTACATGATGTCTGGCTCAGGAATGTAATTAGAGAAATACCATAACAAATGACAACGTTAGATTAATAATGTAATTATACATTATCATTTGAGACAATACAAGGTGTGTACAATGGTTTGCAAACCATTGTACACACCTTTGTAGCATGTAGCGGTTTCTCCTATCGTTATCCATTTCTGTGTTGGGAACATTCACAGGGGGCTGTCAAAATACTAGCCAATGTTTAAAATAATAAATAAATTCACAGCTCGAGGAGTCTACTGTACAGCGGTTACCACGGTAACAGGAGCTCTAGAACTGCTGTGGAGGTCTTTGTTATCATTTGAAAAGAGTCTGGCTTTTTGATAAGAAACGGATGAAAGCCACGGTGAGTAGTGTAAGCCAAGGGTTGCCAAACTTTTCAGGCCATGACCCCCCCAAAATAACCATATTTGAACTGGGGACCCCTCACCCTGACAAGCACTTTGAATTGTAGCATTACATTTAGTTTGTTCCACAGATAAATATTGTGAGAATAGCCGAACTACAAGCGAGGCGTAGCTTGTACAGTAGATCGACTATTTTTTGTATTATGTTTGCCTCTTTCTTTGTGACGTAATATTTAACAATTTGGCCAATTTGATATTAAAAAAGGTCTTAAAAGTAAGTAAGAAAACAATGTTGCACATTAAGCTAATCACTGGGGGGACCCCCGAAATAAAAATACAGGAATGCATACAGCATTAATATTACAATATTACAAATAAAATGTACCTTTTAATTTGGACTTCTGAATAAGTATTTTTTTTAAACCATTTACTTTTGAATACTTTAAGTAGTATTTTTAAAAGCAACCAGTACTTTAAACTCAAGTACAAATTTGACAGAGCAACTTTCACATAGTTGAGTCATATTTTCCCAGGAGTATCTGATTAAAGTAGCGGAGTGGAGTACTTTGTCCACCAGTGCCCTGTTATCTACGGTTATGTAAGCCAGTGGTCCTCAAAGTGGATTTCAAGGACTCTCTGGGTTCCCTCAGGGGGGTCTCACAAGTCTGTAACTCTGACAGTATACAAATGGAGCCAAATGGACCCGATTCTGTCAGAGTTAAGGGGAGACCTTGAAATGTGAAAGTGTGAGAACCAGCATGTGTGACAGCAAAAGGTGTGTGTGTTGTGCCCTCTCCCATCAGGACCGTGCTCCCTATACTGCCAACAGGCGGACGGCCACGACCACGCTGACCGTAGACGTCCTGGACGGAGATGACCTGGGCCCCATGTTCCTGCCCTGCATCCTGGTCAACAACACCCGAGACTGCAACCCAATTACCTTCCGCGTCGCCATCCCCGAATTCACAGACCCGGTAAGACACGCACAAATTGGACCGAAACAACAAGGTCTTCCTGATTGATTTGTGTATAGATCTGTTGGTTTAACTTGTGTCTGCAGTCTGTGCACGACAACACCCATGCCTGGAGTTGCTTTATTAAGCTTAACCTCTCACAATGCGTTGTGTGAGCTTGTTGAGCTGCTATTTCACCCGGCAGGTGACACGTAGGTGCAACAAAGTATAAATCAAGCCTTATACTCCGCTGCGCCTACAAGCTTTAAAATCTGCAAGATGTTGTCACGTCAAAAGCGTTAAGCCTATAGACCAAATAATTTCCGGGTAGATACCACTAACAGTGTTGCATTGGAACACATTTTATTGTTATTGACTATTAGACATATATTATCTTGTTATGAACATCCACAGGTTGACAAACTAGACACAGCAACATTTCTAGACACTTTAGTTTATTTCTCTATTGTGAAAATGTCCGTAGACATTTCTACCAATACCCGTTTGTTAACAAGCATTCAAACATTGTGACACACTGGCTGCCAATTAATTGTCTAAGTGACCCCACACTGCCGACGCTAGACGTGCCGCCCGGTGTTCCTTTTATGCCACTGTTCTATTTCTAGGTGTCACCGCGTGATGAAATATGATTTGTGTGTACGTTCTCAACGGGTGTTCTCCCTTCAGCGCTCGGCAGCGCGACGCTTCAAGTTGCTGCCATTGTTGCCAGATTTTGCGAGAGAAATATACAACCAGGTCTATGAAAACAAGCCCAAAACAAGCGACTAAAGCATGAGCACTTTAAACCTATATACATCTGCTATTTGAAAAATAATCTTGGCACAAAATGTTTTCAGATGGGGATACGCGGACAATTGACATATTCATTTGGGGGTTTGATTACCTTGACATGAAAATGTTTGAGAACCAACTGGTTTAAACAATATTTAGGAAGCAAGCCCAAATTAGCATCTACACTTTTAGAAACCAGCCCAAAAAAACGCAACACGCAACTACAGTACCAATATTTACATAACTTCACAGAAAAACAATCCCAAGACACGCAACACGCAACTACAGTACCAATATTTACATAACTTCACAGAAAAACAATCCCAAGACACGCAACACGCAACTACAGTACTTATATTTACATAACTTCACAGAAAAACAAGCCTAAGAAACGCAACATGCAACTACAGTACCAATATTTACATAACCTCACAGAAAAACAAGCCCAAACAACATAACACGCAACTACAGTACCAATATTTACATAACTTCACAGAAAAACACGCCCAAAGTCGCTTTTAAGAACGTTTGTGAGGAAAATGATATGTTTGCCTAAATCAGTTCTTCATGACAGTGGCCACCTCTGGTAAAATTGCCTAGATCCTTATTGAAAAGGATCATGCGGTTCCCACCCCAGTAGTATAATGGCCTATCTCAAGAGTGTAACCTAGGCCAGTGGTTCTGAAACTTTTTTGGCTCAGGGTAGCCCTGTAAATAACTTTTTCATCCACGGCACCCATTACACTATAAAGAATACATCACATGGATGCACCTGGGACGTATCATCAGTGTTGTAGCCTGGGGTCATAGGGTGTTTCGGGTCTCGCAACATACACCCTCGCCCAGGTGACCCAGTTGATCAAGCCCCAACTTACGTCCCAGGTAGCTACCCACGGTCAGTCCTATAGGGAAAGACAGGGCCAATCAGTCCGCTTCTCCGGAACTACTCTGCCAGAACTCGGGGGAGGCTCTGGCACGTGGAGGGACTAGGCTCTGTGGGTGGCCTCCTGGCCGGGCTCCTCCTTCGTCTCACCAGGTCCAGGACCTGAGCGCTGTACCAGATCCTCTGCACCATCCAGATCCAAACATTTCCTTCTGGCGTGATGGTTCCTTGGGCCGATACCACTAGATTGGGCCGTCTAATGGTATTAGCTCCACTTGCGGTCTGCTTGAATGGCCCTCCTAAAGGCCTCACCGTGGGTTTGTTGGGCTTCTTCCTCACGGAAGACACAGGCTGGGGCGCTAACCCATACTGCTCCCGCTATGCCGTCTACATTCCGGCTGTCACCCGTCTCTCCGGTGGTCACCAAACTATTCCTGGTTGTGACATAGTCTAATTCCTATGTGCCACTATAAATAGAGTCACTAACTATAAAGAATACATCACGTGGGTGCACCTGGGACGTATCATCAGCGTTGTAGTATGTTGTTACTTTATATAACCTTACATTTATGTGATATTACGGTACGTAAATATGTAAATCTAAGATACAGTACAGTAAATCTTGAGGAAAACTTGAGAGAATATCAGTTTCCATTAGAGCAGGTTGAGCATAATTGTGTACTTGCGTCATGGCACCCTAGGGTGCCACGGCACCCACTTTGAGAAACCCTGACCTAAGCCATTTTATGTTTCCTAAGTCAAAGACAAAGGCATAAATAGTTGGCCCAAGTATAATGAAGTCACTTACTCCATTTAATTATTTGGCCCAATCAGGCTTACAATTGCAAAAGTCATTTAATCCTCTTATGCTACATAGCTGACAGACAGCGTTATTTGTATGCCAGTCATATTGCTATAAACCTTTTGGGTGAAATGATTAAAGAAATTACATAAGCCATTATTTCAGCAGGGTGACGTTATATTAATTACACATGGCAACACTGGTTGCTGCTATAGAGCGTCGCAGTTCCGCCACTTCCTGGTGCCGGAAGTAAATACTCGATGCATTTTTCCCATTGACTTTTCCAAAAATATTTATATCAATCAATTTAAGCCTAGAATCAAGCCATCCAGGATCCTGGTGAATCATGACCATAAAACCTTTTTTTCTGTGATTTATTTATTTATTTTATATTTAATGATATGATATACTATATTTAATAAATACCCTTTGTTTTGCCGTTTTCAAAAAAGTTTTTTCACAGAATCGTTTTATGGTCATGATTCACCAGGATCCTGGATGGCTTGATTGTAGGCTTAAATTAATTTATATAAATATCTTTGTAAAAGTCAAAGGGAAAAATGCATTGAGTATTTACTTCCGGCACCAGGAAGTGGGCGGGAACTGCGACGCTCTATGGGTGGCACTTTGCGCGCGCCAATACCGCTTTGCTGCGCTCCGCTGGTGATGTGAAGTGGCCTTTAGCATGCAACAGATGTCGCTGGGTCACCCCCTAGGCTCCAGTGTTGATCCTGTCTGTGCCTCCTCAACCTGCAGGCAAAGTTCACCTTGCTGTTATTCCGTCTCAGCGGCAGAGAAGTAGCATTTTCTGCTCTGTTGGTTCAGCAATTAGAGCTGAAGTCTGAATGGGGTTTTCAGATGAGAGCGAAAACACTGCTGGAATTCCGAAACACCGGAGAATAGAGCCAAGAACAAACAGATAGTTTTAAAGTGGTGGGGGGAGAGGGAGAGAGAGAGTGCCTCAGGGATGCCGTCTGTTTGGAGGCCGACCTGCAGTGGTGGAAAAAGTCGTTTTTTGCTTAAGTAAAAGTATCAATACTGCAATAATGTAGAAATACTCTGTTGCAAGTAAAAGTCCAGAATTCAAAATGTACTTGAGTAAAAGTACAACATGATTGGTGTTAAAATGTACTTAAAGTACAAAAAGTAGAAAGTACTCATTATGCTGAATTTCCCATTTCACAAGTTTTCAAATATATAAAACTAGAAAGAAAGAACCTCTAGAGTTAGACACCTACGTACCTGCCGTAGTGGCGGTCTGGGGACCCCCGCGGGGCAAAGGGCTCGCTTCTTTTGGGCTTGTTTTCATAAACCTGGTTGCTTGTTTCTCTCGCTAATAGGAAAACAACACACAGACCGCATGCAGAACTGTTGTTATTAACGTGGTTATTAATGTGCGAATACATTGCGGACCCCCTGGGGGTCCCCGGAGACCCAGTGTGGTCTAGCTCTGAGATAGAGATAGAGATAGTGTGTCAGTGTGCGTGTGAGAGAGTGTGAGAGAGAGTTGTGTGTCTGTGAGAGAAAGTTTTAGTATGCAAGGGATGGATCAATGACGTATTGATAGTCCTAGGGTACAGTTGCTGGGGGGGAGACAGAGAGATTGAATTGGAACAGAAAGAGAATGTGGGAATTGTCACACAGGGGAGATATACAGTATACATTGTTGTGGATGATGACAAGTTATAGATTTGTGTGCGTGTGCGTGAGTGTGCGCGTGCTTGCATTGCTATACTTGTAAGGGTATCACAAGAGAAATGTTTTATGGTAAAAATATATATTTGGGGAGTTACAGTATGCTTACAATTAGGATAAGATTCAGGTTGGAGGTTAGGATGAGGCATTTAGAGGATAGTTTTTAGGGGTTAGGGCTGGAGTTATGTCTGATTTATGCTTTTAGTAGTCTCGGGTAGCCAGAAAACTATTCCACAATCTCCGAATGCTATATCCACCTGTTTCTTGGCTGTGTGTTTTCCACTTCCTGTCGGATTTCATTGGATATCATTAGTCATCTGACCGGTTTCATTGGATTTCATTGGATCAAAAGACAGGAAGTGGAACACAGTGAAAAGCCTAGGAAACAGGTGGATAGAGTCTGGAACTACACCTCCCGAAATCCGAGGCAGGAAGCTGCCATCTGTTCGTCATTTCCATTGAAAAATATTTAAAAATATCTTTACATTTTATTTTTTAATTTCCATTTCTGCTAAGCAACAAACTATCTATATATGCTTAGATGATTTTGATTTATATTAGGATACATTTGCGCGACTGTAAAGACGAAACGGAAGTGGAGGGGAGAAAGGGCTTCTGCTTTCCCCCTTTACTCATCAACAGAGCTTCCGTGCTCCAGACTGTATGACCGGAAGCAACAGTCTGGACACGCAAGACTATGCTTTTAGTACACCGATAATTTCAACATATCGCAGCGAAACACGCTGTGATCTTGTTGATCCACTATTTTTGGCTTTGGGGTTTGATTTAAAAATGGCCTCCTAAAACGTTGACGTCCTCAGCTACTTTGAGCTTAAAAAAATACATTTAAAAAGTAAAAATGGAATTCATAAAAATGGCATTCGTAAAATTGCCGTCCTGTTGATGTCCTCAAAAGACACAAAGATACAAACATACTGTATATATGCGTGCGTACGTGCGTGTGTACAGTACGTGTGCCTTGGTGAATCGAATCGCTGTTGTTTATTCCCATATTCTCCTCAGACTGGCCCCTTGTGATGTATAATTAATGATAAAAGGTTTCCAGACTGCTAAGTATATGCAGGTCCAGGGAACTGTTGGGCCTCAAAGCACAGCTTTGTCATCAGTGTGAGACACCATTGGCCTTTCTTGCTCTCATGTCTCTTTTTCCTCTCTCTGAACTGGTGGAGTTATGCCTCCTCCAAAGAGCTGTGCTGCAATTAAGACCACTGACTGGGATGTTATTTTACTGAAGACACATGCAAATCGTTGTCGAGCAGAAACCTCATAGCTACATATTCTAACTTTTTGTGTATTTTTGTTTGCCCTACTTGGTCATACTGCAGTGTCACACAAAAGTATCAAAAGTAGCAGATCCACAAGCTCGAAACATGGTGCGAAGCGACACGTTTTGAGCTTGTAGATCTGCTACTTTTGCTATTTTTGAATTTGAAACCTGGAAAGTCACAGTTTTGGACATAATGAGGTTACTTTCCACGCGACAGAGGCGACATGTTATAGTGGTTCCTCATCGATTGTGTTCTGCTCTAGTGAGTGTTTTTAGCTGGTCTTTGGTTTGTTCCGTATGTGTTTTTAGCTCGCCTCTGGTTAGTTTTGTATGTGTTTTTAGCTGGTCTGTAGTTTGTTCCGTATGTGTTTTTAGCTGGCCTCTGGTTTTCTCCTATTCAGGCAGATACAGTCGTTACACTAACATTATCGGCCCGCAGGGAAATTTGTCTCCTCATAATTGACGAGTGTATTGTAATTAATCACAATGGCTAGACACGCATTATTAAGTTGATCTGTATTTGTTTTTTTGCCCAGGGGAAGGTTCTCTAATGTGGACACGGGGGTCTTCCTGGATAATGACTGCCTGTAGGAGGGTATTAAAGCTAATCATCATTGTGCAGAGCCAGAGGGATTTTGATTTAGCGCACCTCTACATTGTAAAAAGCGGAGAGGGGTGGTTTAGGGAGAGAGGGAGGGGGGTGGGGGGTGAGGATTACTCCAGAAGCTGAGGGGATATAAATATACCCTTAAGAGAGCGGATTTCTATCCTGCCAGAGAGCTGTTATACTGTAGCTGTTGCCTATCTGTGCAAAAGGAAGCATAATATCATCGCTGTCGGGTGGGAATCTTGTATGTCCAAAACGGTTAACTTTTCAGTAAATGTGGTGGAAAGACATTACCTGTGTTCAGATCGATCCGATGTTAGTCACAACAAGCTCTTGTTAATACTTTTCTTTGGTTCAACATTTATAATAAAAACACCACACACACTTAACCACTTTCAGTTTCATTTAAAACATTTCTGAAAGACGCGTTATTGAGTTAATTGAGTTTATTAGGATCCCCATTAGCTGGTGCATAACAACAGCTAATCTTCCTGGGGTCCACGTATAACATAAAAACATGACATTCAACAAGACATTACAGGACAATGACATAAAAAATGTACAATGTAAATTTTCCTTCAAACAGTGACTTTCATATCATCCATCATGCAACTTATTCTCCAATTCTCCATTGCCTCAAAAAGTTTGAATTAGAAATGCCCTACCTTCAATTCTATTAAATGTGAGCTTGTAGATCGGCTATTTTTGCTACTTTTGCGTGACATTGCAGAATGACTAAGTAGGACATTAATTTGGGAAATGAAAAAAAAAAAGTTGAATTATGGAGATACAAGGTTTTCTGCCTGACGACACCAACAATATCACAAAAGCCCAGAGCGTATTATCCACACATTCTCTGTATTATCGGCCACATTGAGTTAGCTCGCGGTAGAGGGAGGGATTTGCTTAAAACGCCATGCGCTGAAACATATTCCCACTTACCCACATGTCAGTGCAAGCGCATGCCAATTAGTTTGGATGATGCCCGCCCACGCGCCAGTGACACACAAAAAGAAGTTGCCAACCCATCCGCAGATTATCCTTGATGTTATGCTACTATTAGGGAGGTTTGGAAGGACGGTGAAGGGCACATGATGTCGCAGCATTGGAGCATTATTTACAGTAATTACTCTTATTAATTGTCCTTAGTGTATCCACAGTGTATGCTGTGGATTGTGGTTCATGCATGGCCTGCTTTTGTCTGTTATAAGCAATTGCAGCAATTGTGTCCGCTCTTGTTAGCAAACATAATTTTGTTGCTGTTGGGTGGAAATCAAAACCGTTCCTTTTTTCAGTGGTGTAAAGTAACTAAGTATATTTACTTAAGTACTGTACTTAAGTACAATATTGAGGTATTTTTCTACTTAAGTGTAGTATTTCCAATTTTCAATACTTTTACTTCTACACCACTACATCTCTGAGGAAAATATTGTACTTTTACTTCACTACAATTATTTGAAAACTTTAGTTACTTTGTAGATATAACTTATTATATTATAAAACATACATTAACTACTTTAACCTTATTTTATACCTAGGCTATTTGAAAATATATATATACATACAAAAAAAACCTGTTTGAAAATAGAAAATGACCAATCTGCTATTTTAAGTACTTTAAAGTAGGGTGTTAATTTATGAAAAAAACACACCCAGTGTGAAGAGAGTGGTGCCTGTGATGAGTTAATAAGTATAACTGGTTGCATCTTTGTGTTGCAATCAGCTGCAGCTGTTGAGGCCGTGCTCAAACATACGGACGGACGAACGGACACACACACACACACACACACACACACACACACGGTCAAATGTAGGAGTGGTTGGCACCACTAAAAAAAACCTTTTGAAACCTGGAGATTTAAGGTTTCTAATTAGACAGGCCAGCGGATGCTGGTGGGGTGCGTGGCTTCGTGGGGGTGACTGACCCCTCATAATCACTGTTTTTGTTTTGCAGGCCAAACTGAACCCTCTGAATGTGACGCCTGCGATCCGGGCGGTGGACATGGACAGGAACATCCAGCCCCCTTCGGACAGACCTGGCATCCTTTACTACATCCTAGTCGGTACGTAGGTGCAGGCAGAACACATGGCTTTACTGATTTGTTTGGCACATTAAATGTTGAACGACTTTCAACCTGGACTGGTGTCCCTGTTTTGGGGGAATTACAGGCCATGTGGGAATTAGAGAAGGTCACCGGTTCGTCCCTTTTCCCTGAGCAAGGCACTTAACCCCTAACGGCTCCCCGGGCGCTGCATTAATAGGGCCCGCTGCTCCTAGTACTTAGGATGGGTAAATGCAGAGGACACATTTCACATAATGTGTGAAATTTGTCCTCTGCATTTACCCATCCTGTCTGTCTGCCAGTTTGTCTGTCTATCTATAGGGCAAATAGATGAGTGTAGATCGGCTATTGTATTCGGCATCCAATCGAGTATATAGGGCTTAACCCATTAAGACCTGAAGCCGATTCTACAAATGTCTTCTAAATCCAGTTTTCTGAAAAACGTATGTTTCAGTGGTGCTCAATCTTTTTCATGTCAAGGACCCCCACAATTATATGTATTTGGCCGCGGACCCCCATCTCAAAATATTTTGTTCCATGGGGTCCCAGAAGCAAAGATTTGAGTTAAAAAATGTTTGCTTTAAAAAATATATCTATTCAAAGGTTTGCACACATTTTCACGATTTTTCAATAATAGCCAAAGTGTAAAATAATGCTTTTTAGCTCAAATCTAAAAATGACACAGATGCGTTCCAGGTCTTAAGCGGTTAATGTGCCTGTCACAAAATATTTTAAGCCAAAATACATATTCATTGGCGGGTCCTTGACATGAAAAAAGTTTGAGAACCAGTAGCGAAGTGTCTATACCGAATACGCACACAAGTGATGAATGTGATTGCAGGTTTTCCGCCGACGTGGGCGCAGTATTTCACCCTGAACCGGACCACTGCAGAGCTCCGTGTTCTGCAGCCCATCAACAGAGACCTGCATCAAAGATTCACCCTGGTTATCAAGGTGAGTTCTGACCTCTCAGATAAGGGCAGGCTCCTAAATATACCCCGGAGCTCTCTGTTCCGTTCGGAAATGTTGGAAATTCGGAGTATTACCCTGGGAGCACTCAGAGCACACTGAACTCTCTGAGTGAAAAGCTGGTTTGTCCCATCATGCATCTGAACAGTGGAGGAGGAAGTTATTGTTGCAAAAATGTGATGGTTGCTGCTTGTTTTGTACTTTACCAGTGGTTCTCAACCTGTGGGTTGGGACCCCCAGGAGGGACTCCACATGATTTAAAAAAAAAAAGAAAATTGGGGGGGGGGGGGGTCCGCAGATGACAGTGCAGTGACAATTTAAGGACTTTTAAGACCTTTTTAATACCAAAACAAAATGAAAGGACATGGAAAAAGACCATTACTGCATCAAAAGTAATCAATAAACTATAAATATAAATATAAATTCAAGTGGGCAGCCACAACTTTGTAGCAGAAACGGCTTTCCATAGATGACATCATGAAGGATGAACACATAGTTTGATGTCCAACTTTCCTCATTTAGAGCAAGTTGCCAACTAGCAGGTTAAATGTTCAGCAAACATAAGCAGGCTACACACATAGCGGAGCTCCCCAGCTGCAACCAATCAGTTCAGTAATGACAGCCCAGTTTATGCTCTCATATGATGGTGGTATGATGAAGTAGAAACCATGTGATGTGTGGCACGTCTGGGAGGACAGAGTCATAATTAGGAGAATACAAAAATGTCAAATCATTATTATTATAATGAGTTTGGCTTCACTCCATAATAATGGAAAGGGTAAAAACAGCGTGTTTACGGTTTATTATGCCACCTGCAGCTCGTTTGTATTGATCCATTCTCATTCTTTTCATCACAAATGTATGTCTTATACGGCGGTCTGTCATGGAGTTCCAATTATTTATCTTTAACTATGAATTTCTTAAATTAGCCTTTGATTATTATGTTCTGGCCCGCCATCTAATGCCTCAGAAAACAAATTGGCCTGAGGCCAAACTTAATTGCCGACCCCTGCTCTAGACTGTATTAAACATGCATCAAAACAAACCTAATCATGTTTATACATGGGATAAATGTAATTCATTTTACAAGATGACAACGTTAGTTAATGAGTATCTATTCTGAACTATCAGAGCGCTCTACGACGTCAAAACCATCGGAAGAGATTCTCAGAGCGTATATCGAAATCCTTTTCTTTTTTTTTCCCACGATTTTGTAACCCATATTTTTTCACCCAGTGCCAATTGCCTATGTAATCCTGGGCGCTACTCTCCCTCTGCCAGCCTAGGGAGAGCCCAAGCTGAAGCTCATGCCTCCTTCAATGCATGAGGAGCAAGCAAGCCGCTTCTTATCACCCGACAGGGGGGAGTTTCCCCGGCTGGACGTAGCGCGTGGAAGGAACACGTTATTCCAACCAAGTTCCTTTCCCCTCCATCAGGCGCCCCGTATATCCAAATCCACCCATTTACTTTCACCTATGAAAAGCTTTTGAAATGTACGTAGATATCTGCATCGTTTTGGGTAAAATATTACCACACGCAGCTTTGTGGTATTTGCCTTGTGTTTATCTGCAGGTTAAACGCACAAAAAATTCCCGGTTATCTTGTTTACAGTTTTCATGATCTTCACCGTGCACGTTGTTCCGTTATCAACACAGAAAATTCACAATTTATGTGATTTCTTTTTTTTTTGCCCTTACCTGGGTGCACTAAGCAAGATAATCTCAGCCCTTGAACCTTATCTGCAGCTGCTTCTTGGCGTTTGTGGAGAGAAAAAGATGTTGTGATTTATGGACTTGGCAGTTAGGCCGGGCTGCCGCACTCATGAATCCTAATTTAGAGTGGAGCCGGGGATTACCTGGGTGCTGGTGCAACGCCGCCGCCAAACACAAACTTCACACTCACCATCGCTAACCTTCACACGCCCCTGAGCACTGTGCAGCCTGTGTTGCCAGATTCTGTGAGAGAAACAAGCAACCAGGTCTAGGAAAACCCAGCCCAAAAGAAGCGACTATGGGCCACATGAGCACTTTAACATATACATCAGCTATTTGAAAAAAGCAGATCTACAAGCTCACAACGCGTCGCGATGCGACGCGTTGTGAGCTTGTAGATCGGCTATTTTCAAATCAAATCTTGCGGGGAAATTATAATAAGCAGATCTGGCAACCCTGTGTGAAGCCTGCATGTTTACCCAGAGAGGAGAAGAGAGGAGGAGACCTCCCGTAACGGGCCATTTGGAACCCCCTCAAGAAACCAGAATGTTCATTGACCAGAATAGAACACAACCTTAATTAGTGTAATCGGTAAGACATGTGAAGGAACCTCAAGGAATTTCTTTCCAATATGGCTGCTGTGCATTGAGCCCTTAGCCTGCACTATGCAGAATGACAAACACAAAGTCACAGTGTCCGTACCGTATCCCGCTCCAAGCTTAGGCAACAAACGTGAGCAAAGAACATGCGATCTCGTTGACATTATGACAGCACAGAACATCCTGATATCGCTACAGTGTCAGCAGTGTAATCAGCAGAGATCACTGCGTAGATATTAGTCTGGCCATGCCAAGCTACAGTAGCATTTTTGTAGGTCCCAAGAAAAGATTGTGCATGGCTAGGGGAAGGGAAACACTGCTGAGGAAGGGAGTCAAGGTGTGGGGGGGGGGGGGGGGGGAGAGAGAGAGAGAGAGAGAGAGAGAGAGAGAGAGAGAGAGAGAGAGAGAGAGAGAGAGAGAGAGAGAGAGAGAGAGAGAGAGAGAGAGAGAGAGAGAGAGAGAGAGAGAGAGAGAGAGAGAGAGAGAGAGAGAGAGAGAGAGAGAGAGAGAGAGAGAGAGAGAGAGAGAGAGAGAGAGAGAATTGCTGTGGGACTCAGTGAGGCTGGAAGGAGCATATTAGACTTGACATATTAGTATTCTGGAGAGAGCACTGACACAGCACAGTATGATGTTGAAGAGCTACAATACGGGACTTATTTTAATGAATAAAATGATATTCCAGCCTTGTATGTCCAAAGCCTTTACTTTTTAGGAAATGGAAAAAAGACCCATGTGTTCCAAGTGGTTCCAATGTAGCAGTTATTTAGTCACAAGCTCTTGTTAATACTTACAGGCATGCAAAAGTGTCACTTTTCAGCTACAGTCACCTTTTTGAACCCAAATAGGGCAATTGTGTGACACTTGACCCGAAAGAAAACAACATGTTGTCACCTTTTTCACCTCGGGGCTGTTTGCATGCCTGTACTTATGTTCTTCTGAAGGTGGTCTGTATAGGGGGAAGGTGGTCATTATATATTGTTCTGAAGGTGGTCTGTATAGGGGGAAGTGGTCATTATATATTGTTCTGAAGGTGGTCTGTATAGGGGGCAGGTGGTCATTGTATGTTGTTTTGAAGGTGGTCTGTACTGTATAGGGGGAAGGTGGTCTGTATAGGGGGAAGGAGGTCTGTATAGGGGGCAGGTGGTCATTATATATTGTCTTGAAGGTGGTCTGTATAGGGGGAAGGTGGTCATTGCATGTTGTTCTGAACGTGGTTCTTCTGAACGTGGCATCTCTTGTGCCGCCTTATAGTAGGGATGGCAGGACTTGAGTCTGCTTGGAGGCTTCACTGTCGTTGTGGTGTCATAAAGGATGTGCTAGTCATGTTGTTGACAATGTCTTTATAGTTATTTGAAGCAGACGGCGCTCCGGAGTTTTTTGACGCACTGCCTTTATTATTTGTCCTGTATTGTAGTTCGGACGATAACGCAATTGCATTAGCATTAATTGTAGCAATTGCCTCTCACCGTCGGGCGAGGGAGACAACAGATATACAACTTACGGATTGTAGCTTTAACACATATTATGCTTATGAGACTGAACTGAGATCTTAATGGGAGAAATGGGTCCATTAACGGATGTTCAGTTAACACATTCGGTGCCAGAGTTGTATTAAAAAAGTCACGTTGAGTGCTCACCGTTTGTATTGCTACGCTGTTTACAGCTGCAGACTCCACGACGAGCACCCGATTGTAAACAATATATGTGTGCACGATGGTGGATGGTCCTGGCTAACGCCTGGAACAATAACATCTCTCACGCGAGTCACCATGGCGGAGTGATCTCGGATCGAAAATTTGTGGTTTTCCCCACTGTAAAAAGTTAAGGAAAGTTTTTTTGCAAGGAGATAGAATGGGAGCGGGCGGGAGACAGTTTTTTTGGCACGGTGATCCATCTGTCCCTTCCTTCTCAGAGTCACCGTGGGTGATTCCACAGTTGCGCTAGTCCCCCCCCTTGTGGGGAAAAAAAAAGAAAAAAGATTGATTTCACGTAGATTCCCGGTTTTGGCACTCAACGTCACTTTTTGCAAAACCGTAGATTTACGGTTTTGCAACCCCAAGTGTTAAAATAGAGGTAGACGAGCTGTGACACAGCTCCCCGCGGTCTCCTGCAAAAGGAATACGTTGTGCCTCCAATGCCTTCATTGATCCTGATGGACCAATATCCTCCCAAGGTCAAGCAGGGATGGATGGACTGCAGAGACAGGAACAGAAAGGGAGACGGGGGTCGTCAGAAATAGAGAGTGAGGAGGACGAGAGGCAGGAAAGGAGCGAAGAATGGAAGAGGAGAAAAAGAGGGGGATGAGGTCGGCGTTGGGAGAAATGAAGACTGAGTGATAAACGGTGACTCTGGGAGGCAGTGAATCTCCTGCAGGTCGAGGGCTGTGGAGGCAGCAGGGGAGCCGGGGGTCATTTGCCACTGCCTCCCAGTAACAGGGACACCGCTAAAGAGCTGAACCACCTGGGAACGGGCTTTAATCCTGTGCCCCTGCACTCACACACACACGCGTACACACACGTACACACATGTGCATGAAACTGGCACGCAACTATAAGTGTAAATCCTGTATAACTCTAGTTCCAACTCCTAAACCTAACCTCTAAATGTCTAATCCTAAACCTAACCCCAACTTGAATCTTTTTTTCTAATTGTAAACGCACCTCTAAAATGTTTTTTGAGAGGTACAATGTCTTATTTCTCATGTTTTACTATACTTGTGGCCCTCACAAGTATAGTAATACAAGCGCACGAGCACGTACGCGCACGCACAGTGTGTCCATCAAGGGGAACAGTTGTCCCTTAGGTGTCTGTGAGAACAGATTGGATCTTGAGGGAGGGCTGTGAGGCCAGGGCTGTGTGGGTGTCGTTTATCATCACTCAGTATGTGGGAGAGAGAGAGAGAGGTGGAGGGTGCTTAGAGGAGATAGACACCCAACCCGCACCCACACCCACCACCACCACCACCACCACCACGGTGGAGAGGAGGCCACAGACACGGCTGGGAAATCTCAGCGTTTTCTTTTTCTCTTGGTATTGCAATTACGGGTAACATGCAAGGGGCCTGTAAATCTCAGGGGAGGTGAGATGAGAACCGCGAAAACAGAAGCAAAACTGTCTCTCACAGCCTCTGTGTAGCTCCTCTCACAACATTGACGACACATATTGGTTCTTTATTGCTTCAGGCTTTCTTCTCATCCCTCAGTCATGCCGTGAGAACTATATGTTCACACAAAAAAGTATAAACACACAATCAACAACATGCACAGTACATAACATACTGTAGACCAAACCATATGTAAATGAAAATACAAGACATGTGGAAATGCGCAAAGCGCAGCTCAAGTGTGTCCATCAAACACAACAGCAACATCAAAGCGAAATCTAAAAATAGAATACCTCGTTGGCCGCTTGTTGTGGAAAAGAGGTTCTTTGTTCTTGGGTTGCTTCAAGTCCTTAGAATGTCTCTTTGACCGTCTGTCCTTGGCTTCAGTATTCATTAACTTTTGCAGTGCAATATCACATAAAATGCAAGTTTACAGAGCTTCGACAAACAGGTTTGCTTCACCTGCCGTGTGAGTGACATGCAATCAATCAAATAGAGGTCCGGTGTGACAGACAGGGAACCTTTTGTTCTGCCCCAGAAAGTTCACATCAAATCCATGTTTTCACATTTTAACCTTGCATGAAATCCATTATAAAATCAAGTATGTATTTATATTATGACATTATTATGAATTATGAACTTATGACCATACATTTTGAGTATTTTGGCAATTTTAGTATTTTTATAGTCAGCATTTTAATAATATCACTTACATAGAGCAGGGGTTTTCAACTGATTTTGACCCAGGGACCACCATCCTGACTAAGAGCAACCTGGGGACCACCACTATTGTGCGTGGTGGGTCCATTATAGACCCACCCCACACAATAGTGGTGGGGGGTTCATGCACCACAGGGAGCTGTAGAAAATAGCTATAATATCAATATAATATATAATAAAATACAGTGATTTTGTTTGAATATGATGGAATATGATTAAGGATTACTGTGATTATGGTAAGCTCACATTTCATATCACACATACAATACAGTAATAACTCCTGTAAGTTATTAAAAGTAAAAAAAGAAAGTGTTTTAATGCATGGCCAGGGACCACCTGCAATACCTCTGGTGGTCCGCGGACCACCGGTTGAAAACCCCTGACATAGAGTATTTGAGTAAACACATGTTTTCTGCCAGAACTTTCAAGTGGATATGAAAGTAGGGGACAATATCTGACTCCAAGTAACAGCAATCACACTCTGCATATATTCCATATTCAGCAGTGAGTCTATCATGCATTGTTGATTCTCTATACCTCTGTTACAAATGCATGCGGAAAATGTATGTTAACCACTTAAGCCCTATATATCGTTGCTGTCGGGCAAAAACCTCTATCTCCAGATTCTAACTTTTTGTGTTTTTTCATAAATTAACGCCCTACTTGCTCATACAGCGTCACCCAAAAGTATTAAAAGTTGCAGATCCGCAAGCTTGAGCTTGTCGCTCTGCTACTTTTGCTGTTTTTGAATTAGAATAATAATATGTCCAAAACTCATAATATGTCCAAAAATCTTTCGGGTGGAAACCTCATATTATGAGGTTTCCACCCGACAGAGACGATCACTTCATCATACCACAATTAGCGAAAATAGCACAACTATAAGCTCAAAACATTCTGTGGCATGTTGTGGCTAATTGTCACTATTTTCAAAATAGTTGGAAATGTTTTGGAATGTTTTGACAATTTCTGGATATTATGTTTTATTTTATAAACATTTTTAAAAAAAATGCCTATAATAACATGCCCAAAATAAGGAGACCAGTTTGAAAGTGGTTAATTTGCTAAATTAGTTCTGATCTCACTTCCCCCGCTCCAACAGTATTTCGTAACAGTCAGGTGAAAACCTCATACGTCCAACACTGTTACAGTTCAGGAGACGAAGTAAGGCATTCATTTACGGATATGGAGATACAAGGTTTCTGCCCGACAGAAAGGATTTTCAAAGGGTTTCAGAAAAAAGGTCCCAGTGTGACTGTCACATGGTGACATGTGGGGCCGTGTTTTCTGAAGGTGGAGCGAAGGCAGTGACAGCTGAGACCAGGCCAGGCTGCCGCTTGTTTTTGATGCCTCGACGGGTGCCAGTGTTGAAGGTTAACCCTAGTGAGACGCAATTGGCTTTGTAGCTGCGCGGAGGTTGAAGAGCAGATTGATGTGTCCCTCAAGCAGCTCCTCTGATACTCGCCAATGTGTGCCGCGTGCAGACACGCAGCAAGAGGCAGCGTGAATGTGTTTGGTTGCGGCAGGAAATCCCCATGTCGTACTTCACAGCCATCGCGCACACACACACACACACACACCACACACCACACACACACACACCAGAATATGAAGTCAAGCCAGTATTCTCACTCTTATGCAACAGCCTTTCACTGTTGCTGTCTATTAACGATGGGGGGCGAGTAACATACAGCATTGGTTCTCAAATTGGGGTCCGGGGACCCCCAGGGCTCCTTGAGGGGGTTCCACGGGGTCCGCAGCCAAATGATTGATAATTAGGAACCGCATGGACCCTTTTGTGTCTGTAACTCTGAGAGTGTACGAATTTCATTTGTACACTGAGTTAAATTAACACTAATGTTACTACAGTGTAGATCGGGGGGTCCCGAAGATCAAAATGGTATCAAATTCAGAATCACTGCTATAGCCGTAAAAATCTTCTCTTGGGGGTCCCTGGCGTATCCTTCCTTTCAAATGGTGGTCTTGCAGGCTGTTAAGTGTCAATGTGGGGGTCCTTGACATGAAAAGGTTTGAGAATATGTCCAAAACATACAGTACAGTACCACTATCCGTTTAGCTGAAAAGCAGCCCATATTAGCCACATGAATCCTAGCGTCCCCATTTTGAACATGCCAAAATAGGCTATTTTTTTTTGGCAAAGAGAGAAAAGTAAAGTAGGGAGCCAAGTAGACCTAAGTATAAATAGGTGGGGTGAGGCTTACTGTTGGTATCAGCCGAGATGCACTCTCCTCTGCAACCTTTATTCATATTCCGTCTGCTCTTGGACACAGAGAGCACCTCGCTATCTGAAGGTTAGCTCCAAAAGTTGCTAGTATTCTGGTCAGGTAATCTGTTATGTGCTCTTTTTTCCATTTATTTGGAGGTTGTATTGTACTTACAATATAAAAACAAGTACAAGACCCATACCCTAGGCAGCCATACACAATAAATCAACACTGGTCACATTCCCAGTGAAGTTACAAAAATAAACCGGTTCAGTCGTTTTCCTTTTTATTTACCGTTTTATTGTCATCATAGCATTCTGTACATCTTACCCATGTTGTTAACAAAGTAACACGATTAACATTAGAAAATGTGTGTACGGGTAGCTCAGTCGGTAGAGCACTTTCCTTCCGACGCAAGTTCCTTGTTCGATTCCTGGCACCGTCAACTAGCGTATGAGTACAGCACGGCTTGGGCAACTAAGTTGTGCGGTGATCACTGATTGCTGATGGTAGGTCTTGTTGTAAGTACTGGGAGCTGATGGTAGGTGTTGCGCTCCACCTCAGCAATCCATCTCCCAGGGGGTCTAGCGTGTTGAAACGAGAATAGAGACCCTCCTGCACGGCCAATACCGACAATAAGCACCACCGACCTACAGTATTTACTTACTTAACACAATAAAATTGGCTTCCCCAAAATATAATCTTAAATGTCGAATTGGAAAATATGCTTGTAATATTTCAAAATCCATGAGTTTTTGTTCTATCAAAACATCCCACTTTCCCACCTTCCGTTGTTCCATAACCATCACCCTCACAATCATATTCAACCACGGCTCCATCATGTCAGCTCCCATCATCACCAAAGCTTTGTGTTTTCTTTTGCACATTTAATATCTAATCGTATCCTAGAGGAGAACAAGAGGTAGGAGAAGAAAACATCCGAAACAAAACAAGCCGCAACAGAAAGCTGAGGCAGAGACAAACAGAATGAATAGATACAATCTACAAAGCATTACTCAAAGTAAGGTACATCCCTAATATGAAGAGCCACAATCCAGTAGCTTCAATTCATTATTCTTATATGATAATAACCAAATATACAGTAGTTTCAGGTTCCCCCTCATTTTATAAATTGTACTCAATCGGCTAAATGTGTTGAACCGTGTCTCTCCGTTTGTCGGTCAGAGAACGTGTCTTTAAGAGACAGTTTTTTTTGTTATTGGTTTCAGTGCTGTTACTTGAAATATCCTAGCAAATACGTATTGTCATTTCTTATTTTATCCTCCGTTTCCCCTAACAGCATCAGGTGAAAATTCAAATTATATATAGCTTGTTGTGATGATAGTGTCATTGTATTTTCCACCTCTGTCCAACAGGGAGATGCTATAGTTGTTAGTAGACACTGATTACTTTCCTTCCAAGTGTACTCCTCATACGTGTGTGTGAAGTTCTTCCCATTTTAGTTTTGCCCTTGCGTCTTGTTGCTTGGCTACGTTCTGAAGTAGCACAGACTGCAGAGAGATTGATGTGACACTCTGACATTGATATAGTTGTTTGCCAAGAATTGTACAAGTGGGTGAAGATCACTGCTGGTCTTCCCTCCTATTCTTTCTGGATGTACAGTAACTCCTCATTTGTACATAATTATCGAAAATAAGTGGAGATGTGGTAAATTATGTTATCTTAAAGGGATAGTTCACCCAACAAAAACAAATGTATTACTTATTTTCTATCAATTACACACCCCATGAAGCCTTGAATTCATGGAGCTTTTTTGTTTTTGTTGCATTCCTAAGCCAATAATTTGATGACCGGCGGTCATTTTTGGGGGTGAACCATCTCTTTATGATTAAAATCCCTTGATTCCATTTTAATTTAGACATTGTCCAAATATAATTATTATATAATTATAATTAATTCCTTTTGTGCCCTTATTAAAGGCCGTATCATGTTTATTGGTGTGTGTGAATTCAGGGTCTTCCTTTATCTCTGTCAGTATAATTTAGTCATCCCACGTTTCACGGTTTCTCTTAATTCTACCACAACCCACAAAGTATTTCTAATTAGTGTACTGTCAGTTTCTTGTGTCCTTAATTGATTCTCAGCACAGAAAGGAACTGTTTTTATTGAGTTAGGTCGAGTCACTGTTTTCAGTGAGAGCTAAAGGCAAACACTTAAATTCTAAAACTCTTTATTCAATATTTGGAGGAGGGCAGAGCGCATGGAACTGGAAATCAAGGACAACGTTTCAACCTAACATGGGCCATCTTCATCAGGTCTGAGAGACTTGATGATGATGTTGGTTAGAAATGTTGTCATTGATTCCCTTTTCCTCATTAAAGTTAATACCTGGGAGCTGCATTGCAGTTTGCGGACTTCTCTTATTTTCTCTGTACATATTTTGTGTAGCACCTGTTACATTTATTTATTTTGGAATGTGTGTGCTTTGCCGTGGACTCTATTCCCGGAGTGCAAGGAACTACCAGGATGTCGATAGGCAAGCTCCAAAAGTACATTAACTCATTAACCGCCAGAATAAAACATTGCCTATAGCCGACCTTGGCAGCGATTCCGCTGGCAAGGTCCATCCACCCTCGATCCATCCACTGATCGCTTTAGAAGTCATATTCGACTCTTGTGCCGTCGCGATAATCCGTTCCATAGTTATTGGCAGTTGTATGTAGGTAGTTTTCGGCAAAAAGTAACAGAAAGCAACAGAAAGCAGAGAAAAGGCATATTTCCAAATCCATTAGAATGGCAGTGATTGTGGCTGTTTTTTTTTGCGATCACGTGATTTGCTGCTTCACTGGGAGTCAAATGGTGACTCAAATGGTTAGCGAAGGGCGCCATCTAGCGTAAACATTGAAAACACCAGTACACGTGAAAACACGATAAAAAATAGCAGATCTACAAGCTCACAAGGGGTCGCATTGCATCATGTGAACTTGTAGATCTGCAATATTTCCTATCTTGGAAAATGTTAGGAAGTTAGGAAAACTGGTTAAGTGTGTATGGGTTTTCTAAATATGGAACCAATGAAAAGCGTTAGCAAGAGCGTGTGACTAAATAATAACTACATTGGATCCATTGGAACACAGGCTCTTTCTTCCGTACTGTATGTCCAAATGCTTTTGGACATACAGTACAAGGTTTCCACCCGACAGCGACGACGTTGCAATAATTATATGTGGTCGGTCACAAAATCCCACAGCACACCATTTGGGAACCACTGCTGTAGTTAATGTTTAATGTTTTGGTATATATTAAAAGAAAGTAGAGCAGGCACATGCAATCGCGGGTGTTCCTCCGAGAGTTCATTGGTCGAGGTCGACCATGTCGTTATCATCGATGGAATGTTCCGACATGATTAACCCATTAAGACCTGAAGCCGATTCTACAATTGTCTTCTAAAGCCCAACAGTTAAAAAAAAAAAAAACGTGTGTTTCATATCAGTGGTTCTCAAACTTTTTCATAACTGTCAAGGACCCCCAACATTATATGTATTTGGCTACGGACCCCCATCTCAAAATATTTTCTTCCAGGGACCCCCAGAAGCAAAGATTTGCTAAGAAATGTTCGCTTTAAAAATATATATTAAAAGATTTGCACACATTTTCTCGATTTTTCAAAAATAGCAGATCTACAAGCTCGTAGCGCGGCACTCGGTGCCGCGCTATGAGCTTGTATATCTGCTATTTTTGAATAGCCAAAGTGTAAAATAATGCTTTTTAGCTCAAATAAAAAAAATATGCAGATGCGTTCCAGGTCTTAATGGATTAAGAAAAACTATGGAACAGTAAAGACCTCCACGAGCACGATTTCAACAAACAACAACCACGACTCTATAGAGAATACAATATGCTTAATTGGTACAAGCAGGACGGAGTAATTGGTCCCGTAAGTGTCCATTTGGTTCCATGCGTACACTCTGAGAGTTACAGACCTGTAAGGGAACCATTTGGAATCCCTTCAAAGAACCCAGAGGGTCCCTGGACCCCACTTTGAGAACCACTGGTTTAGAATGAATCTAGTCTCGTATATGAGGCTATAGCAGAACCGTTAAACTTGCTCCTGTTGTGTTTATAGACGAGAGATACAGTATGTCGTCAATAAACACACCGTGGGAGCATATTTTTCGGTGTGCACACTCTAGCTGTTTTAGAAGTGTATTCAACAATACTCTCGATGAATTGAGTACAAAGGACGGACCCCAATGGAAACAAGCCATAGAGCTTTCATGGGTTTAAAATCCTCTTAACAGACCTTGTATTGAGGTCTTCCCTGTGCTTGTCTTTGCAAGCTGTTAATAAAGTATTCAGTCAATCAGTCAATCAATCAATCAATGTGTCCCAACACGTAGTCGATGCACATGCCAAACAATCAGCATGATGCTAACATTAACATTTTAACATTGGCACTGGATCACTGGTTGGCATGTTTCTCAATTGTCCACAGAGTGGATGACACAAAGAAGTAAGCAAACAAAAACATAAATAACTTAAATGACATGATAAATTGTTACTCTCTCCTGATTGGCTGGAATTGGCAACCCACCTGAAAATGTATTTTCTGTTTATTAAAGAGCTGTAGCGACAGGTAGACTCCTGAACACCCACTCTATAGTATTGATTACTATCAGAATATAGAACCTTTTAACAAAAATAGTTTTTACCACCCCCAAAAAATATCACTTGCTTTACCTTTAAATTATCAATGAGGATTTTATAAATTATATATATTGGGTTACCAGAGATATTTAAAACATGCATGTCAAACTGGGGGTCCTTCCGGGGGTCCTTCAAATGAAGATGACGATTGAGAAACACTGGTCTAGTCAATTCGGTCATTGCCAAGACATTCTGTCTTGGTGTTTTCAGCTTGCTAGTGTGTAATTACCTGGGCTTTGTTCATGATAATCCCCCATTGGCTCAGGGGGGTTTTGTCATGAATAACCGAGTCTCTAACCGTCCCAGAGGGATGGCGACTTTTTCTTTCAATTTACAGTTCAGGCATTTAGCAGACACTCTTATCCAGATTAAATGGCATAAACCCTTAGTCATCCACACAACATGTCCAATAAACAGAGAAGGAAACAATTAAAGTGCTATACACAGTAACTAGGACAACAGGTAGACATCAAACCTAACATCTGTCTAACATAACATACTGTACATACAGTACATACATACATAACACCCAGGGGCTGAGGAGGAGCAATGGTGGACAAAGTATATTGTTGATAAACGTCTTATCTCCATATTTTTCGTAAATTAACGCCCTACTTGATCATACTACAGTGTCACTCAAAAGCATCAAAAGCAGCAGATCTGCAAGCTCAAAACGTGGTGTGAAGCGACATATTTTGAGCTTGTAGATCTGCAACTTTTGCTATTTTTGAATTTCAAACCTGAAATGTAACAGTTTTCGACATAATGGAGGTTTCCACCCGACAGAGACTCTAGTAAATGCACACATATTCAAAAGGACACATTACAAAGTGCATTTTATTTTTTAATACCAATGCGATGCTGTATTGAAATGTAGAAGTGGTTAATCCATAATATATTTTTGTAAATGTTGGTCCCAAGACTCCCTTTTCAGAAATGTAGTGGACTCAAAAGTGCAATATTATTATTATCATATTTGAAATGTAGTGGAGCGGAAAGGCATGACTTTGCAAAAAGAAAAAAACAATACTCCAAAAATGTACTAACTGTCCACCACTGCCGAAGAGTTATGTATTTCTTAACAATTGTTCATCTTTTTTTTTTTTTATAGAGAAAATGCTACGACTGTACAAGTCAATCCACAACGCAATACACAGTGTGTATCTAACACAACACTGGCTCAAGCTATCCAATTACCCAAACCTCATCTACTGGCATTTAGAGCTGTAGATACGCATTAAAGTGTCGTTACATTTATGCTAAAGGCCGCATTAATGAAGACACCAGCTCTGTGTTTTCTAAGAAAATGCCCAAATGCCCGTCCCTACCAATCTGTCCCGTGCTGATCGGCTATCTGACATGGGAGTTGGCCTTTAGGTAATGAGCATTGTGGTGGCGAGTACATGTCTTGTTATTAAATGTGCGCGTGCCTTTTACCCGCCATACAGTAGGCCTATAAGCGGGGAACTGTGCTGACAGTATTGGGTTATCTGAAATGTACACCACTTGTGTTTAAATGGGTGAAATCCAACAGTCATTACAGTCAACTCAACACACACAGTCCTGTTTATTTTATTGTTTTATTTTGACGGGACACTGCATATTAATGAACACCGGATTTAGCAAAGATGATAATTTACATCCGCAAAAAAACATAAAACAAGCAGACAATAGAGTACATTACAGTAGGCCTACATTACACAGGGAACACACAACATAAATGCAAAAATAGAGGTAAAAAACAGGTGC
Organism: Gymnoscopelus microlampas; assembly: GCF_963454915.1. Taxonomy (NCBI): domain Eukaryota; kingdom Metazoa; phylum Chordata; class Actinopteri; order Myctophiformes; family Myctophidae; genus Gymnoscopelus; species Gymnoscopelus microlampas. Next base: position 15,835,757 of record NC_139950.1, read on the forward strand.
AAAAGGTGCAAAGTATATCCATTTAACACATTGACTGCCAGGAATGAATTCATTAATTCATCATCATTGTTAGCGTTTTTACATTATTTTGACGATCCACGGAAGCCACGATGTGGACAAGGGTGTAAACAAAGCTGTTTGGGGGGAGGGGAAGGTCTCGTCTATCCACCGGAACAAAAACATTTTAACCGCGTCCATACTGTTGTTATCGGCAGTTGAATATGGCTCGTTTTCACCAAAAAAAAGATGAAATCCGAACTAGGTGTGTTTTTTGAAATCTCATAACATGGGAGTCAACAGAGTTTTCTTTTTGAGATGACATCATTTCTGCTTTTATCATTCGCACGCAGTCAAGGGATCATTCATAGGTTGCGGAAGAGCGCCCTCTATTGTAATCACTGAAAACATGATTTATTTTTTCAAGGACGCATTTTGGCAGGCAATTTGTAAAGGCTAAGACTAAAACAAAGAAAATAGCAGCGTTTTAGAGGGCAATATATATTTGTAAGTGAGTTGTGTATAAAGTTCAGTATTACTTTGAAGTAGTACAGAATATGTTGGCAAATAAAGTTCATGATTGATTATGAATGGTTGCAAGGTTGGTTATCAAGTAACCATTTTTCCAGATCGTGCTTGAAGGATGGAAAAGTGGGACAATCTCTTATGGCCAATGGAAGGTTAATCCATGTCGAACAACCCTGTACTGAAAGGACATTTTGTTCGAATGTGGTTCGCATGCGCTGCTCTTCACAATCTCCTCTAGTGGTTGACCTATTCCACTGATTCCACTAACGAGCTCCCTGTTTGATGTTTGAAAAGTCTTGTATGCACACAGAAGACACCAATACAACTGCTGTACGTCACCCAGAAGTGATCCAGCTACTGTATGCTCTGATCATTTCTCTTTGGAGAGGATTAGCCACTTAAACCCTCTATACCAGGCGTCGGCAATTAAGTCTGGCCTCTGGCCAAACTTCATTGCCGTTTTTTCGAAGCCATTAGATCGCGGGCCAGAACATACTACAACAAAAAAAAAGAATATCAATGTCTTACATTATTATATTCAAAGGCTAATCTAAGAAATGTATATTCTTTTTTTTTTTATTCAGACTTTGCCACAGACCGACTTATACTTTACATTGTTGCAGAAAGAAAATGGATCAAAGTAAAAGAGCTGTATTGGTGGCATAATTAGACAGACAGACAGACAGAAGTACTGTATATAGATAGCAAAGCATATTACCATTCTTCAGGTGGGGATAGATACTCTCATAGCTTTAATATAGCAGCCTTTGTGTCGGTGCGATATTGAAAAAAAAAAATGTAAGCATAGTACAAAATCAAATAATATATAGTTTCAAAATAACCTGCCGGGCCAGGTATTATTGCTGCGGTGCCAATGTTGGCCCACAGTTCGCCTCTTACCGACCACTGCTCTATACTTAAAATGGACTAGAGTTGGCTCTGTACTTAGCTGATAATAGCTCACAACACGGCACGTTGTGAGCTTGTAGATCGGTTATTCTCTGGCTAATGTCCCCCCCCCCCAGAAAAGGGATGCTAGGGTGCTAGTGCTATCATGCAACAGTGAGGAATATGCTGTTGAGAAATACACTTCACGCATGCCTATAGCCTGATGGGAGTTCTTACCAACCACAATCAATCGGTGTGCTTGGGTTCCTGTATCGCGTACAGATTCTGCAGAAACACAGCAGACTGAGGGGAATAAAGTTCACGCAATCAGCTAGTGAGAGAAGAGATCCAGATAGAGACTAAATTCTATTCAATTCAGATGGACTCCGTCGACCGGCAAATCAACCACAGTTTTTTTTTGCTTGTTCCTGGCATTGATCCAGTGTAAAGCGGCACTATGCAACTTTCTTTAATTAATAAAATGTAATTTTGTCCAATCTGTATGGTAGAGTATGTTGATACAATATAAGTATATAACTCATACAATTGGGGTGGTTGTGTTTTGTCTCCCTGCTCTATTGAGACATTTGGATCGTGTCAAAGGTCACATCTCACTTAGACACAGGATCTGACACGAATTTTGACCGGATGGTCAAGATTAGATTTATCCCCTGAGCAAGCAGGCAGGCTCTATTATCTCAATGGAGAAAAATGTCAGCACTTGCGCAGGAAACCGGGTTCAAATCCGGGGTAGAAGAGGAAAGTTGCATAGTGCAGCTTTAACTAACGCCGGTCGCCCATTTGAAAAAAAAAAAAAGTAACCAGAACTCAATGATTACGATGTATCCCTCACGGGTGATGGCATCTGTGTTAAGTGCCTTGCCAATTACTGCAGACCTAATCCTAAGTGGACCGCTGATTAAATTTAGTCAATGTAGCGTTTTTTTTTTTTTTTTTTGTAATTGAAATGACACGCTGAGAAATGACGCCTTGGTTTCCCTGGGTCTGTGCTCCAATGGAACAACACTTAGTCTTTGGGACTTTAATGGTTTTAACATGTAGCTTTACTCTTAACCAAAGGTGTTCCTCTTTTCTCTTTCGACTCATTTAGTGAGATAGCAGCATCAGCACTGTGTTGTTAACCACTTGAACCCAAGCTGCCCTATTCTGAGGGGAATGAACATTCCTGCTGCTACTATACGTGATATATATATATGGATCTCCCTTGGGTCTGAATTGAATTATACGTCATGTAGACACGTCAATATGATTGGTTGGAGTTAGCACGCCCAGACGGTGATAGACAGACGGTCCCATCCAATCACCTGCCAAGTAGCTTGAAAAAAGGGACCGCCCTCTTCAGCGGTTGGGCTACCGAGATACCAGATGGAAGTAGGTTGTGAAACAAGTGCGACGCAAGCTTCTTCCATCTGGCATCCATCAGATTTAAACCACATTCCTGGGTGGTTTGAAATGTGATTTCTAAAGATGTGTGTCAGTCTGGACACACTACTGTTTGACGTCTACATGCTCAAGTATCTACATGCGACACGTTGTGAGATTGTAGATCTGCTAATTTTGGTGAGCGACATCATCGCTCACTATCGTATAAGTTAAGCGTTGCTCACGCCTATGTCGTTACATCGTTACCACAGCAACCAAAGCAGATAGGTGGTGCACAATGTCTGAAGAATACATAAATCTGACCTGATCACTTGTAGATAACAATGTGGACAGTCAGTGCTAAACATCGGAATTCTCTCTGAACAAAACCAGAAATCCTTTCTCTCTCGCTCTCTCGCTCTCGCTCTCGCTCTCTCTCTCTCCCTCGCTCTCTCTCTCCCTCCCTCCAGGCCGAACAGGACAACGGTCATCCTCTGCCGGCCTTCAGTGACCTCCTCATAGAGATCCTGGATGAGAACAACAACGCTCCGTACTTCCAGTTTGCGTCGTACCAGGGCTACATCAGCGAGGCCTCCCCGGTGGGCACCACCATCTCCTTCAGCAGGAACCTCACCGTGCCCCTCAGCATCATCGCTCTGGACAATGACGCTGAAGAGGTACGCTTAGGGAGCCTCCACATGCACACAGCCAATGTTTAGATAGAAAAAAAAATAACTTTGCTGTCGGCCAGAAACCTCTTATCTCCATATTCTAACTTTTGTGTTTTATAATGAAAGCTTCAACCAAAAGCATCAAAAGTAGCAGATCTACAAGGTCGAAACGTGGCGCGAAGCGACACGTTTCGAGTTTGTAGATGTGCTACTTTTGATGCTTTTGAATTTGAATCTTGAAAAAGTAATAGTTTTGGACATATGAGGTTTCCACCCGACAGAGACGAAAAGACAAAAGAAAGGAAAAACATCTAAAATAGCAGATCTACAAGCTCACAACGTGGTGCGTAGACCTGCTATTTTAATTCAATACCAATTCATTTCAGCTGATGTGCATCTTATATTTTACTTGTTGTCTTGGTTATGGCATAATTAGAGTTAAATGCTCTTTTCATAGATTGATATTTAATTTAATATACAGTACTATATATAATTTCAATCTAAAATAGAAACTTTAATCAACACTAAGTTTTTCAAATTGATTTGCATTGATTCTCCTATGCATAACACAAGGCATACTTTTGCAGATACACACACACACACACACACACACACACACACACACACACACACACACACACACACACACACACACACACACACACACACACACACACACACACACACACACACTGGTTATGGTGATGTCCATGAGTCATATTAATGCTGCTTTGTTCCCCTGTTATAGCTGGCTCCCGGTGATATTCCTGTAGGTATAAAAGGGTTGCCATTGGGTGTTTTTTGTTTTTTCTACAGCCGGCTCATGCACTTTGATAATATGAAAGTGGGAACGTGCACTTTAAGAAAGTGCACTTTCATAATGTGAAAGTGCATGACTACACTTTTTTTTTTTTTGGATGTGAAAAAAATAAATAAATTGCATTGGAAGCATTCGTTTTTGCCGGAGACATCCTCAATATTTGTAAATGTCATTTTGTGCAGTTCTTCTGCCCTCATGTTCCCCTCGCTGCTATATAACTAACCGTTGAATAAAACCCAGTGGTGGAAAGTAACTACCGGTACCTAGATTTACTCAAGTACTGTACTTAAGTACAATATATATACAGCCCTATATACATTTCGGCCATTTGAAAATAGCAGATCTGCAAGCTCACAATGCGTCGTGATGCGACGCATTGTGAGCTTGTAGATCTGCTATTTTCAAAAGATGTTTATACATTGGAAATTTGTGAAATAATGGAACAGCCTGCACAATGAGTACTTTGTACTTTTGGTACTTTAAGTACATTGTGATACCAATACTTTTGTACTTTTACTCAAGTAAATTTTGAAATTCTGACTTTTACTTGTAACAGAGTACTTCTACATTGCAGTAATACTGCAATAGTACTTCAGTACTTTTTCCACCACTGATAAAGCCCCCCCCCCCCCCCCCCCGCCCCGCCCCCCATGCTGGTCTCCGGTAATGACGACTGTGTGTGTGGAGTGTATCTGAGTGCTCTGCTGTGAGTTTCCATTCAAACCTCATATGAGGTTGAACTTGTGTGTGTTTGTTGCTGTGGTTTGGTTCAACTTGATGAAGTCAGAACAATGTCTGCTGCAATGTTCTTTGAATTTACTCAGCTGCTGCCCGGGTTAGAAAACCCTGTATTTCCAAAACCGTTGATCCGAAGTAGTGCTAATACTTTTTCACCGGTTCAATATTTATACGCTTTTCCCCCACAGGCACATTTAATCACTTTCACTTAACCCATTCAATCCGGGAACGCATCTCTGTTATTTTAGATTTATTTGGCTATTCAGCAGATATACAAGCTCATAGCGGGGCACCGAGTGCCGCACTATGAGCTTGTAGATCTGCTATTTCTTTTTCTTTTTTTTTGGGACATTCGTAACTAAAATATTTGCTTCTGGGGGTCCCTGGAACTAAATATTTACACATGTTGGCATTAAAAAAAATATATATATATATTCCAAGATTTCCACACATTTTCACGATTTTTCAAAAATAGCAGATCTACAAGCTCGTAGCTTGAAGATATGCTATTTTTGAATAGCCCAAAGAGATCTTAAAATGACACAAAGGATGCTTTCCCGGTCTTAAAGGGTTAACTGCAGTATGACGGAAATAGGGCATTCATTTATGAAGAAAATAAAAAACAAAAACAACAAGTTTAAACATGGAGATATGAGGTTTTCTACCTGAGCTTTGCACTTTATTCTTGAAAAAGAATGTGTGTGTGTGTGTGTGTGTGTGTGTGTGCGTGCGTGCGCTCGCGCGTTTTACCCCACAAGGAGTAAGTGAGTCAAATCCAAATCCTTTCTCACCCCGTGCTGACAGTATTGGGTTAGCCTATCTGAAATCTTCGACTTGTGTTTAAAACGGGTGAAGTCCAACATTCATCACAGTCGACAACACACACACAACGTTTACTAGCACATTAGTCCTGTTTATGATGTTTGAAAAGTCTTTCATTCCTCACAGAACACACACACCGACTACAGCACAACTAAACTAAAGTCACGCGCCTGTGGTTCCTCCCTCTACAGCTCTGATCATTTCTCTTGATGAACAAATCAGAGTGAAGAGTGAGCACAGATAACATAATCAATAAGGCAAAGGAAAGCTGCTGTTTTTACCGAAAGAGCTTAAAGCAGCGTTACCCAACCTTTTTTTACTGGATCAGGGCCCACACTTTAAAATCACTAAATTGCTCGCCGGCCCACCCATCTGACCACCTAACACGGCAGCCATTCGTGTTAATAATCAATCAATCGACTGTGTTCCTTCCGGCTTGTAATCAGTGGAACCAACGTAGTATGCGTTAAGTTCCTATTTATCGATATCACAAAGAAAACTAATTTTTCAAGCTTGTTAAAGACAAATGAAAATGTTTTTACTTTTTTCAGTTAGTTTTAAGTTAAATTATCAGTACAATCTCAGTGTTTTGCCAATTATTTTGGGGTCCACTTGTAATCTCCTCACCACCCACCCACCACCCACAGGTTGGTAAATGCTGGCTTAACGAGACTCGTTGATAGACATGAATCACACACTTAACATCCTCTAAAATACTAGCTATTTTGATTTTGGCTGTTAAAGATATTATTTGATTAATCAAACTTCAAATTTCTTATTGACATAATGCTTGCTGAGATAATTCTATGATCACAGATCGGATGTTGAAGTGATCCCCCATACAGTTTTGGGGGGTTTTGTTTTGTTTTGTTATCCCAAAATCCAAATGTGATCCACTCGGATAGGGATTAAAAGTTTTGAGCCTCTGGGGACTCCTCCGGTCAAATAAGTACTGTACAGTGTATCGTCGTTGTCGGGCGGAAACCTCTTATCTCCATATTCTAGCGTGTTGTGTTTCTTCGTAAATTAACTCCCTACTTGATCATACTACAGCGTCACACAAAAGCATCAAAAGTAGCAGATCTGCAAACTCGAAACGCGGCGCGAAGCGACGCGTTTTGTGCTTGTAGATCTGCTACTTTTGATGCTTTAGAATTTGAACCCTGAAAAGTAACAGTTTTGGACGTATGAGGTTTCCACCCGACAGAGACGGTATAGGATTTGAGAGGTTAAGATGACGCTAAAGTCTCTGCAGTGTGCCTCTGCTGCCAAAATGTTTTCGTGACCCCAAATCCCCTCAGCATCTGCTCCATTTAAACCTAATTGTGTCTCTTGTATAATGATGGCTATACTCTCTCTCTCTCTCTCTCTCATCTGGAACCATTACCTCTACTTCTTTCTTGGTTAGCCCAAGACCGGGAACGCATCTGTGTCATTTTAGATATCTTTGGCTATTCAAAAATAACAGATATACAAGCTCATAACGCTGCGCCGAGTGAGCTCGTAGATCTGCTATTTTAGAAAAATCTTGAAAATGTGTGCAAATCTTTGAATATGTATATACATTTAAAGCGAACAGGGACCCCTAGAAGCAAAGATCGGAGTTAAAAATGTTCGCTTTAAAGCATATATTCAAAGATTTGCACAAATCTTCCACGATTTTCCCCAAAAAATAGCAGATCTACAAGCTCATAGCTATGAGCTTGTAGATCTGCTATTTTTGAATAGCCAAAGAAATTACACAGATGCGTTCCCGGTCTTAATGGATTAAAAAACAACATATATACATAGAACAGTGACTCCCAACCTGTGGGCCAGGACCCACTGGTGTGCCATGAAGATATTGAAGATATAGCGATTGAAGATATTGTATATTGTGGGCCCCCGAATCATTGCCAAAACACTCACATTTTAATGATTATATAACATTAATAATACTAATAAATGACTGTAAAAAAAACTGGAAATGTAGTTTTCCTTTTGAAACCGCTAAATAGGAACTGACAGTATACTATACTATGCTAGTTCCATTGAACCAAGTCGGAACACAATCGATTGATTAATCATTAAAAAACATCTCCAGAAAAAACTAAATGCACACGGCTGCTGTGTTAAGCGGTCAGGTGGGTGGGCCGCCAACTCTTTTCAAGTGGGCCCTGATCCAGAAAAGGGATGGGAACTGCTGATATAGAAACAAAGTCACTGGCTTCTGGTTCAATTCTCAGCTCCCTTTCTGCTGCATTCTCTTTAACCCTTTCTATCCGGGGACATGTACTGTGTCGTTTTACATTTTTAGCTATAACCATTATTTTATACTTTGGGCTATTCAAAAATAGCAGATCTACAAGCTCATAGTGTTACATATTTTGATGGGGCGGCCAAAAACATATCATTTTTGGGGGTCCTTGACAAGAAACGGTTTGAGCACTACTGATATAGCAACAGTAGTTTTTCAGAAAATGTAAGACATTTGTTGAGACATTTGACAGTTACTAACGTTAATGTTCGCTTTAAAAAATATATATTCAAAGATTTGCCAACATTGTCATGATTTTTGAAAATAGCAGATTTACAAGATCTGTGCTATGAGCTTGTATATCTGTTATTTTTGAATGGCCAAAGAAATCTAAATGACAGAGATGCGTTCCCGGATTGAATGGGATATGTGCTGACATATTTTTTCTCCCCTTCTCTCGTATCAGATTTGCTATTTAATCGTGTTCTTTTTTTCTCTGGATAATGACCAATGTCTCAATACTAACACGCTCTTTACATTTTTTCCCCCGAATACCTTTCGTGTGTGAAGACGAAAGACCCCTTGTTAACCGTTACTCTGAGCGACTTCACCGCCATCTTTGAAATAACCCCGACCGGGATCACCCGCTTTCTGACGCTCAAGAAACCCGTGGACCGGGAGACGCAGAAGACCTACACCTTCACGGTACGTCTATACCCCTAAAACCCTAACGCCCGCAGCTCATTATCTATATGCATAATTAATGTGTTTTAGACTTAATCTCTAATAGATTGTTCAAGGTCGATAACGATTCCAATATGTTTGGCGAGCAGGGAAGACCAATGGTAAATGGTGCATTAGCTTTATCCAGAGTGCTTTACAATATGGATTGCATTCACCCATTCACACACCGACGGCGGAGGAAACCATGCAAAGCACCAGCCTACTCATCGGGAGCAGTTAGAGGTTCAGTGTCTTGCTCAAGGGGACTTTGACACTAACACGCGGGGAGCCGCTGATCGAATCTCGGGAACATTCCGTTTCCCAAGCGGCCGCCCTAACCTCCTGAGCCCACTGCCACCGATATCAACACATTTTATGTTATCTTGATGTGGAGCGAAATTGCACTATTTCGTTTTCTGTTCAGTGTTGATCATGCATCATGTAGTTATATTATACCGAGGCTGCTTAAGGTCATAGGTCACACAGTGTAAAAGGCCTTGAGCTGAGCGTGTTTGGAATATGCCAGAGATGTGTAGGAGAGCAGCAGCGCCTTGTAGCACCAGGCACCATAGAGGCCTTATTGTTTTAGGACTTGAAAACCGGAGGAGTAGGGGATGAGAGGGGATGATTTTCTTAATAGTGTTATGCTATGAAACATAACCACCAGCTCAGTGGCCTTGGGGTTAGAGTGTCCGCCCTGATACTGGTACTTGTTTATTGTTTACCTTACATTTGAAGCACTTGTAGCACTGTTATTGACTTAATAAGAGTAGTGCTTGAAATGTTATTTTGTATTCCATGAACATGTTTTAATTACACTAATTAACCTCTTCATCAACAATTTGCATAATTATCTGATTTGAAGCAAACTTCACAAGATGTGGAGAAAAAAATTGTGGGGGAGAAAACAAAAATCTGCTATATCCCAATATGTTATAAAATAAATAGTATATAAATAATGCTGCTCGTTTATTTGATTAACTACATGAGCAAGTTTAAGTCGGCGGTTGGTTCTAAATATCGATTTCGTTATAATTTTCTGTTAAATTACGGACAATTCTAGAGAGATCACCTCTGATCACATTGTATTTTATTATTTTATGTAACTTTCCTCTTCTACCCCAGATTTGAACGCGGTTTCCTGCACAAGTGCTGCTTTTTTGTTTTGTTTTTACCATTGAGCTAATAGAGCCTGCCTGCTTGCTCAGGGGATAAATTGAATCTTGACCATCAGGTCAAAACTCATGTCAGATCTTGTGTCTAGGTGAGACATGACCTTTAACACGATGTAAATGTCTCAATAGAAGAGCAGGGAGACAAAACAACCACCCCAATTATAGAAGTTATATTGTATTAACACACTCTACCGTACAGATTGGATCAAATTAAATTGTATTTATTTAAAAAAAGTGACATAGTGCCGCTTTAAGTCTACAGGCATGAAGTATTCAGAACTCTCCCATTGAACTTTCTAAGAACGGAACCAAGCATGCAAACTCACTGAACTGCGCTCTCTCAAGGCGTTCCATTTAACTCTTTTAAGTGCTGTGTACAGTACCAGTATAGGACGTCCATGAACCGCCGAACTGTGCGTTGTTTTTTTCCAAAGGGGGTAATTTCGTTTCTGTTGTTGCGTACGGCAAGAAGCCTGGTTTACTGGAGCGAGGAGCTTGTCTCCATAGGCTTTGCTCAAAGGGACGGCTGCTGCGTCTTAAGAAAATAGCTTCTTTCTCCCCAGAGGTGTTCTCTCCCTGCATTAAAGAGCATCACCAGGCATCACTTAAGCCTACAATAGCCTCTGTGTGAATGTGTCCCCAGGGGACAACAAACGCTGGTGCTTTCTGCACACGTACAGTATCACTTGTTCTACTAGTTGGATGTCTATTACTGCAGTGGTTGTCAAAACTTTTCATGTCAAAATGATATGTATTTGGCTGCGGACCCCCCATCTCAAAAAAATATGTTGTGCCAGGGACCTCGACAAGCATTAAACAAAATATATATATATCCAAAGATTTGCACAAATGTTCAAATGTTTTCAAAAATAGCAGTTCAGTCAGACAACTCTTGGATTAGAATATATATTTATTGAGCATACTTGAGCATAGATATAAGAAGCCTATATGAAGCATATATGAAGCATAGTTTGGCGTCAGGGCTCTGAATCTATTCATTCAGTGTTACATGCCAAGTAGCATTTACAGGGAATGAATAATCTTTTTGAGAGAGAAATAAGCTACAGGTCCAATCCTCGATTGAAAAAATATTTGTGTTTGCTGTTTGTTTTTATTGATTGGCTACTTCGTGGTTCATGACAGCTTGTGTGCGTGTGTGCTTTGTGTACATTGTTCCTACACTGGAGTTGTGTGTGTCCATAATATGTGTGTGTAAAGTAAACGTCTCCACACACACAAACATATGTTTGTGTGTGCAGAGGCGTACACATTATTTGCACAGCAGTGGAGCTGTGTGTCTTTGTGTATACTGTGTGAGTGTGCGTGCGTGTGCGCGTGCGTGTACATACAATAGTGGTGCACTGCTCTGCCATTATCATTGTCAGCTACAACCAGTGGTGGTCTGTCTTGTCTGTCTGTCTGTCTCTCAGTCTGTCTGTCTCACTCACTCACTCACACAAACCATACCAGATCAATCTTCTAGTTAGGGTATCAGAAAACCATAGCATCTTCCAACACGTACGTGTGTGTGTGTGTGTGTGTGTGTGTGTGTGTGTGTGTGTGTGTGTGTGTGTGTGTGTGTGTGTGTGTGTGTGTGTGTGTGTGTGTGTGTGTGTGTGTGTGTGTGTGTGTGTGTGTGTGTGTGTGTGTGTGTGTGTGTGTGTGTGTGTGTTGTGCCCTGCCTGTAGCTGCCACAGGTTCAACAAATGTCCACACATCATATACAGATGTATTTTCTGGGATTTATTTCCATAATTCTCCAAACTCCTTCAAACAGACACAATACAAGACACTGTGAAAACTAGACAATAAAATACATACACTTGTTCAGTCCATAATCATTATGAAGCAAAGTCCACACAGGTGCATCCAATTATTGACATGTTACACTGAAGTCTCTCAAACAAAGTTTGCACATTACAATAACACAAACCAAATAAACAAACACGTATTACTCAAACTACTGTCTCTCCTTCTGGGACAGTTACACTGCCAGTAAGCCCCGACCGGTGGGCCGCTGTGTTGACTCGCACCTCAAAACAAGCGCTTTTCGCGACCCGGCGCGTGCGGGGGGGGCTCGACGCCGTAGTTAATAATAACAATAACGCTAATCTATTGGCTCGCCACCATTACACATGATGTCACACAGTAAACAAGCTAATGAAATCAGCTCCTGGCCTTAAGGTGGACTGACTTAAGGTAGACCAGTAATTCTTCACTGGGACTAGTACTGTATAATATATACAACAATGCAAGAGATTGACTGAGAGATGACAACAACACCTTGTCAAAAATATTGTCCACGCGCGTGTGTGTAGCTGTCAGTGTGAACGCAGCATAAAGACACACGTCTGTCCAGGGCAGACTCATTGCCACACTGCCCTCATCCCACACATTGTGTCCCCCCCCCCCCCCCCCCCCCCTCCCCTGCCAAGCGAGATGATTTGTCACATGTCAAGTGACGTGTTTGAATGATGCTGTTGCTCTCACCTCTGTGGTTGAGACGTGTCTAGAACGACTGCTATTGTCATACATCAAGGACAGAACTGTACACCCCCCCCCCTCCCCCCCCCCCCTCCCTACTTGATCATACTGTAAGTGTCACACGAAAGTATCAAAAGTAGCAGATCCGCAATGGCAATGATAATAATAGAATGCATTTTGCATTTGTGAATTTGATTATGGAGTCCTATCCCGACCTTCAGGGTTCCTTCTGGGGGTTTCAAATTAACCCTTACAGGTCTGTAACTGAGAGTGTTCAAATGGAACCAAATGCATGGTAAAATGCATTGAAGTTAAATATTTTACAGTGCAGAAAAGCACTGAGAGATGCTCTACGCCCCCGCGCACCGTACTCTGTTGGTCAGTGGAAATGTGACCCATAAGCATAGGTCTAAAGTTTGACCATGCACTATGACCTTGACCATTAAAGAAAATGATCTGTAATGCATACCCTGACCCTCAACTCATTCAGCTTTCAAAGATGTTATGTGTCAAAACGTATGAGCAGTGAAATGTTGAGTGCGAACGACTCCACTAGACTGTCCTGCAAGTAATGTCCAACATTATATTGTACAAAATAAAATACTTTATACAAGTCAGTCAGTCAGTCATACCTGAAGGTTTTGTATCAAAACGTTGCTAATTAAATGAAACCGTTTCTTTATGGAGCAAGTATAGATAGTGTGAGTGTTTATGTTATATTTTTATTCAGTTCATAGCCTAGGTAAATGTTGAATTCGATTCACCAAACAGACATTGTAATACACCTGGGGGACACGAGGGGGTAAAGCATCCCCTTTAGTAGCCAATTATTTTTCACCCCTTTTTCTCCCCAATTTAGTTGTAATGCCAATTAATTCCTCCCCACACACATTTCAGTGTTGTCACTGCTGTCATATCCGACTGACTCACCTGCCAGTGAGGAGCCCCCACCAGGGCGACATAGAGCCTTCGTCCTACTCCTCCCGCCCAATACTCCCCGCTGACAGGTGCCGCCCCAGCCCGCAAGAGTACGTGCAATGACCGATATCACCCTCCTGCCCGGCTTCCCTCCCCTGAACATGGGCCAATTGTGTTCGTGTAGACGCTCGACAAAGCCGGTTGCACCACGGTGGATTCGAACCCACTACCTCCATGGTGGTTGGCAGTGACTTTACCACTCTGCCACCCTAGCATCTCCTTTTTATTCAAATAAATTAATACATTACATGTTACTTTTTAGGATTCAATTAAAAAATTGCAACACTAGAAGATTGAATGGGTTAAGATTCTCTTGATTTCAGTACAGTAGAAACTGAAGCAAAACAGTTTTTATTTTTTAACAGTAATATGCAAAGATTATTTGAGGTTAAAATATCTCTCAACCCATGCTTTATCTTCTAGCGATTTTAGTCTAGTTCTTATCTTTCTTTTTCTTTATACAGTTGAGTCCTTTTTTCTTTTATGTAAAGCGGCCTTGGGTACTTAAAGTGCTCTATGCAAATCTGAGCTATTATTATTTATTAATGTTGACCAGTACAGTACATTCACTTTAAATCCTTCTTTTTCAACTCTTTATCAACTCTTATGTAATATATCGTCTCTGTTACTTTTCAAACTTAAAAAAATAAACAATATATATATTCAAAGATTTGCACGCATTTTCACGATTTTTCGAAAATAGCCAAAGTATAAAATATGGATAAAGTGTTTACACAGATGCGTTCCCGGTTTGAATGGGCTAGCTAGACAGAGAGACAAACATGTCATCTCCAATCCAACACTCTGTGAATTTTGGGAGAAAGGCAATATCCTCTGCTGGATTCTTGTTGCTTTTTCTTTCTGTCTTTGTTTTCTCTCTGCTGCTGTTGTTGCTGTACAGTTGTTTGGTGTTCCTCGCCTGCACTGAGTTTCTGAATTCCCATTCGGTCCTTTTGATCTTTCTCTTCCAAAATCGGTGCCAAGACGTCATCGATTTTAGCTCAATTTGCACGCTGCCCTTGAGGCAAAGCACTTTGCCCTTTATATCACTTTTGCATATCGTCTGACAGGTGCAAACCTCATATGTCAAAAACTGATACTTTTCAGGATTCAAATTGAAAAACAGCAAAAGTAGCAGATCTACAAGCTTGAAACGCGGCGCAAAGCAACATGTTTTGAGTTGTGGGTTGTGGATCTGCTACTTTTGATGCTTTTGTGTGACGCTGTAGTATGATCAAGTAGGGCATTCATTTACAAAAAAAAACACAAAAAAGTTATAATATGGAGATAAGAGGGTTCTGCCTGACAGCGACAATATCCAAATACATAATTATTATTAAATAAGAAAAAGAGGTTGCACATCAACAATGGGTTTTCTCAGTGGAGTGCTAGACCCAAAGTCCAGTATATACATCAAAAGAAGGAATTTTAAAAAATCCCAAAAGGGTAGCTAAAGCATTCATTTTATTGGTGTGCCAATAAAAAAAATAAAAAAAAAATGGAAATATGAGTACTTTGTCCTCCATTTAATTGAATTTTTTGTATGTGCTACCCTTTTGAGATTTTTTAAAATTCCTTCTTTTGATGTACATCATTATTATTGTTAAAGATTTCTTGATTTTTGCATTTCTGCTTTATTGATCGTGACCGCAGAGAGAGAGAAGAGAGACAGGAAAGGCCAGGACAGGAGAGAGAGGGAGGGCATGACCTGGGCGATATGACTTCAAATCAATACCACAATTATTTAAAACTTCTGCCTCGAATCCAATTGATGGACGATTGTTTAATTATAATTGTTTTTAAATAGTGAAAATAGCCGCTCTACAAGCTCACAATGAGAGCTTGTACATTGGCTATTTTCTCTATTTTTGTACGGCACCATTGTACAATGAAGTATAACAATAAAGGGTTGAGTGGTTAATCACAATAATCGATTTCGACGATTATGAAAAAAATAAATGCTTCTCGATTTGTTGATTAACCTACATGAGTAAGATTAAGTGGGTTATTGGTTCTTCAAAAAATTGGTTTAGATATATTTTCGGTTCATTTCCCATTAACCTTCCCCAAGGAAGGAAAATATCATTCATACGTTAATGGATCTGTAATTTAGCATGTTATTTTGACAAATCCCTACCGCTGCTGACCATTTGGGTGCCCTTTAAAGCATAATATCCTTGTTGAGCCTCATCTCGCAATTTCTTCTTTTTTGTCTTTGTCTTCTTTACCCCCGATTCTTGTTGCCTCTTGTGCCCCATGAGTACTTTTACTTTCGGTACTTTAAGTACATTTTGATGCCAATTATTTTATACTCTTACTCAAGTACATTTTTGAATTCCGGACTTTTACTTGTAACAGAGTATTTCTACAGTATTGATACTTTTACTTAAGTACTTTTTCCACCACTGCTAAATTGTAATAGTAAATTGTAATGTTTGTTTCCTGTGTTTGAAGATGGTGGCGTTTGACGGCATGCAGACGAGCGACCCCGTGACGGTCGACATCCTGGTGATCGACGCCAATGACAACACGCCCCTCTTCCCCGAGGTGTCCTACACCATCGAGGTCTTCACCGACATGCAGCAGGGAGAGACCGTGCTACAGGTAATCTATCACACACTGTGTTAAACTGATCAACATCACCAATATTATCAAGTGGTGGATGGAAGCAGAGTGCATTTACTTAGAATGTGATATTATTTTATTAAAATAAGTCAATAAATTGCTTTAGTACTCATTGTACTCGAAATACGTTTTCAGGTCGGGATGCTCATTTTATCCTATCAGGAGAGATTCACACAGGACAGAGGATAAACAAGTGAATTTGGAAGTGATGACACAAAGAAATGAGCAGACATAATTGGAACTGGAACACTATAAGATTTAAGCTGATAAATGGGTACTCTCTCTCCTGATTGGCTGAAGCCACCCACCTGAAAATGTATCTTCTGTTTATTAAAGAGCTGGAGAGACGCAGAGAGCCCTGTTACTGAACAAACACTCTATAACAAGGATTGCTATTACAATATAGTGATTTAACCTTTTTAACAAAACACATTTTGTTTTAACCCAAAAATATCACTTACACTACCTTTAGAAAGAAAATGTAGTATCTGTACTTGTTTTTTCACTTATGACTTTGTCGTGACTACGTTTGCACGGAAAATATTGTACTTTTGACTATACTAGAGGTTTGGGCCACTACACAACCCTTAAACCTACGTCACACCGCCGATCCGACCAATATGCCCATGTATGGAGATTGCTGATGTCATCAGTATATGCCCATATATGGGCATGCCCCCTTTTGTGCCAATATATGGAGCTGACTGATTTGTTTGCGCCTGATGCCATGACAACACATTGAGGTTAGACAACACACTCCATATTTGGGCGTAGCTGCACTATGGATTATGGCTATGGCTGAGTCATAGTGACATGAGTGTGATGTCATGGTCCGCCGGCCGGTCCTCCCGTAAGCCAATGTTTATATAAGAAGATATTATGAGAAATACATTAACCAAATAAACCACCTAAGTCCTATTTAAAAAATAGAGACAATAGCAGATGTACAAGCTCACAATGCGACACGTTGTGAGCTTGTAGATTGGCTATTTTCACAACTTTTGAAGATGTTGGAAAATGTTACGCTGTTGTTACTCTCTTACACACACACACACACACACACACACACACACACACACACACACACACACACACACACACACACACACACACACACACACACACACACACACACACACACACACACACACACGCGTAAATTGTGTACACGGCACACACACAGCACACTGCTCAAATCAAACAAGCTCAAAGAATGGAGTCCAATGCTGTGTTGATAATGGACCGAGCCTGTAGGAGAGTGTGTTCAGACTCAGAGCGGTGACTAAAACATCATGGTGTCATGGACACCCAGGCCAGGGTAACAGTTTACCCAATAGATCAGCTGTCTGGACTAATCCACCGTATTGGGTCAACAACACCACTGACCATTAGTCGATACTCCCATTGAAACACTCTGTCTGCTTCCTTCAAGCTACAAATCGTCTTTTAGACATAGCGAAAGTAGCAGATCCGCAAGCTCGAATGCATGGAATCGAAAGTTCCTGGTTTTAGATTTTTTGACATTTACAACTCTCACATGTACATAAACGTTCAGATTTCAAATATAAAGTGCTTACCCACGATCCACAGATGTTACAAGTTTATCCGACCCGTGATAAGTACCCGTATTTCCCGTATTGTTCAATAAAAAGCATAATTTAATCCGATCGCCGGACATTTTCTATTATTTTTTTGTAATGCACCAGAGTGCAATATACCTCCCAACCATTAGTGTCGCATAGTTGAAAGCATCGGAGAAAATTCGAAGAAAATGGCCGGCGATCGGATTAAAATGCTTTTTATTGAACAATACGGGAGATACGGTACGTATGGCGGGTGGGATCAACTTGTAACATCCGTGGCTCGTGGGTAAGCACTTTATATTTGAAATCTGAATGTTTATGTACATGTGAGAGTTGTAAATGTAAAAAATCAAAAGCCAGGAACTTTCCATGATGCTTGTGACAGACGAGCGTCATGCGAACCATGTCTACAGTCCATCCCATTGCGCAGCGCACCTCCCCAAATGGAACTGTCGTCCCAAAAACACCCTCGCCCCGAGTCTAATCCGGCGGTCACGGTCCGCGAAAAAAATGTGCCGTTGTGTTTTAGGACGAGCGTTCCGTTTTCCACCCGGTTGCTGTTTTTTTTGTTTTTTTGTTTTGCTGAGAGAGGGAAAAAAGCGTGTGAAATGGCAAGTGTGGCGTGAGGTGTGAGAAGAGGTTAAATTGCGTGACTCTCACTCTCAAAGGGTGAGACTTGGCAGCTCTGCACACACACACACACACACACACACACACACACACACACACACACACACACACACACACACACACACACACACACACACACACACACATACACACACACACACACACACACACACACACACACACACACGTGCAGGCACATTATCAGGGAGACTTCTGTTCGAGGTGCATGGGTGTAAGTGAAATGTTCAGAATTTGACATTAATTTAGAGCTTTTCGTTGATTGCAATTATTTAATTTAAAACATATTTTAGCAGTCTATACTTGTATGCAGATTAGGCCTCAAGGGATGTGTTTTAACATATGTATTTTGTATGTTGTTTTTAGTTAAATAATTACAATCGATGAAAAGCTCTCCTATACAGTTCAGAAAATGTTTCTCACGCCCTTTGCGCTCCAAGCCCTCGTGCTGATCTAGCACTGCTGCAACGTAGTATAGTTGATCCTCATCATTTGGTTGTCTGGTGTTTGGTAAACAGAGCATGAACTCGTACGTGACTCAGTCCATGCAGCACAGCCTCTCTCGAAGATGAAAAAAAAGAGAGAAAAAAACTCAGCCACTGAAAAGGTCAAGTTTAATCTGTCCTAAAATTCTGCCGTTTTTCTCCCTCCCTGAAATGAGGGCCAGTGGGGTCGCGGAGCAGCCGATACAGTGTGACCGCTTAACCGATTTCTCTAAGCCTTTTATGCGAGCCCGAGGGCTCCCGGGGGAATAACGCTCACACTTACTTGATGCTACAGCTTTTTTTTCGTGTCTCCCAACATCAGGGGCAGTCAAACAGAGAGGTCCATGGACTGCATTAAAGTTTCAACGCCGTGCAGATAAGCTGCTACAGTTGCTACAGTACAGTGGAGGAAGAAGTAGTTTTTATTTTACACTGTGCATTACAGTACATTCACCCATTCATGCACAAGTGGCCAGTGGTGTAGTGGAGATTTTTTTTTTACTGGGGGGGACGCCATTTTTTATGACATCACGCGAGTGTTAGTGCACACGATTAGGCTATCCTGACTCGGGCCCGGCGCCACGGGGGTGCCTGAGGGGGCCTGGCACCCTCAGTTGCAAATTCTGCCCCCTCAGTTTATGCTTGACCAACCTTGGGGGGGCACCAAACGGCGTGGAGAAAGTGAAAGAAGACAGAACTATCGCCGAAAAGTGCCGAAATTTTGAATCAGCAGCTGCTGAAGGAGCGCTGAAACAGTGAAACGCGCCGGTGAAGCGTCATTTTTTTCCGCGCTGCGGAAAAAGATTTGCACAAATTTTCACGCTTTAAAAAAAATGGCAGATCTACAAGCTCATAGCGCGGCACTCGGCAGGCAACAACATGCTCATCGGGACCTGTCGGGGGTTCAGTGTCTTGCTCAAGGACACTTCAACGATAAATGAGGGAGGAGCCTGTACACTACAGCACGACAGTACTGTAGTGCAGTGGTTCTCAAAGTGGGGGGGGGGGGGGGGGGGGGTTCCAGGGGATCAGCATCACAATCATTTTAACCACTTTATCCTTTTATACGTTGGCTATTCACAAATAGCAGATATAATATACAAGCTCAAGCTATGAGCGTGTAGGTTCTGTTACTTTACACCAGTGCAGATAAGGAGCTACAGTACAGTTTTGAGGTCCTCCCGACGTTTACAAACGGCAGGATGTTGAAGTTAATTTGCCGGAAGGAAAATCACTGGCAGCTTAACGCATTAAGATCGGGAAAGCATCTGTCATTTTAGATTTTAACCACTTTAACTGTTATCTTATACTTTGGCTATTCAAATATAGATCTACAAGCTCATAGCGTGGCACTGAGTGCTATTCTCAGTGGTTCTCAAACTTTTTCATGTCAAGGCACCCCAAAATTATATTTATTTGGCCGCGGACCAACCCCTCAAAATATGTTGTTCCAGGGACCCCCCAGATGCAAAGATTTGAGTTAAAAACGTTTTAAAAATATATATATTTGCACAAATGTTCATGATTTTTCAAAAAATAGCAGATCTGCAATCTTGTATATCTGCTATTTTTGAATATCTAAAGTATAAAATAACGGTTAAAGTTGGTTACACAGATGCGTATCCGGTTTGAACGGGTTAATTAGTTTGACAACCCGGCATGACGCGGGGGTGTGCATTAGTATCACAGTTTTCCAGCAACTGGTGTATCTAATGGAGATCTGATAATCTGCTCTGCCATAATGGATGTACATCCTCGTTCTAATGACATCAAAGGTGGAGAGGCATGCACATCTAGAGCTGCCATATCGTCTCTGTCGGGTGGAAACCTTGTACTGTATGTCCAAAACTGTTACTTTTCAGGAAATGGAAAAATAGAGCCTATGTGTTGGATTCAGTGCAGTTATTATAGTCATAAGCTCTCAATATTTATGAAAAAACGACAGACGCATTTAAAGCACTTACACTCACACACACATGTGTTGTCACTACTGTTGTTGTTGTTGTTGTTGTTGTTGTTGTACCCTACTGTCTCACCTGCCGGAGAGGAGCCCCCACCGGGAGGAGGCAGAGCCTTGGTCCTACTCTTCCTCCCGCCCAACCCTCCCTGCTGACAGGTGCCGCCCTAGCCTGGTAAACCCCCCCCCCCCCCCCTTTCCGGAAATCTCATTTGCATTTGATTTCAGGAAAACAAATGCAAATGAGATTTCCGGAGGGAGGGTTTACCAGGCTAGTGCCGCCCCAGCCCCTATAGAGCTATTCTCACAACATTTATCTGTGGAACAGATCGAGTCAAACAAAATGTAATGCCTCAACTCCTATAATTCCAAGTCCTTGTCAGTGTGGGGGGAAGGGGACAGTTCAAATATTATTATTTTGGGGGGTCGCGGCCCGAACAGTTTGGGAACCTTGATTTACAGACATTTTTTTTCTTCAAAAAGTTGAAATATGGAGAGGTCAAGGTCTCTCCGCGACAGCATGTAGTCAATTGGTTTGAATCGAAACCCTTGTTTGTATAAAGGTCACTCTGTTGGTCTGCCGTTTTCTTTTTCTTTTTTTTTAAAGAAAGGTCTACGGTGCTCTTGTACAATAGCTGCTAGAAAAGGTCACTCACTTTGTACACACAGTATGCAGCATGTTTACCATTAGCTTAAATGCCAGACGTTTGTTCTTTGGTTATGCAAGAGTGGTACTCTCATAAGTTAATAGCAGGGCCACTAAAAATAGATTCTTCCTGTCACGATTGATTGGCACAGGTGGGCGATTTGACTGAAGGAGCCACGCGGCCGCTCCCAACCGGGAGACATTAAACGCTTGACTGGTTCTCAAAGCATGGACATGATAGCATGCTCACTGTGTCCTTGCCTTAGACCAGTGGTTCTCAAACCATGGTCTGACCAATCAGAACGTTGACGGGTCTGACCAATCAGAACGTTGACGGGTCTGACCAATCAGAATGTTGACGGGTCTGACCAATCAGAACGTTGACGGGTCTGACCAATCAGAACGTTGACGGTGAACACGGACAAAGTCAGGTATAGAGCAGGATCCGCTCTATACCTCTATAGGTATATAGAGGTATAGGTACCGCTCTATAGGTACCGCTCTATAGGTATATTATTTTTAGCGGCTAGCGCCGCTAAAAATAATCAACTAACGATACTATAGAAACTGGTCAAACATTGGCTAAATTGTCAAATAATATAAGAAAGAGGAAAAAAAATTGAAAATAGCTCACAAGTTCACAAGTGAGCTTCTAGATCGATTTTTAACAATATTTATCTGTGGAACCGAGTCAAACAAAATGTAATGCCTCAACTCCTACAATTTCAAGTGATTGTCAGGGTGGGGGGTCCCCAGTTCAAATATGATTATTTCGCGGGGTCGTGGACTGAAAAGGTTGAGAACCACTGCCTTAGAATGTGTGACAAGTATAAAGCAACATTAGTTTGGTCTCTGCTATTTTCGCAATAATTAACATAGATTTTTTTTTTTTTTATCTGGTTTTCTTTTAACTACATTTTAATACAGCAATGCATTGATATTCAAAATGCGTACTTTTGAATACTTAAATATATATATATATATATATATATATATATATATATATATATATATATATATATATATATATATATATATATATATATATTTTTTTTTTTTTTTTTTTTTTAAAGCAAATACTCCAGTACTTCAACTCTGGTACAAATTTCACAGAGCAACTTTCACTTTAATATTTTGAACAGGAGGTATACTATCTATACTATACTTTGAGTCATTACTGGGCTTTAGTACTATTGTCCACCACTGACTCTCTGTCCCTCGCTCCCTGTCCTTCTCCCAGTTGGCAGCAACGGACTCAGATGAAGGATTGAACGGCCTGGTGACCTATACGATCGTGACCGGTGCCCAGGGAGACTTTGTAATCAATAACTTCACCGGGCGCATCACCGTGGCCATGGGGGTCAACCTGCAGGTGGGGAAGTCCTACGCCCTCACCGTCAAGGCCTCAGATAACGCACCGGAAATACAGAGAAGGTATATTCCCTCTGTCCACTTATCTCTCCCAATCCTCTTTTCTCCTATTCATATTTCTAATATTTCTAATCTTTTCTTTTTTTCTCCAGAATATTCTTTCTCATAATCTATTTCCTTCAGATCTCTATAATATGAAAATTGCGCGCTGATTTTCTACCATATGAGCTGGATTAAAGGGCAACTTTGCCGATTTTGCACCCAAACCCTATTTTAATGAAGTTGAGGACATAATAAACATGATGGCATCAGCTGAGGGGCCAGTCTGACTTGAACTACAGGAAACATGGGCTGTGTAGTCCATTGTAGTCTGGGAAGAACTACAGGAAACATGGGCTGTGTAGTCCAATGTAGTCCAGGAAGAACTGACATTCTGTACGATGACGTCACAGTCGCTAAAATCATGTTCAAAATATCAAAACACAGAAAAAACACAAAAGACACTCCAACACCATGTTTATTATGTCCTCAACTTCATTAGGATTTGGGTGGAAACTTGGCATTTAAGACTTTTTGGTCACCCCAGGTGCCGATGGCCTAGTGGTTAAGGTGCATACCACATAATAGGCTCTAGTCTAATGCAACCTGACAGCGAGTCGCAGGTTCGATTCCCGAGCCCGACAAACTTTGCTACTTGTCATTCCCTGTCTCTCTCATGTTTCCTGTAATTCTCCACTGTATCTATCCAATAAAGCAGAGGTTCTTAAAGTGGGAACCCCCCCTTCCCTCCCCACATTATTTCAATAGCCAACATTTACAATGATCTTTTGCCCTGCCCTATTGGGTCTGATGTGGTTGGATTGGAGTGGATGGATAATTATGTATTCTTCTTTGTACAACCTTTGATACACAATCATGTCTGATTCAATCTCGTTTTCATCAGACTGTGTAAGTAATCTCTCACTGGTAATCAGTGATACTTGTTTAACATCATCTATCTTTTGTTTCAATTGAATGCCCATGCACGCAGAACGGCTCACTCGTTCATTTATCAATGGCGCGGGAAGCGCTGGTTTGGCTGAATAATGGAAAGAAAAAAGAAAGTCAATAAAACAAAAGGCTGACAGGCTCTGAGATAATTTGTTGTGAGTCAGACAGCAGATGGCCTCTTGTTTTGCCGAACGTGGCAGATGCCTTTGTCTCATTTCTTTTAATCACTTCCAATCATTTGTTTCACTAAACATTCTTTTTAATCATCGTAGTAGGAGTTGTTTGATGCGTTGTCCCCTCCTTGTCTTGTCTTGTTAAACTCAACAACTTTTGTTGTTTTTTTCTGTAAAAGCACCACCCTTCAGAGCAGTGACGTGCAGAGGGATTTGGAGAGGCAGGGGCTGGAATTACAAAAGGGCACCTAATGGATTTTTTTTACGAACAATTACCATATTTTTAGGCCCGAAAGCCCGGGAAATCCGAAAAGGTATCATTGCGTGCTTAATGTCCTCAAAGTCACGCCCAACAAGCTTTGAACTGAGCAGATTGGACCTTCCATTCCAGAGATAATGGCCAAAACATCTTGAAAACGGCCACTTTCGCCAGTTTTCGATCGCCGATTTTCGATTGAGTTTTGGCCATTGTCGCCCGTTTTCCTTTAATAACACAGGCTAGGAAGGTCGGACGGCGACAAACTAGCAACCTGAGTAAAGTTCACTTTGAGCTGCATCCAATACATCCACTACCATTTCCGTCGGCCTTACCGCTAGGTCTCTAGGGGCAGTTGAAATTTCTTTTTGGGCTGTTAATTTACGGAAAAACACAAAAAGTTCAAATATGGAGATAAGAGGTTTCTATGCCCGACAGCAGCGATATAGTGGCATTGCTACCAGTCTACTTGCACTACTTTTTTTTCATGGCACAAAGCGTTAGGTCACAGTGGAATAGGTATTACTGGAGAGACGGTTCTCCATGGCTGAGTTTCACTGTGCAAATACATCCCGACCCCGGGCCTGACAAATAGCAGGGCCAGGGCACACTTCACTAAGCTACGGATCAAAACACAGCAGGCTCACATTGGAAAGGAAAACACAGAATATCAGCAAATAAGATTATCAATCTACCAGTGGTGTAAAGTAACTAAGTACATGTACTCAAGTTCTGTACTTGAGGTATTTGTTTTACTTTACTTGAGTATTTCCCAATTTTCAGTACTTTTACTTCTACTCCACTACATCTCAGAGGCAAATATTGTACTTTTACTCCACTGCAATTATTTGAAAACTGAAGTTACTAGTTACTTTGTAGATTTTGATTATTATTACAAAACATACGGTCCATTAACCACTTCAGCCCTGTATACATTTTCGGCCATTTGAAAATAGCCGATCTACAAGCTTGTAGATCTGCTATTATCAAACGATCTTTAAACATTATATTATATTATGTCATACATTTGAAAACTTGTGAAATGGGATGTTCTGCATAATGAGTACTTTCTACTTCTGGTGCTTTAACCCATTAAAACCAGGAAAGCATCGGTGTCATTTTAGATTTTTGCGTTGGTTATTCACACATCGCAGATCTACATGGTCACTTCGTGACACGCTGCAAGCTTGTACATCTGCAATTTTATAGAATATTTTTGAAAAATCTTGAAAGTGTGAGAACTACTAATTTAGAAGGCATTTGTAGAATCAGCCACAGGTCTTAAAGGTTTAAGTACATTTTGATACCAAGACTTTTGTAATTTTATTCAAGTAAATTTGACTTGTAACAGAGTATTTCTACATTGGGGTATTGTATACTTTTACCTAAGTAAAAAAAAGTACTTTTTCCACCACTGCAAACGACAGTTTGAATGCCAAAATTGTCTTTTTACCCTTTTTTTTTTACGGTGTACGTGGGTGTTCACTGCTCAGTGCCGTTTCTGTCCACAGAGGCACCCTTTATAGCAGACTAATGACATGTTTCATGTTGAATGAATGATTTAACAGTCAACCATTCAACTCCATTGTCGAGTGCACTGCTTCTATCCTAAAGAGATAATAGCCTGCTGTCACACTACTGACTACTGCAGCAACCAACTGAGAACAGTGACCACTGGAACACAAGACTATTGGCTCTTTTATATTACAAGAGCTAAGTGAGCTGTACCGCTCCATGTAGAATATTTGCACGTTATGAATTTGTGGTAATACTTTGTATTGAGGCAGGGTCTATAATGCGTTATAACCACATTTGTAATTCATTATAACACTTGTTATAAATGTTTATAATTATGCATAACACCTTATAACAAGGTTTATGAAGTATTATAACTTATAATAATATAATTTACAAGTGCTGGTCGAAATGCATTAAATTCAGTGGAACAGCACATTATAACTACCAGGTAACGCTTTACTGAAAGGTCGGGTCTATAATGCATTATAATCCCATTTATAATGCACCATAATGCACTTGTACGGCTTCATAACTCTTGTTATATAAATGTTTATAATTATGCATAACAACTTCTAACAAAGACACTTCAAGCATTATAAATGAGATTATTATGTATTATAGACACAACCATTACGTAAAGTGTTACCGTGGATGAGGCACTTCTATCACGGTGCTAACACGTTATATTATGCCAGCACCAACAGGTTTTGCCTAAAAAATGTTTTGCCCTTGAATACTTTTGTTCTGAAATATGCTGTCGATTCTGATAGTAGAAATATGAAGCAGTTGCTTGCAAAGTGTTTAGCCTTAGTTTTGAAGGTGTGAATAAACCATTTAAGTCTGTTGTGATCCATCCATCAGATATAATGATGGTGTGCATAATTTTATGATTACCACATGGCTTCGATATCGTTGCTGTCGGGCAGAACCTCTTACCTCCATATTTTTATTTATTTTTACTTCTTGTGTTTTCGAAAATGAACGCCCTACTTGATCATACTACAGCGTTACACAAAAGCATCAAAAGTAGCAGATCTACAAGCTCGAGCTTGTAGATCTGCTACTTTTGCTATTTTTTTCATTTGAAACCTGAAAAGTAACAGTTTTGGACACATGAGGTTTCCACCCCAAAAAGACGATATATTAAGTTATCAATGGTTATTAAAGTTATTATTGGCTTACAGTGAATAAGATGTACCGCACATGTTTAGCTACAACAGCTTGCAGAGCAGTTATGTGTTGATAATTGTGGTAAAATGCTTACCACTGCAGGTCTATTATGAGCTGGTATTCTTCTTCTTTTTTAGGTCATTACTACAGCTTTCTGGAATAGGCCTAATACATTAATGCCTGTCCCAAGATTGATGAAGATAGTTACAACACAAAGTTCTTATTAAAAGGAAGGCCCCAAAATATCAATAAACACAAATGATATTTTAATCGTTGGCAAGTGGCCAGAGTGATAATGGACTCTCTGCACATTTTGGTTATCGAATAATGCACCCCGTATCGGCGTGAGGCAGAGGATAATTAGCCTCTCTGCCTCGATATATTGGACTGGCTCTAGTTCTGACAGTGCCATAGCCCAGTGCTTCTCTAACTGGGGTCCCCACATGATTTGGGGGGGGGGTCCCCAGATGACAGTGAAGTGACAATTTAAGGAGATTTATTTTTCCTATCGTCACCCCATGGAGACTTGAATTCATGGATATTGTTTTGTTTTGGTCGCATTCCTAAGCCAATAATTTGATGACCAGCGAACCGGTAGGCAGCGGTTCCGGTAGGAGATACAAAGGAGACTCTTTGTGTCTCCTACCGGAACCGCTGCCGGTCATCAAATTATTGGATTAGGAATGCGACAAAAACAAAACAATCTCATTAAGGTCTTTTAAGACCTGTTTAATACCTCAAAAGAAAAAAGAACATCACTGCATCAAACGCAATCAACAAACTACAAGCACACAACGCATCGCACTATTGTAATATTTATCTCAAAATTGAATGCCTCACTCCTACATTCCAAGTGCTTATCAGGGTGGGGGGGTCCCTAGTTCAAATAGGATTATTTTGGGGGGTCGCGGCCTGAAAAGTTTGAGAACCACTGCCATAGCCACCTGGAGTAACCGACTGAACGTTTTGAAGCAGCATGTTGATGTGTGCTGCTGTTGTCTTCTTCTCCAGGAGCTCCATTACCACCGTGTACATCGAGGTGTTGCCTCCTAACAACCAGAGTCCCCCTCGCTTCCCCCTCTTCACCTACCACCTGGAAGTCAGTGAGGCCATGAGGATCGGAGCTATACTAGTGAATCTACAGGTGAAACATGCACGCACGCACGCACACATTTTTGTATTTCTATACTCATACAAAAACTAATAAAATACGCACATCACTTAGTTGAGGTGCTGGGTCTGTAAAAATAAACCCACACACTCATCTGCTCCAATGTAATCAAATGACAATGTTTCGAGCCAAGGCTCTTCATCGGGTCAACCTCGAATTTATGTACTCCTAATTTTAGGACGGCAACCTTATGTTACCACATTTTTGCTGTTTTTACCCTAAACTAAAGCTCGAAGTAAGTTTCATTCGTTTTCATTTATATAAACAAAGGCTTTGCTCTGAAATCGTGGTTGATACAGAAACATGGTAAACCCCACTGCAGTAGAAAATATGTTAGCCTCCCGAAAGACTGTTGACGATGGCTGTTAACTTTATACTGTAGCTCCAACACTATCTCAGTGGCAGGCTATTAGGCTGCGCTGCCATTATAAATGTAGCCTATAAATGTACTGCCTGAGCCCGGCCCGAAGCATGTGACAAATTCGGCCCGGCCTATCGAGTAAAAAAAAAACGTTGCAGCTGATGTTAACCCTCAAATTGTGTGTACATTTTTTTTCAGGAAATGACAAACACAAAACAAAAAGTGGAGTTAGGAGGTTTTGTTCATCATTGTGGACCTCCAAGCTCACAATGAGGTTGGAGGTCAAAAGGGGGTGGAGCCTAGAGTCAGCAAAACCAGCAGACTCCACCCCTCCCTTTGGTGGACTTAGCTGGTTTAGTAGAAAGTTTGAGGATCCAATGGAGTTAGCTGGTTTTGTCAGAAGCAGTTTTTAATACTTTCCATTGGTTCAATATGTTTTAATCAACACACAGACGTAAAGGCTGTTCAGTAGCACTGATTTATGGAAAAACATTCAAAAGCGGAAACATGGAGTTAGCTGGTTTCTGCCGGACAGCAACGTGTATATTATACAACAATATCACCACGCGCAGCCATATCTCACAACCTTTTCTCTTGTGAGGACCAGGAAAATTTTCCTCACGAAGTCTGTATTTCAGAAAGTATATACTGTATAGTAATGCATGCACACACACACACACACACACACACACACACACACACACACACACACACACACACACACACACACACACAAAACACATTTTCCCTCTCAAAATGTCGTCAAATCAGGCTGAGTGAGGAGGTAGATTGGCACGTACCGCACTTCAATGACGCTGCCTAGGCTGGGACGCTGTCCTCTGGGCTGTACTCTGCCCCTGTCCCACTGCCTCGCCTCGGTGAGGCGCTTACCTGTCAGGCGGTTCCCCAGCGAGACTCCAAAATACGGATTTATCCCCCAATCCATACTGTTTAGCTGGCCATCAGAGATCAATGGCAGCCTATAGAGCTGTTATAGGAATTGACCTTCAAGTTTCCCTGTGTGTGTCTCTGTGTAGGCCTCAGACAGAGAGAATGACCCAATCACGTACAAGATCATCAGCGGAGACCCCCAGAAGACCTTCAACCTCACTGAAAAGTAAGTTCATCATATTGTTTCGGCAAGTCAAGGATACCCACATAAATATAGACCTACATCACTGTCTCTGTCACCTGGAAACCATGTTCAAAACCGTTACCTTTCATGATTCAAATAAAAACACAGCAAAAGTAGCAGATCTACAAGCTTGCAGATCTGCTACTTTTGATGCTTTTGTGTGACGCTGTAGTATGATCAAGTAGGGTGTTAATTCACGAAAAACAGTTAAAATATGGAGATACGAGGTTTCTGCCCCGACACCACAGTTTGCTCTCCGGAGGGGTCCAGTGATCCAGCTGTGTGACAACGTCATAACTAATTGCTGTCGCTTCCGAATGAAACATGCTGAGCGTGGAGCATTCCGCTTCCATAAAGACAACCTGATCCATTCCTCAGACTTCGCCTCCTCGCTCCAAAGGTGGGGCTAGGGGTTGTCACACCTACTGCTAGCTCTGAGTCCAAAATAGTTTAACTCAGGCTAGTGCTTAACTCATTCAATCCTCGAACGCATCTGTCATTTTAGATTTCTTTGGCTATTCAAAAATAGCAGATCTACAAGCGCATAGTGCGGTACAGAGTGCCATGTTATGAGCTTGTAGTTCTGTAGATCAGATTTTTCTTTTTGAAAAATTGGGAACATTTGTGCAAATCTTTGAATATATATCAAAATAAAAACATATATATTCAAAGATTTGCAAAAATGTTCAAGTTTTTTTCAGAATTAGCGCTATGAGCTTGTATATCTGCTATTTTTTGATAGCCAAATAAATCTTAAAATGACACAGATACGTTCCCAGTCTTAATGGGTTAAATGTGCCATCAGCCATCCTGCAAAGGAATCAGCGTTTAGATGAGGGAAAATGCATAAGGAGAGACATAATGGATGGACGGATGGAAGGGGGGATGGCTGAGTAAGAGGAGGGAGTGTTGGTCGGTGGCTCAGAATGGGTCGTATAGTTTTGTTTTTTACCCCCTTGTTTCTCCACAATTTAGTCGTTATGCCAATTGATTCCTCCCCACACACATTGGTGTGTTGTCCCTGCTGTTGTATCCTACTGACTCACCTGCCAGTGAGGAGCCCCCACCGGGAGGACGTAGGGCCTTCGTCCTACTCCTCCCGCCCAACACTCCCTGCTGACAGGTGCCGCCCCAGCCCGTAGGAGTACCTGCAATGACCGATATCACCTTCCCCTTCCCTCCCCCGAACTCGGGCCAATTGTGTTCGCATAGACGCCCGACAAAGCCGGTTGCACCGCGGTGGATTCGAACCCACAACCTCCGTGGTGGTGTGCAGGGACTTTACCACTGCACCACCCGAGAAAGAAAAAAAAAAAGTGCTTTGCTTGATTGGGACCTAATTACCATAACAAGCTCTTGTGTTGGCAGAGTATTATACTAACGCAAGGGCTATATTGAAGCCCTCACATATGTCGGAGAGGCGGCAGGGTTTTATCTGGGCTTTTATGGAATTTGGACAGAATCTCAAGCAAACGGTGGCTGGCTCATCAAAGGGGCCTGGTGGATGATGGAACATCATATCTGAAGGAACCCTGACAAAAGGAGACGTTGACCCATTCTTAATCTTTGATTAGGTCGTTCTTTTCATGTTGCTCTGTCGAGTGCAGGGCGGGAAACTAGGGGCGCTTTTCGACAAAGAGTAATGACATGTAACCGAGAGTCCCTCTGTCCTTCACCCCGCTGTGTTCGACACGAGCGTGTGGCTGGAAGAAAAGAAGAGAGGAAGAGATGGAGGATGGGGAGGTCAGACGGGAGCCTTTAAACAAAGAAAATCATTGTCATCAGCCTCCCACTGATAATACAGATTGTCAGAGCGAGTGATGGAGTAATTGCGTTAGGGCGTTTTCACACTTGGACACTTTCAGCCCCTTAAGTAGACTCAGACCATGATTCACTCCAAATGAGAATAAACACTGTTCAGGGGCCTGCCGTGAGACTAGTCCCACCAGGGCCCCTGCCCCAGGGGGCCACAAGTGCACCGTTGCTCCAGTCCGCACCAAACTTGGCACAAACACTGTTCAGGGGACTGACATGGGAATAGTCACACCAAAAAAAAGCATAAATTGCACACATATGAGTCACTACAGCAGTGTTTAAAACTTCAAATGGCCATAACTCTGTGACCATTGCTCTGATCAGCTCACTATGGGACTAGATTTGAAGGACTCGTAGCCGCTTTCAAATCTAGTAGTGAAACTAGCCGATCTACAAGCTCACAATGCGTAGTTGTGTGTGCTTTTTATTTTATTTTTGAGAAGCTTTTGAAATTATAATGACCCAAAAGTTAAATTTAGAAAAAATAAAAAAATAAATAAAAGGATATTTACTCACGACCCATAAAAAATGTGTCAATGGCCCAAAACTGGCATGGGTCCCGACCCATTATTTGGGAAACACTGGTCCAAAATGCATTTCTTTTTATAACCCAGTTGTTGCTTGCCATCCCCTAAGTAAGCGCGAGTAAACATGGAGGGAGGAAGGAGGCCTTATGTGTGAATGTCTGAATGGGGGAGACGTGGATAGACTGAGAACGTGGGGCTCTTTGCCAGACACGTTCCTTATATTAACCCATTAAGACCGGGAACGCATCTGTGTAATTTTCAGATTTCTTTGGCTATTCAAAAGATTGCAGATATACAAGCTCATAGCGCGGCACTGAGTGCTATTTGTTTTTTCTTTTTCGTGTAAATGTGTGAAAATCTTTGAATATATATATATACAGTATATACATTTTTTTTGTCAAATCTTTAATTATGGGGGTCCCTGTAACAAGATATTTTGAGATGGGGGGGGGGTCCGTGGACAAATACATATCATTTTGGGTGGTCCTTGACATGAAAAAAGTTTGAGAACCACTGATATTATAGCAACATACATTTTTTTTTTAAACTGTTAGGATTTAGAAGACATTCGTAGAATCCCCCAGAAGCAAAGATTTGAGTTACAAATGTTCGCTTTAAAAAATATATATATATTCAAAAATTTGCAAACATTTTCAAGATTTTTTCAAAAATAACTGATCTCTTGAATAGCCAGAGAAATCAAAAAATGACACAGGTGCGTTCCCGGTCTTAACGGGCTAATTGATTACAGCTCTCTGTGCGTCTGCCACGCTCAGTGTCTCCCAGGCAGCCAGCTATGTGTGCGGGCAGGGAGGCGCATTGTTGCTTCGCCTTTTGTTTTCTCTTAATCTGCTCCGCCGTGTTGGAACAGGTTTTTTTTTTTTTCTTCTTTTTAAATGGAGGCATGATTACTTTTCCTGTTGCACGGGGTGGCAACTGTCGCCGACAAAAACACTGTGACAACACACCATAGTGATTGGGGACAGCTGTTGTTATCGTTGCTTGCTTCTGCTGTAGTATAATCCCTCCAAACTAGATATGATAGACTGGAGAGACACACACAAACACGTTTGTATTACTATACTTGTGAGGACATAAACATTTTAGGACCGCATCAAAAATAGCCCATAAATGGCAGATCTACATGCCCACATCGTGGCACGTTGTGAGCTTGTAGATCGGCTACTGTATATTCCAGTGCGTGACGCTGGCATGCAGCGTATGAATATATCCCTAACCCCCAACCCAAAACTTTTCCTAATTGTAAGCATAATTCTAACTATCTTTTCTTTTTCTTTTTTTGTGAGGACCAGGAAAATGGTCCTTACAATGTCTGTTTCTCTATTTCTAAGGCTTGTGGAGACATTTGGCCCTCATAATGATAGGAATCCAAGTGTGCGCACACACGCAAACGCACACACGCATGCCTCAGCCTTGCCTCTGAAAGAAAGAAACTTTATTGTCATTGTATGGCAGACTTCTCAGAGACCTAGCAGTAGAAAATCTTTCGAGCTCGATGAACCAAAGGATAATTGGCCATATATCAAAGCTGAGGACTTTTCTGTTGTCCGTTGCCTTACATTATTTTTTTATTTTGTATTTCTCCTGCTGCACATTATAACAAATTCTCATATTATCTTGTTTTATTTGAGCTTATTAATATCTTCTATTCTCTTGACGCTTTAATACAAATGTTTAATTGTATTCAAATGTCCCTTTTTTTTTTTTTTTGGTTGTAATGCTGGTTGGGGTTCAGTGTCTTGCTCAATGTTAATGTTTCGTGTAAAGCAGTGGTTCTCAAAGTGAGGTCCGGGGACTTACATCGTTCCTGACATGCATCATTCCTGACATGCATGATTCCTAACATTCATCATTCCCATCTTACATCTTTCCCGACTTACATCATTCCACTTGCATCATTCTTGACATACAGTACATCATTCCTGATATGCATGATTCCTAACATTCATCATTCCCATCTTACATCTTTCCCGACTTACATCATTCCACTTGCATCATTCTTGACATACGTCATTCCTGACATACATCATTCCTGACTTACATGGTCTCCAGCACCTGCCTAGTAACATAAACTTCCCTATAGTTTGATGAGTGTGCAAAAATCGTGCTTCTTTCCAACCTCTCCCTCCCAGATAATGTACAGTATGCTCAAAGGGTCTGTGTAATTGAGGCCACATATGGAGCTGTTTGGATGAAGCTAATATGAATAATGAGTCTGTAACTCTGCTCTAAAATGGGGTATCCCCCTAGCTAGGCCGAGCTGGAAATACTTTACGTTCGCTGGCTGCTAGCAGGACCAGCAGTGAGCGTAGGCAGAATGCCACAGGAAAGGACTGTGGTCCTCAGCACAGATGGCGTACAAGCCTTTTCCGGATCAGGGCCCCATTTTGAAAATCTCGAAAGTGTTTGCGGCCCACCCATGGGCGGGCCTAGTGCATTTTCAGAGCATGTTTATTTGAATGATCAAGCAGTCGATTTGTGTTCCGGCTTGGATCAATGGAACTAAAGTAGTATACTTTAACCACTTAAACCCTCTAGACTAAGAATTAAGTTCCTGTTTATCGGTATCACAGTGAGAACTCATGTTTCAAGGTTTAAAGAAGAAAAATAGCACACACTGGAACTCCAAAGGTAATGGGTTTATTACCACCAAAAAAGTTACGTTTTGAGCCAGTTGGCTTGGTGGTAATAAACCCATTACCTTTGGAGCGGTCTCCAATGTGCGGTCTCTATTCATTTACTGTTGTTCACTTCTGCCCTGCTCTTCTATTTGTTGTTTTGAAGAAAACAATTCAACCTTAGTGTTTTGTCAATTATTTGGTGACGCACTTGCAATACCCTCACGGCCCACCAATGGGCTACGGCCAGGCCCCCAGAGTTGCTGAGAAACATTGAAGCCGCCACCCCAGTGGCCAAAGCTGGAACTGCAGGCGGGAGAAATACATGCACGAGGAAAAAATACTGAGATATTTATATATATAAATATATATAATATAATATAAATATGTAAACATATTATACATAAATACATATGCATTTACATATAAATATGCATCTCCAGTGTATTCAATAAATATCTTGCGTTCATGGCTCGACACACAGGCTCGTTCATGGAGGTAATTCGTCACAAATTACCTCGCGAATTACCTCGTAGGACGCAAAAAGGACACTAGTGCGTATGCTCATAACTCTATGGCTGCTCGAAACAACTCAAAAACGACCCAATATTTCTACTTCCGGCAGACTTCCGGGTGCTTCAAAACGCCACTGAGCTCTTTCATTGAAATGAATTGCTGGGGTCGGGGCAATCCGCCCTTTGTTATATTATACCTCTATGGCTACAGCCCACAGGTGGTGAATCACTGCCTTACTCTTCGCTGACCGCTTATAGTGGACCAGCAGTGAGTGGCAGGCAGAACGCCACAGGAATAAAGGAATGTGTGGGATCAAGCTCGTGGCAGCACAGATGGCGTGCGCTAATGACGGGGCTAACGAGCCCCTTAGATAAAAAGAAAAACGGATCACGTCTCGTGGCCGACAGGAAATCAAGAGCTATACACGCCGTTTGCAGGGGAACGCGAGACCTTTCTGAGCGAAAGGGAAAAAGATCAAATGTCAGCACGCCGCCTCCTCCCTCATCAGATACTATAAGCCCTGGATGGACAAGAGACTTGCGCTCGTGCCTTTTTTTTTGTGCTCTTGACAGTTGCCGTTAACTCATTAAAGCCGGGAACGCATCTGTGTGTAACCACTTTAACCATTATTGTATACTTTGGCTATTCAAAAATAGCACATATACAAGCTCATAGCGTGGCACCGAGTGCCTTTTTATAAAATCATGAACATTTGAATGTGTATATACTTTTGAAGCGAGCATTTTTAACTAAAATCTTCGCTTCTGGGGGGTCCCTGGAACAACATTTTGGGTGGTCCTTGACATGAAAAAAGTTTGAGAACCACTGATATTATAGCAACATAATCAAAGTAAAAAAAACTGTAGGATTTAGAAGACATTTGTAGAATCCCCAGAAGCAAAGATTTGAGTTAAAAATGTTCGCTTTAAAATATATATATATACGTATTCAAAGATTTGCAAAAAAAATCTCGATTTTTCAAAAATAGCAGATCTACAAGCTCGTAGCGCGGCACTCGGTGCCGCGCTACGAGCTTGTAGATCTGCTATTTTTGAATAGCCCAAAGAAATCTTAAAATGAGACAGCTGCGTCCCCGGTCTGAATGGGTTAACAAGATCCTATCTGTCTGACAACATCTTTTTCCTTCTCTGGTCTCCTGAGTGGAGGAGGCAGGCGGGCTGCTATCACCCACAGATCAGTGAACCTCTATCTCACATACACACTGCCTCAAGTATGGTGGTGGACAGTAACCAAGTACATATACTGGAGTACTGTACATTTTGCTTTGAGTGTCTGTACTTTACTCCACTCCACTCCACTCCATGTCTATGAAGGAGTTATTAATTAACCACTTGAGCCCTATTTGAAATATAGTGAAATATATACAGTAGGCAATTATTTTCAGTACAGATATTTTCTGGAAAGTTCTGGAAAATCAGTTTTTTTGGGGCGGGGGAAATGTTGAAATATGTATACAGCAATGCATTGATATAAACAAATGGAATACTGAAGTCGTTTTTTAAGCGTGTACTTTTGAATACTTGACTGAGCAACTTTCACTTAGCCTATTGTTATCCGAGTTTCGACACTTCCCTACAACTTGTGACGCGACGCGACAGTGTACCCACCGCCCATCCAACAGCAGATTTAACAGTGTACCCACCGGCCATTCAACAGCAGATTTAACAGTGTACCCACCAGCCATTCAACAGCAGATTTAACAGTGTACCCACCGCCCATCCAACAGCAGATTTAACAGTGTACCCACCAGCCATTCAACAGCAGATTTAACAGTGTACCCACCGCCCATCCAACAGCAGATTTAACAGTGTACCCACCGCCCATCCAACAGCAGATTTAACAGTGTACCCACCGCCCATCCAACAGCAGATTTAACAGTGTACCCACCAGCCATTCAACAGCAGATTTAACAGTGTACCCACCGCCCATCCAACAGCAGATTTAACAGTGTACCCACCGCCCATCCAACAGCAGATTTAACAGTGTACCCACCGCCCATCCAACAGCAGATTTAACAGTGTACCCACCGCCCATCCAACAGCAGATTTAACAGTGTACCCACCGGCCATTCAACAGCAGATTTAACAGTGTACCCACCAGCCATTCAACAGCAGATTTAACAGTGTACCCACCGCCCATCCAACAGCAGATTTAACAGTGTACCCACCAGCCATTCAACAGCAGATTTAACAGTGTACCCACCGCCCATCCAACAGCAGATTTAACAGTGTACCCACCGCCCATCCAACAGCAGATTTAACAGTGTACCCACCGCCCATCCAACAGCAGATTTAACAGTGTACCCACCGCCCATCCAACAGCAGATTTAACAGTGTACCCACCGGCCATTCAACAGCAGATTTAACAGTGTACCCACCACCCAGCCAACAGCAGATTTAACAGTGTACCCACCGGCCATTCAATGGCAGATTTTCGTCAACAAAAGCTTTCCAACACTTTTTTCGACGTCGGCTCAGGAGGTTAGAGTGGCCGCTTGGTAAAACGGAAGTTTCCCGGTTCGATCCCCGGCTCCCCCTGAGTTGGTGTCGAAGTGTCCTTGAGCAAGACACTGAACACCAACCTGCTCCCAACAATGAGCAGGTTGGTGCCTTGCATGGTTTCCTCTGCCATCCGTGTGTGAATGTGAGTGTGAATGGGTGAATATAGCACTTTGGATAAAGGCGCTGTATAAATGCACCATTTTCCATTTAAGTAAGTAGGCCGGAGAGGCTTATTGTCGATATGTTCCATTTAAGATCAGTGAAGCTGTCTGACACGCACAGCCTCAAGTGGAGTGCATGTGTCCCTTGACTCTACTGGGGGATGAAGGGCTCTGGTCTGATCATTATAATCATCACCTCATGTATCATCATCATCGTCACCATTAACATCATAATCATCTGCACCACTAGCTACATTATCATCATATTCAGGCCTGTTGCTCCCTGACTTCACTGAGTGAACGCTTACTGCGTGCGTGCGTGCGTGCGTGCGTGCGTGCGTGCGTGCGTGCGTGCGTGCGTGCGTGCGTGCGTGCGTGTGTGTGTGTTTATGTATAAATTATATATATATATATATCATTCACTCTGGGCGCGCCACAATTTGTTTGGAGTGACCCCAATTCAATATTATGTCGATGTAAATGGGCGACATCAAGCGTTACTTTACGTCTATACCCAGAGCAACGTGAATAGAGCAATATACGTGAATCGCGCAAGATGAACTCAAGCCATTACATTTTTTTGTTTTGTTATTTTTTAGGCTTTTGTTGAGCCTTTATTTGATAGTTATATATAGTTGAGACAGTCAGGAAACAGAGAGAGAGAGAGGGGGAGAGAGGGAGAGAAAAGAGGGCAGTGACATGCAGCAAAATGGTCCAGGGACTCGCTGTCAGGCATTGGAACCCATGTGGTACGTGACCTAACCACTCTGCTATCAGGTCACCCCGCCTCAAACATTTCACCAAAGTGAACACATGTTAACCATGCAGCATCCATTTGAAGATGTAGTTTGCTGGATTTCCTGAGCCAGTGGTTTTCAAAGTGGGGGCTGTGGCCCCCAAAGGTTGCCAGTTTTTTTTTGTATGTATTTATTTCCGTTTTCACTTACTTTCAATTCAAATTCAAGCAGTGGTAAAGTGCCCACCACCGCGGAGGTTGTGGGTTTCGAATCCACCGTGGTGCATCCGGCTTTGTCGAGCGTCTATACAAACAAAATTGGACCGTGTTCTGGGGAGGGAAGTCGGATGGGGAGGGTGATAATAGTCACTGCACATACTCCTACCGGCTGGGGTGGCAGCTGTCAGCAGGGAGTGTTGGGCGGGAGGAGTAGGACAAAGGCTCTACGTCTTCTGGTGGGGGCTCTTCACTGGCAGGTGAGTCAGTAGGATACAACAGCAGTGACAACACAATGTGTGTGGGGAGGAATCAATTGGCATAACGACTACATTGGGGAGAAAAAAGGGGTAAAAAGCTAAACAAATAAAAAAATAAAAAATTGACAGTCTATCCAATTTCAACCTGGCTTTCCTGTTTTGGGCATGCCTTTATTGTCAGAATTGTTCAAACTAGGCCTGGGCCGCAGCGTGGCTGTCCAGGCACCCTAGGCTGCAATGCCAGCCTGGCAGCGTGTCGCGGTTTTGAATCCCGATCCCAACGACCTTTTGCTGCGTGTCACTCCCCATCTCTCTCCCCATTTCCTGTCAGTCTACTGTCCTATCATTAAAGGCTTCAAAGCCCAAAACATTAATCTTAAAAAAAAAGGAATTGTTCAAAACAGAAGATATGCAAGCTCATAATGTGTTTGCAATGTGACACATTGTGAGCTTGTAAATAAAAAACTAAATAAAAAAGGAATTAAGGCATTTCACAATAGGGAGGCCATAAGCCCTGTGATACAACACCTGTGAATTGTCTAGTGAGAGACAGTAATGTATGTCTCTGGTAAGCACACGTGCGCCGTGCTGGCTTGTTTTACCAAGCTTAACAAGCACACAGGTAAACATACCCATCACCGCTGTCACTGTCAGTTGAGCAGAGTGACACGGCTCCCTCCATTTCAAGCGATGCAATTATTTTGATGGCGTCCGGTGTGAATGCACCTTGAGAGCGAGTGCTCAGAGCTGGATGACTTACATCCAGCTCGGAGCAATTCAGCTGTCAGATTGCGAGACGTACAAAACAACACGCATTCATCTGGTGGTAGTGCTTCCCTGCCGTTAACCGCTCCTTCGGAGTGTGACAGTGGATTTTTTAATGCGTTCATAGCTATGTGCACATGTTTGTGTTATTTGTGCATGTGTGTCTGCACATGTGTTTGCATGTGTGTCTGCAAAGCAAAGATAATGTGCCATTCTGCCTCCTGTGATGAAATAGCCAGAGTGGTAAATTACACCTTGTGGGAAAAAAAATGACAAGAGGTCTGTCTGCCTATACTGCAGTCACTGGGGGCAAAACGTGTTGATGTTTCCGTCTGTCTTTTATAGCTCCAACGGGAGAGAGAAAAGAGAGCGAGAAAGAAAGAAAAGAGCCCGTCCCAGTTCCTTGCCCTGAGGTCCCCCTCAAGGTTCACACTTTTGTTCATGTGGGAGAAACGTGGACATCAGAGTGGGGTGAAGTGTTCAAGGGAAAATCAGAGGCTTTGAGAGCAGAATTGTAGTAGAGGACTCACGGAGCAGTTTGTATCGTGAGTGCATTCACACAGAACGTGGATATTATTACGAAAGGGATAGTGAATGTAAGTCACTTTAAACGGCCCCCAAATTGATATATATTTGTTAGCGGACCCCCATCTGAAAAGGTTTTGTGCCAGGTACCCCCAGAAGAGAAGATTTATGTAAAAAAAAAAAATTCAACATTTTCCAAATATATACAATGCAGCACAAAGTGATGCGCTGTGAGCTTGTAGATCTGCTATTTTTGAATAGCCAACGTATAAATGGATAAAGTGGTTAAGATAATTGTGATGCTATGTTAACTACTTTTGCTGGGGACCCCCCAAGGACCCCTGGGTGTCCCCGGACCCCACTTTGAAAGCCCCTGCTGTAGAGAAATGAACCCTGATGGGGTGCTAAGACCCCGACACAAAGTGGATGCGTCCCTTATCACCCCGAATGCGAAATAAATAGCCAGTCTACGAGCTCACAGACAGTGCAACACGTGACATGAAATTTGCTATTATTGTTCACTCCAGAATAGGGATGCTAGGGTTCAAGTTTTTTTTATCTGTATTCCCTCTCACTGACTGACTGACTGACTGACTGACCTCTGTGATGCTTTATAGCAGTGGTTCTCAAAATGGGGTCCTGGGGATCCCCAGGGGTCCTTGGATGGGGTTCCAGGGGGTCCCCAGCAAAATGAGTTAATATGGTATCACAATCCTTTCAACCACCTTAACCATAGCTTATACTTTGGCTGCTCAAAAAGTGCACAAGCTCACATTTATTGAAAATATTCAAAACATCTTGAATAATTCTAAACAACACAAATTTCCTCTTCTGGGGATCCATGGCACAAAGTCTTTTTGAGATGGGGGGCAAATGCTGCTGCATATCAAAAAGTTTGAGAGCCACTGCTTTTTAGATCAGCATGATGCTTTTATACAGCTGTATGGAACACATCTCCCCCGACTCTCTCTTTATCACGATAGCAACGAGCCACACAGGAACGCTTCTCATCGTGTTCTCCTCTGTGTGAGGATTGTTGCATGATGCACCGCGCATTGTGAGCTCGAAGGTTGGCTGTTTTCGACGCATGACACCGTCACACAAAAGCATAAATAAGGCCTGGTCACGACCTAATGCAGAGAGTGTCTATAGGGGCGGGACTTCCGTCGTACGTATTTCCCCTGGAAACAATCATTTTCGACCAATCACAACACGTGTTTCATTCACGGAGAATGTAAACAGATTCGTAAAGTGTCGATGTCATTTCCTTGGGCGGTACTTCCGCCAACTTCCGTTTAGACACACAACCGGATAGGTCTTGCCCAACGTGCTTAAACCCTAGCATCAGTATTAGTGGGTAGAGCTTTCGCAGAAAATAGCAGATCTTGTGAGCTTGTCGATCGGCTATTTTCAGCAAAAGCTTTTCAACACAATAACAGAAAACAGAAAAGACACTAGTGTTGAGGGACTCCGGTCAACCATTTAGGTTTTAAGTGTTTAATGAAGGCAAAAAAAACAACCTAAAAATGTCTGGTGTTTGTGCGCTTGTATTAGAATGAACGTAATACGTTATTTTTCCTTTTATCTTTTTATTACCCTTTTTTCTTCCTTCCCCCTGTGGAGCGAAATTCCCCTCCAGCACTGTGGCTGCAAATTAGTCTCACAACTACAGCCTCACGGCTTGCAACCCACTCACTATAAGTACTTAACTGACAGATAAGGATTGGATAATTCAATCAACAAGCTATTTCCATTTGTGTCTACGTTTATTGCCTCCTGTCATGCGATATATGGAAAGGAACGAGAACTCAAGTCCTGGTATCATTAAAGTACGTCAGACTGCTCTATTTAGAGTATTTGTGTTAAAGTGCTGATGATAAAAACATATAAAAGCAAGATAAGAAAAACAAGCAACAAGGTGAAAACTAACAATGAAAAATAACA
The DNA here is from genome assembly GCF_963454915.1 of Gymnoscopelus microlampas. Taxonomy (NCBI): domain Eukaryota; kingdom Metazoa; phylum Chordata; class Actinopteri; order Myctophiformes; family Myctophidae; genus Gymnoscopelus; species Gymnoscopelus microlampas. Next base: position 15,877,915 of record NC_139950.1, read on the forward strand.
AGGAAATTATAATGAAGATGAAAACGAAACACAATCCAACACAACTTTCAATTTAAGAGCAACAACAAAAAAATAATAAATAACACAAACAAGAATTAAATCAATTAAAAGCAAGGTAATTTTGACTTGATAGCAACACGTTTTTCAGAAAACTCTTAGGATTTAGAACTAAAACTAAAAAATATCAGATATACAAGCTCATTGCCAGCTTGTATATCTGCTATTTAAAAAAAAAACTCTGGTGGGTATAGCAACCCCCCAAAATCATATTTGAACTGGGGACCCCCCCCCCAGTTCAACTCGGTTCCACAGATAAATATTGTGAAAATAGCTACAAGCTCACTGCGAGGCGTTGTGAGCTTGTAGATCGGCTATTTTCACATGTTTGCCTCTTTTTTTCCTTTTTTTTTTTTTTTTCTATAATTTTTATCCCACGATTTTGTAACCCTATTTTTAACACCCAGTGCCAATTGTCTATGTAATCCTGGGCACTACCTTCCCTCTGCCAACCTAGGGAGGCCAGGGCCGAGCTCATACCTCCTTCAATGCATGAGAGCCAACTCTTTCTTATATTTGACAATTTGGCCAATTTGGTATTAAAAAGGTCTTAAAAGTCATTACATTGTAACTTTAGAAATGTGCAGATATGCTGCTGTATGCACGTATACTGTATGTTGGTTGCACATTAATCTAATCATCTGGGGGACCCCCTAAAATAATTTGTGGTTACCCAGTTTGCAAACCACTGTTTTCCGGTATACAGTAGTAATGCATGTGTCGTCGTTTGTGTGTTTCCGCAGGATTGGTCTTTTGCTCCTGGACAAGCCTCTGGACAGGGAGACCACTGACCAGTATCGTCTTATTGTCACTGCCTCTGATGGATACCCTGGAGGGGTGAGACACACACACACACACACACACACGCACACACACACACACACACACACACACACACACACACACACACACACACACACACACACACACACACACACACACACACACACACACACTGTCCTTTACCCATGTGACTTCACAAAGTTAAAGTCCCTTTCACACATGTCCCCATGTGTGCTTTAAATCCTTAGAATCTAGAAATCCCATGTTTTTCCCCCAAAAAATGTCCCTAAAGGAGAGATTATCTTGCTCTATCTTGCCCTCATTTAGTATTCCAGGATGTACAATTGATTTATTGATTGATATCTTTATTGATCATGAAATAAAACATAATGTCACATGTAACATACATCTAAGCCACCATAATCAAAAGGATAATGCAAACAAATCTTACAGCTTGTTTCCAATGTGGTCCTTAGTATGAGGTGTGTATGAGGTCATGTAGTGGTGCGTGTATGTGAGTGTATGAAATGTATAGCGTTCATGATGTGCTAATGTGTCTCTGGGCACATAATGAAGAAGTCTCTGAGTGGATGTGTGGGTGTATACCTTTTACAATATTGACACAAAAGTCCAACAAAATCTAATCAAATAATTCAAAAAATACAAATTTTCACTGAAACAAATCGCAGGAACCACAATGCCGACTATCTACCCAGTTCCCTATTTAGAAACAGCTTGCCAACTCAAAATGAATATGTACACAGCTGATCCTCCAGAGTGTGGTTAATCCAACAAGCATCCACATAGAACATTTTGAACAGAAACACCTAACGCGTCGAGCTTTCCCCACAAGAAAATGCATATGTATTTAATTCAGTCTGTCCAGAAGCAGGGATAAAGGGTGGGATATCAAAAGCAGAGGCATGGATTTGATCATAATTCCCACCCCCCGCACCCCCAGCCAATGCAACTCTAGGTACCTTCATGAATGGCCCACTATAGTGTAACGAAATGCACACATTATGGCTCTTTTGGACTACAAGAACAGTGAATCATGCTGTGCCGTGAAATATATTTCACAGGATGTGGGTTTGTTTCCGTGCGCTGCGGCTCGGTTTCAGATACGGTTCTCAGAACCAAATTTAGGTCCCGCTAAGGTGGTGGTGCTAACGTACGTTCTGGAAGCCCAGAATTCAGAACTCGTAGTTTAGTGAAAATGTACGAGTTTGTTTTCTTATTACTTACCTCTCCGTTCAGGTGTGGTTGTGGTTTTAATGGAAATCATAGTGTACTGTAGGATGGCATCCCAAGCACCCCAAGTGTTTTGTGTGTTTACATTCACAGAGGTCTTGTCTCTTGTGATTTAGTCTGCACACACACACCACACACACACACACACACACACACACACACACACACACACGCACACACACACAAACTCGCGTGCGCAAGCACTTAGTGTTAACAGATGCAGCACCCTCTAGGTGCTGTGGTACTCTGTGTCAGTGTGTGCGCCGGTGAGAGAGAAAGGCAATCAGCATCAGTGGTGGTGACAGCTCATCAGCTAATGTTCATTACCTCTCACACACAACATGTTAAAGAGACCTCGAACCTCCCGATCCCCACACGCACGCACACACACACACACACACACACACACACACACACAAACACACACACACACACACACACACACACACACACACACACACACACACACACACACACACACCCCTACCTCCAACATTCCACACACACACACAGCTGGATGGGAGACTGGGCCGGCCCAGGTCAAGTCTGATTAAATTAGGATGGTTTATATGATCATCAGGTATACCTGCCAGGAGATGGAGGGGGCCAGCATTCATGTTCTGTTACGCTGTGTGTGTGTGTGTGTGTGTGTGTGTGTGTGTGTGTGTGTGTGTGTGTGTGTGTGTGTGTGTGTGTGTGTGTGTGTGTGTGTGTGTGTGTGTGTGTGTGTGTGTGTGTGTGTGTGTGCCTGCGCGTGCGCCTGCGAGTGCTCGCGTGGATATTCTTGTGCACACTTACAGTACAGTGCGTGCATTCATGGGTGTAAGTCTGAGTGCATCCACTTGTGCGTGCATGTTGTGTTGTGTTTTGATTGATTGGGGTTTTAAAAGAGCCATAGCAGCCAACAACCCCTGGCTTCTGTTATTGCAGGAGCCGTACATATCCCTGGGGTGGGGAGTACACACAGGAGGAACTAGAGATCCCTGGGGTGGGGAGTAGACGCAGTAAATGTACTATAGTTACTGGCGGTCAAAGAGGTCAACGGAAAGAACAGAATGAAAGCCTTAACCTCACCACAATGAGGTGACCGCACGGCCAGGAAGACTGTCTGACCTTAATGTTGATAGAGGGGATTGTGGTGACCAGCGCTTTTCACCTGTGTGTGTGTGTGTGTGTGTGTGTGCGCGTGTTCAGGACGTGTGCGTCCCACACATCTTGTCACCGCAGGACATTATTAGCTGACCCCTGTGGGCTAAAGGTCACCGCCATGAGGAACTGCGGTCACAATGGGAACAGAGCGGGCTGGCATTTTAGAGTGTGTGTGTGTGTGTGTGTGTGTGTGTGTGTGTGTCTGTTATTCCTAGAGAGCCAAATGTCCCCACAATTTAAGAACTTTTGACTTTGACCTCTTAATGGATGATAAACATGATGTAAAAATACATACAAGAAATAGTAGCATTTAGAAAATAGACATTTTTAGGACAATTTTGGTAGCCGCCAAATATGGCGAAGACGCTGTTACTTGTACCCCTTGTATTGTATCTCTTATGTGGACATAAATACATTAATATGTGTCTATTGTTTGTTATTCCTATACCTTTTAATGCTACAATTTAAGAAATAGCAGCATTTTGAGGTACATTTTCCTCGTCCTCACAAGATAAATTGTTGTTTTATGGTTTAACCCAATCAATCCGGGAACGTCATATTAGATTTCTTTGGCTACCACGCTATGATCTTGTAGATCTGCTATTTTTGAAAAATCGTGAAAATGTGTGCAAATCTTTGAATATATATTTTTTTAAAGCGAACATTTGTAAAATATTTTGTTCCAAGGACCTTCAGAAGCGCGTGTGGATGAAACAAGCACGAACGCAACGCTTTGCTTCTACCGTTTGAAACCCTAGTGCACCTGCTCGGTGTTCAAAACTTCCGCATTTGGGCACCCAAATGTAGTGCCCAAATGCGGAAGCAGAGGTACTTCCGGTTGCTTCAAACGCCAGTGAGCAACTTTCATTGAAATGAATAGCTGCGGGCAGTCTGCCCTCTAGATATATTATAACTCTATGGACTATACCCACGCTTCCCTACCTGCCCGCTTGCCTCTCATTGAAAATGAATTACTATTAGGCGCGTCATTCGCTTCGCTGTCTGAAAAGCCCATTAGACTTGCAATTAGGAAAAAAGATTCAGATTAGGATTGTCCATTTGCATATGTACAGTTTCCAATAATAATGACAATCATAAAATTGTGATGTCCTCACAAGCATATAGAAAAACAAATGTGTGTGTGCGCACGAGCATGTGCGTGCTTGCCAGTGTGTACCCATACTTGTGTGTATATACATGTGTGTGCGACTGCGTGCATGTTGGTGGGGTGATGTGGCACTCATGCAGAGAGAGAGAGAGAGAGAGAGGGAGAGGGAGAGAGAGGCATGATATGTAATTAGAACAGAACTTCTGTAACCATGGGAACTTGACGTGGAGGGGAGCAGCCCTCCCTCCCTCACCTCCCTCCCTCCTTCCCTCCCTGTACTAATCCTCTTTGAATACACACGCACGCACCCACACGCACACAAACACACACAAACACACACAGAATGGGATTTTGTGTTTTCGTCGTCATCACGCTCGGATGAGCAGTCACATGTCAGCTGTTGGTAGCGCGTGAAATGAATGCGTCTCCTCTGTGTCTCCGGCTGTGAGAGTTCTGCATGCGTTCTCGCCGCTGCGTTCGGCTGCCATGATGATATCGCTGCCAGGCTGCATGGCTCTGAGGCTAAACATTCATACGCCGTCAGATGCTGAATGATCCCCACTGTTCCCTCTCTCTCTGTCCCTCTCGGTCTCTCTGTCTCTCTGTCTCTCTGTCTCTCTGTCTCTCTGTCTCTCTGTCTCTCTCTCTACAATTTACTATTTAGGCATTTAGCACAGTTTTTCTCAAACTTTTTTGTGCCAAGGATCCCCACATTAATATGTATTTGGCTGCGGAACCGCATCTGAAAAATATTTTGTGCCAGGGACCCCCAGAAGCAATTTTTATTTTTTTATGAAAAAATGTCATCTTAAAAATAATGATGTGTATATAGCCTATATATATTCACAGATGTTTTTTAAAATAACAGATTAAAAAAACAAGTCTCATAGCACGGCACGAGGTGACACGCCATGAGCTTGTATATCTGTTTTTTTTTTATAGCCAAAGGGATTGTGATGCTGTATTAACTAATATGCTGGGGAACCCCCCCAAGGACCCGGACCGCACTTTTAGAACCAATGATGTAGCAGACACTCTTATCCAGAGTGACTTACAATAAGCAAGATAAGCAAGGTAATCACATATAGTAGAATGCAGAGAGACAGTGTAGTGCCTCAGTAATAAACTATAGGATCCCAGGTAAACCAAGAACCTAGCATCAGTCTAAAAATGATATACTATCAAAGTAGCAATCTGCACATAATAGGAAACTATAGGATCCCATAAACATCTGTTTAGATAACATGCTATCTAAATGACATCCTTAAACATGGTGGTCAAGAAAACAAAAAACAAACCTGATAACGAGTGACAAAGATTACGTCTAATTCCAAATCCTGGTCAATTGCTATATTCTCTCTCTCTCTCTCTCTCTCTCTCTCTCTCTCTCTCTCTCTCTCTCTCTCTCTCTCTCTCTCTCTGTCCCTCTCTCTCTCTCTCTCTGACGAGGCAACACATGATTAATAACAGCCTGTGGCTTCCAGGGTTTGTCACTTGAAAGGCCTTGCATGTGCGAGAGCGTGCAGGCGAGGACCGTGAGGAGGAGAGTTCACTTCACACAGAACCGTTGCCTCTTCTCCTCCACATGATAAATAAATAATAGCAGCTCATTAATCAGCCTCAGACTGACGGTTGGCCGGTGCGTTGCTGCTGCAGCAGAAGCAGTGGGATGCTCACACTGGGTAGGAGTGACCCGCCCCGCAAACAGTGAGGACCTCATTGACCTTATTAGGGCAGGGAGGGGTTCTCGAGACCCAAAAGATATGTTTTTGTATATATAGTCTCTGTCCAAAACAGTTACTTTTCAGGATTCAAATGAAAAAATATATCAATTTTGTGTGACGCTGTAGTATGATCAAGTGTCGCGTTAATTTTCGAAAAAACACAAAAAGATGAAGATTCATGGAATTACATATTTATTTTTGAAAAAGAAAAGGAAATATTTTGAAACAATAATCTATAAAAACGTTCAAAAAGGGGCACGGTGGCGCAGTCGGTAGCGCTGTCGCCTCACAGCTAGAAGGTCCTGGGTTCGATTCCCGCCGTGGGCGCTGGGGGCGTGTCTTCTCTGCGTCATCAGCGCCCGTACCCCAGGTGGGGTTGGCGAAAGGGCCCACTCTCTGTGGAGTTTGCATGTTCTCCCCGTGTCTCCTAGGGTAGTTAATACCCTCACAAAAACATGTAGTAATCATGGTCGCTTATACCGCCTCCCCCATGACAGCCGGGGCGCCTGATGGAGGGGAAAGGAACTGGTTGGAATAACGTGTTCCTTCCACGCGCTACGTCCAACCGGGGAAACTCCCCCCTGTCAGGTGACAAGTTTGTCAGTTGGCTCTCATGCATTGAAGGAGGCATGAGCTCGGCTCTAGGCTCCCTAGGCTGGCGGGGGGAGTGTAGTGCCAAGGATCACTTAGATAATTGGCACCGGTTGAAAAATTATTCCAAAATCGTGGGATAAAAAAATAATGATAAAAAAAAAAAAAACGTAAACAAAATTAAAATTATTACTTGCGTGCGAACCATACAAATTGACCTGCGACCCAAAAAACTTTTTGGGAACCACTGCTTTACTGTAGGTCAGAACTCTTTACAAAATGAAACGCTGAAAGGTGCTCGCTCACATCGCTGCACACACATATCCTCCTGGCGTGTCCTAGTCCTCGTCCCATTCGGACCGAAAAGTTAAATCACCCCCCACCGCACCACCACACCACCACACCACCAAATGAAAGAGGAGGGCGATGGGGAGATCAAGCCACGGACACCGGTTGCTGGCTATGTCAGTCCATCCGTGAAAGAGCTGATTATGTAGCGTTTCAGAAGATGGAACAGAGGCGAGCGACAATGGCAATCCCCCAGAGAAGACGAGGGGGGCCGAGATTGAAGGTGACATTAACTAGGTCATTTCCCCCCGCCGTTCTCCTCTGTAATGCCTCATCAGCCGAGGACGACTTCAAACGACCGAGCGAGCGTCTTGCGGGAGGTATTTATCTTGCATGGCGCGGAGGAGTGTCCTTTGGACATTTGCAATAACAAAAGGTTTTCCAAGAAATCTAATATGCAGCATATTTTCAAAACACCCCCAGATACATAAATACCATATTGACTCTACTTGCTTGTTGAGATATCGCCACAGCAAATTCTTCATGTTATTTACTTCTAATAATTTAAAGACATTCCTGCAAGATTTGTATGGAATTATTTTGATATATTTGAATACATAGTAAGTCAATGGGTCGATTTGATTTGATAAATCTTTTCATGTATTGAAGAATATAATTCTCTACCCGTTAAACATTTGAATGTTTTCATTTACATTTTAGTTACGCACAATAAAATGATCTAAAACAGGGGTGTCAAACTCCTTTTAGGTCACGGGCCTGATTGGTTGAAATGTGACTTTGTGGCTTAACGTTCCTCTGTGTGCACGCATGCAGCACCAGGCAGTGAATCAAGCAAAAACAATGAAGACATGAATAACAACACAGAGATTTAGAAAACGAATCAACTAAAAGCGAGAGTAAAGAAATAAGTCTTGAGCTGTGCTTTAAAGCCATCCACAGAGGGTGCCTGTCTTAGGTGTAATGGAGTTTATTCCAAGCCATCGGCCCGTAGAAGCAGAATGCTGCTTCACCGTGTTTTTTTATATGACATTTTAGGCACTTCGACTAGGCCAGTACTAGAAGACCTGAGGGGGCGGTTTGGAACGTATCTAGGCAGGCAGTCATAGAGGTAGGAAGGTGCCAGACCATTGATAGCTTTATAAACAAGTAAAACATTTTTTTTTAATCAACCATTTGTACACTCTCAGAGTTAGTCTCAGAGTTACACACCCGTAAGGGGCCATTTGGAACACCCTCAAGGAACCATGAGGGTCCCTGGACCCCAATTTTAGACCCACTGGTGTAGCAAAGTGTTTCCAGTGAGCCAATATGCACAGTATCAGCACCCTGACTCTGTTTGACCAGAATGGAACTGAGCCTTCATTAGTATCATTGGCAACACCTGTGAATTTCTTCACAATATGGCTGCTTTGCATAAAGCCTATTCTTTCTTTTTGTCCCTGCAAAAGAACAAGCCCTCAGGCCCCCATGGCCTAGTGTTTAAAGTACATTCCAGATATAGGCTCTAATGTACCCTGACAGTTCCACATTCCCTGTCTCTCTCTCCCTGTTTCCTGTCACTCTTCACTGTACTATCCAAAACTTTTTGTGTTTTTTTTTTAGTAAATGAACGCCCTACTACAGCGTCACACAAAAGCATCACAAGTAGCTGATCCGCAAGCTCAAAACACGTTGTGAAACGACGTTTTGAGCTTGTAGATTTGCTACTTTTGCTACTTTTGAATTTGAATCCTGAAAAGTTTTTGGACATATTAGGTTTCCACCCGACAGAGACGATATAATACTATAAAAGAGTGAACTCTGGCACTGCTACCGGCGTAAATCACTATCCCCTAGTCTCCTCCCTCAGCAGGCTTAATTGAGGGAGAGTTTGCAGAATACTAATAAACAGCTTCCATTTGGGAAATGTGAACATTCCTCTCCCTGCATCTGCCAATGTTTCATGCCTGTGTGCAATGTGAGATCTATTGGTGGTCAAACCCCCTGAGGAGAAAATATGGATGAGGGTATTTCCACCCACAACAGTCTCTCTCTTACTGAGTGAGAGTATATAAAAATGCTAATAGACGGCTTAAATTATTTGGGGAAAGTGAAGAATTGGCTTCCTCACTTCCTTCGTAATGCCAATGGTCAATGCCCACGTGCAAGTTCAGATCGATTGGTCGAAGGACACACATTTTATAGTAATAGGATAGTAGGCTACAAATGCACTGAACAAAGGTAGGATATGCACATCCCCATAGTTTTTTAAACAGGATGCTGGACCCAAAAATAATCAAGTGAAGAAAAAGGGAATGTCCGCACACGATAAACTGCTCTCCCGTCTTTTTGTATTTATTTAACCAAAAGTGAACAACGTTTGGCCCATGTAGGGCTTCATCAGGTTACAGGCGTATGGCTTTGGAACCCTCAAGTAGGTCAGAGTCAGTGGGTGTCATCACTCAATCAGTTACTAAAGTAATAGGTAGGCTGCAGTTAGCCTTGCGTAGCCAGACTACGGTATATCACTCCGTGGATATGAGTCTGGTGCTTCTATGTGGAACATTTTTTTCCCAAGGGGCGGGATCAAAACAATGGCTCTGGACGCAATTGGTTAGACCTACAACCAACTACCAATTACAGTCACCCATAGACAGTCTCCCACGTTTTAGTACCACTACCACTACCACTATTTTGTAAAAGAAGAGGACACTTCTTCCAAGTAGAAGCCACACCAAATTAGAGTAATACGTTCCCACGTTTCCAAACAGGCCAGCATTATGCAAGAGATATTTTGATCTTACCCAGATGAGAGAGGGGGGGGGGCGGAAATGTTCTTGTAAGTACTACTGTGCCGTTCATTAAAGCCCCTCACTTCTTCTGTAGCGATTCTTCTTGGCCTCACACTTGGCGATTAATCACTGTATCCAACATCTGAAACTCAGGGAATAGTTTGGTCCAAATGAAATCCATCATTCCACGGGATTTCCTCAGTCAAGGTGGTCGTGGCAAAAGGTTGAGCAGCCTCAAGAGCGCTGGGGGCACTTGGTAACGGAGTGCGCAATGAATTGCTCACAGCCTACCCAACATGTATAAAACAATTAGAAGTAATAAGGGCACTGAGGAGGGCAAAAGTCAGAAGAACTGGTGCACCGTACCTGTGAGTACCGGCCCACTTCAACAACTGTCTTGCATGATAACATTAAACACATTTCATTGCTGTCTGGCAGAAACCTAGTACGTCTAAACGTGTTCCTTTTGACCCGTTAAAACCAGGAAAGAATCTGTAATTTTAGATTTTAGCGTTGGTTATTCAAAAATAGCAGATTTACAAGCTCACAAGCTTGTATATCTGCTATTTTTGAAAAATCTTGAAAGTGAAACATTTTGAATAATTTTAAATGTTTTAACACAAATCTTCTGGGTGTCCCTCCCTGGAACAAAACCTTTTCAAAAAGGGGTCCACAGCCAAATATATTTATCCATTTGGGGGTCCTTGTCATGAACAAGTTTGAGAACTACTGATTTAGAGGGCATTTGTAATATCGGCCTTGGGTCCTAATAGGTTAAGGAAATGCAATAAAATAAAGAACCAATGTGTAGTTATGTAGTTATTATTTTGACACAAGCTCTTGTTAACACATCGGGTGCCAGAGGTATTAAAATATTATACGTTCAGTGCCTGCATTTCTTCCATCAACTTGCGTTGATACGTTTCGTGCTGTAGAAGCCCCGACGCGGAAGTGCATGTAAACAAGCGTGCGTGCGAAACGGCGGAGGGTCCCGACTAACGCCTGGAACAATAATATTTCTGACACGATCCTCCATTGCAGAGTGATCGCCGATCGAAAACGGCTCGCTTCCGACACTTTAAAAAGAAATGGAGATACAGTATTAAGCTTTTAGTCAAGGAGTTAACATTGGAGAGGCCAACCGGAAGCATTTTTGACATGGATCCATATCCGGCCTCTCCTTCTCAGAGACTCCTTGGATGATCCCAATAAAAATAAAATTGGGTCAAAAACGGTCCGGACCGTTTTCGGCACTCCTCGTTTGGATTATGAAAAACGGTCCGGACCGTTTTTGGCAGTCAATGTGTTAATACTTTTCATTGGTTCAATATTCATAAAACTCACAGACACACTGAACTACTTTCACTTTTACTTTCAATGTTTTTGAAAGGTCACAATGCATAAAAATAAAAACAATCATTGTAAAAATCTCCTTCAAGGTCCCTGATTCTCTCTGTCTTAACCTAAAAAAGGTGGGGGGGGAGGAATGGTGGGCGCCGCGGTGTGGCAGGTGCTTTCACACACCGGATGGTTACCCGCTGCCTCCACTGTTCTTTTTCATTTACCCCCCAAATCATTCCACGGGCCGCTAGTTTGACACCACTGATCTAAGAAACAAAAAGCATTTCTAATGATAATGTGTCCTTGAATTATACCTTCTCAACAGGGTTCTGGTGTACGTGTCCTGAAATAATTTGTTTGTTTCAATCGTTTATTTTTTCAGACTTCGACCACCACGGTGCTCATGGTGGTCACTGACGTGAATGATAATGACCCCACGTTTGACCCCGCGCGACCCACCAATCTGACCGTTGTAGAGGAGGAGGCAGGTGTGTTCGTGGGTCGAGTCACGGTGAGTAACACTTGTCACTTAACTAAATAGTTTTCATTCAAACAGGTTTTTCAGGCAATATTGTAACGGCACTACTTTCTTCTTGTGAAGTCGTATTGAACGCGACCGATTAACAATATTTCCGTTACCACGAGTGTCCAGTTCAAATCATGAGGCAGCAATTCCGGTGCAGTTGGTTTACATGGTTTACTTTTAATCTTAAATCTTAAAATTCAACTTGTTTTCTTTTGAAATGTATTGTTTCTTCACATTTACAATGTGCTAATACATAAATTAGCTAAACTACATTGGGGCAGATTTGTCCCAAGCAGCAGCAGCAGCCATCCCTGTTGACTGGCCCTGGTTCAGCTCTGCCGGGCAGCAAGACTTTTCTAATTACTGTCGTAGATTAATTGCGGTTGCTGTTTGACAGTGGATTAATCACAGAAGGATTCAGGCAGACATCCTGTGTGTGCATGCATATATGTGCCAGCTCAACGGGAGATGCATGGAACATTCTTTTCTTCTTACTGCCTTTTTGTAAGCTCAACAGAGGTAGACGTTTGCCTTTTGTTAAGTTCTCTTTAGAATTATTGTTGCCTAAATGAAAAAGCATAATACAACATGTGTTAACATCCATAGTGGGACTGGTATAACTATTCAGGCCAGGAGTCCCAAACCCAGCCTGGCCACTTTGCCAGCTGCCACAGATGGAGCATTCAGGCTGTGTGTCCACCAAAGCGTTTTCCCCCTGCTGAAAACACAAGGCGCTGTCCTAGAAACTCTTCCGAACAGCCAGAGTAGAACATATACAAACTCTGGGTGCCCACATCAAAAAGGCAGACGTTAATGTGCAGTGCAGAATAAACACTCAGCTGCCTCGTCATGCAACTGGCGTTTCCAGTACAGCGTAAATGCACAGCGTTCCAATTGAACACTATTCAAAACTTAAACTGCACTCAGGAATGAAACACCTGGGTGGACACGGCCCCTTTAGAGGGCACTTTATTTGTAAAGAGCTTTTAGAAACAGGGTTACCAAGTCAATGTATACCAGGAAATAAATGTGGCTAGAAGAGGCAATAAAAACAATGTAAAAGTGTTAATATAAAAGTAGATTCTCAGAAGTGATGTAAAAGACGACACTGACTTTTGCTAGATCCTCAGGCAGGGCATTCCAGAGCCTGAGTGCCCGGGCTGCAAAGGCCATATTGCCCAACAATGGGCCTAGGGTCTTACGGCCGATCTACACCAGAGAATTTTCGCACACACGCACATACACGCACACACGCACTTTTAGATCCAGTCATATTTTAAAGCCTGCGTATGCGGGACTCGCATATCCGCGCGCCTGGTGTAGCCGGTATAATTGATATCAATTGGATCTAAACAAACGCGCTGTACGCGCCACGCATGCACTCGCTTTTAAAAGTCTGGTGTAGATGCAGCGTTAAGGGCTGCTCTCACGCTCATACGGGACCAGCATATCTACAATGTCTGTCTGCAGGGCAGTGAAATCTTTAAATAAATTCACCGGCAACCGCAGTGAAGAGAAGTTAACCACTAAATACGTTGGGAGTAAAACAATATCATTTTCATGACAGTTGAAGACCTCCAAACGATGCAGATTACATTCAGTGCCGGCTGCAGACAGTAATAAGCAGGGGGGCATTAATTATTCTAGGGGGGGCACCTGCCTGTCCCTCACGCACGCGCGCGCAGCGCGCGTGCGTGAGGGACCCGTGCGCGCCGGCGCGAAGCGCCGGCGCGAGATTTTTTCCGGTTATTGGATGGATATTTTACTTTTTTGGGGTGTTTTGTAACTCTATTTCGGTTAATTCGGTTCATTTACCTTGCCCCTATATGCACCAACAACAAATACAATTACAGCATTAGGCCTATAATGTCTTTAATGTAATGTCGGCATTGCATCTCCACAGGCACAGACTCCACAGCGGGAGAAAAAAAAGGCAGGCTATACTGCGCTGCGCTGCGCTGCGCTGCTTGAAAACAATTTAAAAAATAAAAACATCTGGCCAATCTGAACTGGGGGGGCACAAAGTCTAATCTGGGGGGGCATTGCCCCCCAATGCCCCCCCATAGGGCCGACACTGATTACATTCATATGCTCTTTGTACTGTATGTATATCCTCCCCCTTTTCTGATCCATGCTCTGAATTTCTCAATCATGCACCCTTTCGGGCTTAACAGTCAACAGCAGCACACATAATAAGACATACAGTAAACAGTGTCTTTTTTTTCCTCTCTTCCATTCATGCAATCTTTCATCTTTGATCCCCCTCCTTTTAATTTTGTTCTTAAAGTTCCCCTCCAGTCAAAACATCTTGGAGACATGGTGACTGACTATTCAGTGTATGTTCAAACCTTAAAACCAGAGCAGCCGTTCACATCACATTTACATTCTTCCACTGGATGTGGGAGCTTCTCTGCACTTCCTCAAAAATCTGCGCCGGCTGTATGATGTCACCAATCCCACAAACACATCTTTCTTGGTCCAACGTGCCACTTTGCTTTGAGCAGTATAGTGGTGGTGGGCGAGACGCAACGAGGTCATTAGCATATTATTTGAATATTCATAGATCCAGAATGTCTAAATCTGTGGTTCTCAAAGTGGAGTCTTTTAAAAGTGAACCAATGTAGACCAACAGCACTGGAATTGCTGCCTGGTGATGCTTCTTCTCGACCACTTTTTCCTAGGTTTCTCTCAACGTTTTACTTTTCCCTGTTAAAAGTTTTTCCTTCTTTTCTCTGAAAAACGATTTATTTGCCATGCCATGCTCCCTAGACTCGAGGGAGCATGTGGATGTGCACAGCAGTGTTGGTAATGCATCCTCTGGGCAAGGGCATAGATAGAGGATGAACCCTACTTGGTGACCTAATGGCCTGTCCTCTAGCGCTACCCGTGGGCCAAATGTTTCCACTTTGAAGGCACTTCTTATTTTCTTTTTTACCTTTTGTATTTTGTTCTTTCTTCCGCTCGGAAGGCAAGGCTCTAAGGATTGCACTGTTACTCAAAGTTCAACCTACTTTGCTCTGCTTGGTTGTCGGAGCAGCACAACCTCTTGAGACCTTTTAGGTTTTATTTGTGTTTTATTTCTTATTTTTTTCAGAAATATATAGCTAGCATCTCCAAGCTGGATCCCAGTGAATTTTAATGCCGTTGCTTTACTCCAGCCTATCCTTGATGTAACGTCAGAAAGTCCTATACTTTTCAACACTACATGGATGCTTATGGCCAGGTAATAAGTTCAGACGTGCGCTCTGTTAGAAACTGAAGTCCAAACCGTAAAGTTGATTTTAGCAAAATGGGTGATTTATTCTCCGTCACTTTCAGCATACAAAACATAAATAAAACGTAAACTTAAATGCAAGGGAATACAGCCAAACAGTCCTCCCAACACAGTTCTCTGGAGCACAGTCTAAAACTGTGTGCCTCTGCCACAAGCAACACCTGCGCTTGATTACTGAACCTGTTAAATACCTAGGCAACCCTTGGCCTTGGCCTTGACCGCGCCCCGCAGACGCAGTGACGTCATCAAGAATGAGAAACAACAGAGTCGTACATATATGGCTCTAACACACCAGCCCCTAATTGCTACTGGTGGAAAAAAACAGAGCAATTAAAACAAAATTCACAAAGAGCCATAGAAACCAAAATACAGGTTATAAACTCAGGCAATATTCAATTGCAAATCCAAAAACTCAAAATTGGGTTTAAATCTGTACCAGATTTTAGTTTGGGCACTTTTCTCAATCCACTTTTATTATTTGCTCTCCCTTCAGTCTTCTGTTTGTTAGATTTGACATCCTTTAAGTCTCCATTTTTCCCTTAAGGAGGATGAAGTCAGAGACCTGTTTTAGCTCCTCATGTGTCTTCTGCTTTGAGCCTTTTCTTTCTTGAGCTCTGCCATCGTCCTTTCTTTCTCCTACTTTGGGTTCTTGCTGCTGCCTTCTTGGCGGCGGGCTTCTTGGCCTTCTTTGGCTTTTTAGCCATGGCAGGTCTTTTGTGCTCTTCTGCGTTGAGTGGCTCTTGCACCACCCTGTTCAGCTCGGGACTCTTCCCAATAGCCGATTCTTCCTTCTGGCCCTTTTTCCCAGAGGAAGAGAGCACTTCACAAGTTGGCGGGTCAACTTGATCTTTGACCTCCCTGACAGCTGCTGCCCTTCGTCTCTTCTTCTTAGTGATAGTTGAGTCTGCTGATGGTTCATTGAACTGGCTACTGACTGTGCAGTTAACAGTAACCGTGGGGCAACCACTCCCACTATGCAGGTCCTTACCCTGTAAAGGACCATTGATTATCCACCCCAGTAGGGTTCTGACAGCATAGGGTCCCTCCCCATGGCTGTTAACCACCTCCCTCGGTTCCATTAACTTGGAGGTATTGGTACCGATTAGCAGGTCCACATTAGCTGATATTCGAGGGATCTGGATACCTTGGAGATAAGGCCACTTATCCAGCTCCTCTTCACTGATCAGGTTGTCAGTAGACACAGGCATTTCCTTTTGGGTGAATACGACAGGAAGTTCGAAGAAAAGCCTACCAGTAAATGCAGATACTTGCAGGCCATTCACCATGTAGCTAGGTACCGTCTTACTATGACCCACAGTGCGCAAATTGATTTTTGTTCTTTGGCCTTCCATGTTCAATTTGTTTGCCAGCTGTTCCGAACAGAAAGTACCTGTGCTTCCTGGATCCAGAAAAGCATATGTCTTGACAATTTTGCTGCCCTTTGAGCACTTCACTTGTACAGGCAGGATGGGAAGTATGCCGTGGTTGCCAGCCCCTGTATGGCCACAAGTGGATGTTGTAATGCAACAATCTGATATTATTGTTGTCACTTCGGTATCTTCCAGGCTGCTCTCCACCTCCTTCCTCTCCATATGTAGCACGCTGGGGTGTGTTTTGTTGCAGTGCGAGCAAGTAATGCGCCTGTCGCAATACCTGCTCATGTGCCCTGTGCACAGGCAACCGAAACACAGGCCCTTCTCCCTTAAAAAGTCCACCTTCTCTTGGTGGGCCTTCGTGGCCAGTTCTGGGCATTGGTCCAATACGTGCGCACGTGTGCAATACAGACAGGTGCTATGCAACTTACTCTGGTGTGGCTCTGTTTTAGATTCATCATTAACTGCCACATGAGTTGCAAAACTGTTTTTGTACAGTGACTTTATTTGAGGTTGAGTTTTTGGTTTAATTTCTCCTTTAACCAGAGGAGTGTCTTGGATGTCACCAAAGACAGGATCGGAAGTGATTTTGACCTGTAGTTCAATAAACTTCACAATGTCTGTGAAGCGAGCTCTTCTCTTTTGCTTGTCAACGATGTCACATGCTTTACCTCTCCACTGTTCCCTGAGCTTGTACGGGAGTTTCTGTATGAGAGCTTTCATGTTAGTCGGCATGTTTAGCTCCTCCAAATACTGCAGTTCCTCCATAGCATTCGAACATTGCCGCAAGTACAGTGCGTACGCTTGGAGACCTTTGGCATCTTCTGTCTTGACATTTGGCCAAGCCATGATTTTGTCCATGTAAGCTGCCGTTACTCTTAATGGATTCCCAAAATGCTCCTCGAGTAAGTCTTTGGCCAGAACATAACCTCTCGCCGGGGGCATATGAAGGCAACTGCGTACCAGCTCTCTTGGCTGTCCCTTAGTAAACTGCTCAAGATAATACAAACAGTCGCCCCGGTCATTGGTTTTAGCCTCCACACAATGTTCAAAAGCCTTTATGAATATTCGAAATTGCAAAGGATCACCATCAAAATCTGGAATTTGTCTTTGAGGTAGGGACTGAGAGGCTTGTGTTTGCACAAGCAGTGCCATCATTTCATTTTGCCTTTGAAATATATTGTAGAGATCTCCTTGAGAAGATGATAGAGCTGTATGGGGTAATTTTTGCCTTGTTAGCCTTTCCACAGGCTTCCAAGTTGATGTGTGAAATGGTGGTCTATTTTGTTGATTCTTACGAGCTGCATCCTTGGCTTTGTGATGCTCAGATGTGACATATTTTGGCGGTGGCTGAACCTGTTGTGAGGATTGCTGTTTACCGAAAGTAGGCACGCTTTTAGGTTTAGCACCTTTCCTGAAATAGGACTCCATACCATCCGATTTCCTGCCAGTAACACTGGCCTCCTGGAAGACTGATATTTTGGCATCAGAGGCTGCTATTTGAGCGTTCAGCTCCAGCTCCTCCTTTCTCCTCCTCAGAGCTTCAGCCTGTTCCTCCACCACATGCACCTCCTTTAGTGCAGCAGCACGAGCCACGAGTGCGGCCTTTTCCGCCTCTGCTTTTATGCGTGCAGATGAGGTGGATGACTTTTTACTTGAAGCGGTGGATTTATGGTGTTTTGAATGAGCTTTGGATGCAACAACGGAAGGAACATTTGAAATGCTGTCATGGGGCTCAATAATAACTTCATCAATATTTTCACCGTTGCCGGCGGCAACAAAACCATCATTGTCAACCTCATCATCAAAATCACCATCATCATCATCAAAATCACCATCATCATCACCACCAGGGGAACCTTGTACCTTGCATGTAAACCTGCCTTCATTCACAGCCTCGATGAACCCATCAAAATTCAACATTTTTGCATCATACCATGTTTGGTGCTTCTTTGCTTCAGCCTCAGGCAGCAAACCCATTAAAGTACCTTGAACCTTTTTGGCTTCACCATATAACCCCATAAATGATGTGCGAAATATATAATTTGCCTCATTTGCATTTTGCTCCTTAAACAAGGCAATGATGTCTTCCTTAATTTTCAAAAGTTTATTCAGTTTAGCCTTTCGCTCCTTCTCCAAACCATCAATTTTCTCCAACCATGCTTTGGGTGTAATTTTTACCATGCGTTTCCCCAAAGCCCCATCACCACCAACCTCAAGTTCCACCTCTTCATCAGCGCAAACTTGCGCCTCCCCTTTCTCCATAATAAATAAATAAAGTCAATGTTCCGTGCTCCTCCCGCAATACACAGTCTTGTCCAAACAATACGCCTTAACGCGCAATGTCTTTTTTAAGGCGCTTGTTACCAATGCATTGGGTTTGTTTATGTTAGTGTGCACACATTTTTACAATGGCCATTGTTTTATCGGCGCTGCGCCGCTAATCGTACCTGACCAACACACTGACGTCCGTCAGTGTACGAGATTGTGGTGTTGTAGGTCGGAGATGGTGCGCACCCAACGTGCGGTCCGGTCCAGTCGCGCTCTCCGCTGGGCTGGCTGCTGCTGGCGTGCGGTGTCGTCTGTCAGATGTCCCCCGTTCGCTCCTGTAGCTCCGGGTGGCGATCGCTCACAGAACCGCACCTCGCAGCTGACCGCCCGCTGGTGGCCCGCTGATCGTCCGCTGTGGGTCCCCGTCTCCGCCGTGGTGGCTCCGTCGCCTCCGTCCACACAAACACACACGGCCTGTCCGTGCGCGTTCCAAACGAGCCTCGCTGATGTGATTTGCTCCCAATAAACAAATCACCCTGAACTGAGGTAGTTTTAGACCTAAATGTAACGTCAGAAAGTCCTATACTTTTCAACACTACATGGATGCTTATGGCCAGGTAATAAGTTCAGACGTGCGCTCTGTTAGAAACTGAAGTCCAAACCGTAAAGTTGATTTTAGCAAAATGGGTGATTTATTCTCCGTCACTTTCAGCATACAAAACATAAATAAAACGTAAACTTAAATGCAAGGGAATACAGCCAAACAGTCCTCCCAACACAGTTCTCTGGAGCACAGTCTAAAACTGTGTGCCTCTGCCACAAGCAACACCTGCGCTTGATTACTGAACCTGTTAAATACCTAGGCAACCCTTGGCCTTGGCCTTGACCGCGCCCCGCAGACGCAGTGACGTCATCAAGAATGAGAAACAACAGAGTCGTACATATATGGCTCTAACACTTGAAATGCTTCTTATACGCAACATCTACATGTATATTACGGAATGTGTCTTGTTAATTACCCACTGGAAAAATAATCAATGCAATCCATGCCATTGTTAATGGGACATTTTTTTTCCCTGGATGGAGTGAAAAGTAGAAAAGTGGAAATTCTCACTTTTGCGCTTGGATGCCCTTCAGCTGTGTCTGGGAAACTATTGACGTTTTTTGGTTTGTTTATGTTCCTTGAGAAATCCATTCTGGGAATGAAAATTTACATTCAATTGAGAGTTCTTTGAAAAGTAGAGCAGTTTGGTGGCCCTATATTGTCCTAAATTCTTACTTTTCTTGAGTGATATGTAGTCTGCTGTCAGTAGATATATTTACAACTACAGCCTGGGCATTACATTTCACAAAATACCAATACAAAATAGACATTTTGCAGACATTTTCCTTCACTGAGCCACTTAAATATTTTTGTTTTGTTTTCCCCAAATAAGAATAGCATGTTAAAGTTGTGTAAAACTAATTTAATCAGAATTTGAATTTGAATCTCTTTCTCTCTCATTTGACGGCTGTAGATAGTATAATTATGTGTTTACAAAACTAAAATAAAAAACCCTCAAAAGATTCATGTATTGTTTACATGACTATGCCTCTCCATTTAGTGTAAATTGATTTCAATCCGGTGTTGTTGCCACTGTAAGATCAGAACTTTAAACTTAATTTGTGAAGCATGTTTAAAACAGCCGTGGTTGTACTAAAGTGCTGTGCATTCGAAGCAGCAGAAAAGAGGCAAACAAAGCACAAAGGAAAGCATTTACAGAAACATTTACAGGCATTTTGGCAAAAAGAAAAAACAAGTTACAGCAACGGCCAGGGTCAACTAGGAGGATTTAAAAACATCTACAGCACTGACAGGGCAAATCTAATATGGAGGGATAGGCTAGTCTAGAGCCTGGGGCCAGCCACGTCAAAGGCTCGAACCAATCACCCCTGCTTTATTTTTCGCCTACATATCGGGAACGAGCAGCGGTTAGCTGCTCAGCCGACCTCGGAGATGGAGTTGGAGTGTGGGGATGTACGAGGTCGGCAAGATAGGTTGGAGCCAGCCCACGGAGAGCTTTAAAAACAAATAACACAAGTTTAAAAAATCAATTCTAAAACAAAACGGGGAGCCAATGGAGCAAGGCCAGGATGTGGTCCTGTACCTTTTGGTCACTGGTGAGGAGACGTGCAACTGCATTCTAAACCAGCTGCAGGCGGTTTAGTGATGCCTGGTCTAAACCGGCATATGGAGAATCACTGCAATCTGTCCTTAAGATGAAAATAAAAGCATGAATTAGGTATAAAATAGGGCTTAATTCTATTGTATTCTTGGTCTATTCAAAAATAGCAAATGTACAAGCTACTGATAATGAGTTATTTTACACTGCACTGAATGAACCTGCAGGCTGGAATCCACAGACACAGTCAAATCCTGAGTATCAATTTATCTCTAAAGTGTAAAAGAAAAAGGGTAATTTCTTTCGCATTTGGAGTCAAATTCACACTCCGGATTGTACTGTGTACCAATAAGCGGCAGGCAGACAGATGCTGCATGCCACTGAAGATGACTGCATAGTCAATGCAAACACATAACGCCATTAAGTAGCTTAATACTAACCCCTGAGGCATTGTGGATTATCACTATGGCCTTGAATGGAAGCGTACCCCACCTGTTCTCATTTTATATGCACACAAACACACTGGAGCGTTTTACCAGGCTGTCACACTCAACAGCATGACTGCATGCATTGGTATTCATCGCTGTCGTCGGGCAGAAAACCTTGTATATCCATATTTATGTTCCTATGCTCTTTCTTTTGAGGGGGGGGGGGGGGGGGTTAAAAGTGGCCCAACCCATTTAGACATGAGGCCAATTCTAAAAACTCCTTCTACATCCTGACTTGAGTTTTCTGAAAAACTTCAAATATTTATTCAAAAATTTAAAAAAATATATGTTGCTGTATTTGGGTTCCCAAGTTGAAAGGTATAGTTACGTAATGGGTCTCCAGGTCTAAATGGAGGACTAGTTCACCCCCCAAAAAATACTTAATACACAAATAAGTGTTTAAAGCGTTCCTCATTTACCTTGGGACCCCCTGGAACCACTTAATGGACCCCTGGGGGTCCCTGGGCCCCACTTTGAGAACCGGTGCACTGTAGTATACAGTATGATAATGGTATGCAAGGATGCAATTCCATCGACTCATAGTTTAATCGAATAACTGAAAAGCAATTTCTTATATATATTTTGTATTTCTTACTGTGTATATCAACGCATCAACATGAATGAATTCTAATATATATCCATAATATTATGTATTATACTTTGTTGTCAATGGTGGTGTGCTAAAATTGCAAAAATAACCGATATAGCCTACAGGACAAATGTTGCAGTATCGCGTATTGTACGTTTTTAGATCTGCTATTTTTATCATGCATTGATCCTTATCAAGACATAATGGTGCTATTGATTAGAAGTCAGATCTCCCAGCCCTACATGATGCTACATTGTTCCATGCAGCAGTAATGTGTCAATAACTACTAGAGGACACATGGATTAGCATTCATGTCAACTGCACCATAAGAGCAGCATGCAGTTATGTCAGCTAATCAGAGAGGCTGCTGAGCACAGTCCGAGATGTTAACAAAGTTGATATAAGGCAAGGCAATACAATGCATGTCAGACAACTCGGACTGCCTCTTCCATGGGCAGAGAGGGAGAGAGCATAAGATTGCACTGTGTGGGCATATGGCTCTTAAAGGCCTTCATATCATAGACTAATAGAAAACAAATCTCAAAGAATGATACTTTGATATGTTTTTCTTTGTTTTTTTGATGGGCCCTAGTATTATTTTTTTTAAGATAAAAACATATATATATATATATATATATATATATATATATATATATATATATATATATATATATATATATATATATTCAATACCGTGAAATACTGTATACCGCACTATTTAGTTTCATACCGTACTGTAAAACTTCATACCTTTACATGCCTATTATGTATAGCCAACAATCAGACAAATCGGTTGGACATATTTCATTTTGATTTGGTGTCATAATTAAAGTTAATGTTGATTTGGCACACTGACTATCAAGAAAATGAAAACATGACACTTCATCTCAAAAAGGTTACCGACCCCTCTTCTATGCAAACCATAACCCATTAAGACGTGAGGCCGGATCTACAAATGCCTTCTAAATCAGTAGTTCCCACACTTTCAAGATTAAAAAAAAAATAGCAGATGTAAGCATGTACTGTATCCAACGCAAAAATCTAAAATTACACTGATTCTCTCCCGGTTTTAGTGGGTCATGGCAGGAAGACATTAAAACTGTATACCTTGAGCATCTGTTTACTTATCGCGAGTCATATCATCGTCACCATATTCAACGATGTTATCGCATATCGCATGTGTACCTAATATCATGCAGCCCTAGTCTGGAGGGAACAGTTATGTTCCACTTCACTTGACTTTGTCAGGCTAAATTGCGGTACTCTTGCAATAGTGTGACATAATGTGAGGTAGCACTGTGTTATTATTTTGCAGACTCATTAACTAACCATAGTGACAGCATAATTATTGTGTCACATTTGATCACGGCTAAGTTACTCTATAATAATTCATTCCAATCTTTGATTACAATACATTAAAGCTGTAATTGCAAATGACTAGTCGGCCCACTGCATAAGAAGCATTGGAAATAGCATGGTACATTTCCGTGTGCTTATTTATACTTGAATGTGCGTCAGTGTCGTCAGTGCCGATCTACAAGCTCACAGCGAGTCGCGGCGTGTATTTCGTTGCTGTCGGGCAGAAACCTCTTCTCTCCATATTTTAGCTTTTGGTGTTTTTTCGTAAATTAATGGCAGTATATGATCATACTAGACTGTCACACGAAAGTATCTAAAATGTTGGCAATTTTGTTATTTGAAACGTGAAAAGTAACAGTTTTGGACATAATGAAGTCTTCACCCCACAATTTACCCGAACAGATTCAAGAGGGTTTAATGTCATTCACTCATACAGTTACAGTATACAAGCAGCGACATGTTGGTGTGGTTTGTTACGAGAATGATCAATTTCTAATCAATGGAGCAATTATTTTTTTATTTCTTGTCCACCTTTGGAGTTACATCATGGCAAAGTGGTCTTGCTCTTTAATTTCTGTTCACATTGAATATCTGATTATTAAAACTTCAGCATAACTTGAGTTTCAGCCTGTTTTGATGCAAGAGGGTTGAATTAACTTTTAATTTATCTGAAAGGAGGAATGAAAGTGCTGTTTTCACGAGTCCAGGAAAGAAACTGCCTCCAACCAAGCTTGCGGCACAAAGCACAGAACTGTGTGTCCTCAGTGGAATGCAGACATATTCAGAATCATTAATTGATTCATTGGCTTTGAAATAATTGGATTGCAGCTCCAAAACATATTGCACATGTGTGTGTGCAATGAATCATGGAATGTCTTGCTTTCCTTCCAATGTCCATCGTAGTTGGTCAGCATTGGTGAAAGAAGTACTCAGAATTTAGTTTTTACTTAAGAAACATTTGCTATGTATTAGTAAAAGTACAAAAGGATATACTTAAAGTACCAAAAGTGAAAGTACCCCCAGTTCCATTACTCACAAGACATTGCCGTGCGATGCGTTGTTACTAATTATTTTCCATTGCTAATTCATTCTTTCAAATGTTTTACAGTGCAGGCAGTGTGCAGGCTACTTTCGGTCTGGAATATAAGCGAGCAGCTGCTTGAAATAACCGAAAACATTAATCTGGACAAAGTTAAACGCACTGATGAATTTGCTAGAGGAAATGTAGAAAACATTAATTTGCTGGCTTGGTTCATTTTGGCTTCATGGAATATCTAGTTCCAGACCAGTGGTTCTCAAACTATTTGGCCACGGACCCCCATCTCAAAATATTTTGTTCCAGAGACCCCCAGAAGCAAAGGTTTGAGTTACAAATGTTCGCTTTAAATATATATTCAAAGATTTGCACAAATTTTCAAGATTTTTCAAAAATAGCAGATCGACAAGACCTGCCGTTTTTGAATAGCCAAAGTATACAATATGGTTAAAGTGGTTAAAATGATTGTGAAGCTATATTAACTAATTTTGCTGGGGACCCCCTGGTGTCCCCCCAAGAACCCCTGGGGGTCCCCAGACCCCACTTTGAGAACCAACGGGCTAGACTGTGGCAGTTTGATATATAGCCTATAATCAATATGCCACATTTCAGCTACTATATTGCACATTTTTACTGTAATGCTGCTATACTTATATTTACAATTCGATCACGGATAGGGTTGAATTATGATTTCCTGATGTAGGATAGGCAAGCTCTGCCTCCGGCCTTGGCGTTTGCTTTTCACCCCTTTTTTTCCCCCAATCTGGTCGTTTAGTCGTTTGTGATTACCAATAGATAGAAACTTAAAGTATACTTCGTTAGTTACATTGATCCAAGCCGGAACACAAGCGATCAATTAAAACAGACATGCTCTGAAAATGCATGTGGCCGAACGGCTGCCGTGTTAAGATGGGTGGGCCGCGAACACTTTCAAGATTTTCATGAGGGCCTTGCCGGGAACCGCTTTTAAAAAAACATTAAGGCTAAAGGGATAACACAAAAAAGTCCTGGGGACTTGTTTCCATTGTAGTCCTGCATGTGTATTCAATTCGTCACCATATCATAAGAAATGTACACAATAATACTATGCCATCAACAAGTACAAACCACAATGTACAAAGGAGAAAAGGAAAAACAGCTGCAGTGAATGACACCTTCTATCGATGGGAATTTACATTTACCTCCCCTCGTGGTCTCCTGATAGATGTTTTTTTCAGGCCAGTTTTGAAAGAAACCAGTACACATATACACACATCCGCTGCATTAGAATGTTGCAGAGAAAGATTGCAGGGTTCTGAATTACCCCTTATACAGTGGTGGTAAAAGTATTCACATGTTTTACTTAAGTAATAGTATCAATCCTGCAATGTAGAAATACTCTGTTACAAGTAAAAGTCCAAAAGTATTGGCATCAAAATGTACTCATTGTGCAGAATGTCCCATTTCACAAGTTCAAAATGTATAAAACATCTTTTGAAAATAGCTGATCTACAAGCTCACAATGCGTCGCATTGTGAGCTTATAGATCTGCCATTTTCAAATGGCCGAAATATATATAGGGCTGAAGTGGTTTGTGTGTTTTGTAATAATAATCAAAATCTACAAAGTAACTAGTAACTAAAGTTTTCATATCATTATAGAGGAGTAACATTATAATATTTTCCTCTGAGATGTAGTGGAGTAGAAGTAAAAGTACAGAAAATTGGAAACACTCCAGTAAAAAAAATACCTAAACATTTTACTTAAGTACAGTACTTGAGTAAATGTACTTTACACACCACTGCCCTTATTTCAGAAAGCAAAGAGCTGTGAGGGACGTTTCTGTGCGTGTGTGGTCTCCCACAGCTAGGATGTTATTGTTTGCGCATATTGACATGTTGCTTTTTCATGTGTTTCTCAGAAGACTTTCATCTTCAGGTCGATCTTGTCTCTAAATATTGGTCATGCTGTGTGTGATATTCAAACAGGGAGCGGCTCACAGCAGTCATGTACAGTTTATTCTCTTATTATTCTCGTTCTGCCTCTGCCCCTCGTTGCACTACGTTTCCTTTTTCATCGTTTGTCAGGTGGAAACCTTGCATGTCCAAAACCGTTAATGTTTCGGAAATGGGAAAAAAAAAAACCCTTGTTCCAATGGATCCAATGTAGTTATTATTTAGTTAATACTTTTCATTGGTTCAATATTTATACAACGCACAGACACACTTAACCACTTTAACTTTCACTTAGAATATGTTTCAAAAGTAGCGAAAATAGGCGATTTACAAGCTCACAACATTGAAGCGGTGTGTGCATGCAAGCCAAAACTTCCTTTTTGGCAGGCAATTCAACAGAAGTCAAAAGCTTTATTAGAATGAGAACATTTTTGTGCCAGTCATTTGATGTCAATGATGTGACTCTCGTCTCTCGAGGCATGCCATCACGTCAGGTCCCGCTAGAATCGATAAGAGAATTGATAAGACAAAACCGTATTGATTTCCGATTCTCAATAACTTTGGAATCGATTCCGTCATAGAATCGATCCCCATCCCCAGTCCTACTCCACTAAACATGCTGAATTGCAGTCTCTCGCTCTCTCTCTCTCTCTCCCTCTCTCACACACGCACGCCCGCAAGTGTGCGCGCACACACACACACACACACACACACACACACACACACACACACACACACACACACCCCTGTCTTTTAATTACAACAAATCGCTTCGGAGTCTGTTGGTGTGAATACCGAAACACACACACACACACACACACACACACACACACACACACACAAAACCCACTGGCATACCAATGAGCTGTCATATCCACAAGGGATTAAGAATTTGTAAGGCGACAGTTATTCCCCCCACCCTGTAGAACATCACAGGATGTTGCTGTTTCCAGCTCTCTGATGTGTTTTTTATTTATTTTCTGGGTCCTCGTGAATGAAGAATAAAGTGCATTTCAGGACAGGATGTAGCGTTCGAGGATTTCACCCTTTGATGAAATGCAGAGTTTGCGCAAAAGAACGCACGCTTCTGGCCTTTTGAACTTAGCTAATGATTAGTCCCTGACAAAGACACTTAATTGCAACACGAAGAATAGAGGATGATATTTAAAATTGCGTGAGGGGGAAAGTCAGCTTAGTAATGTTCAGTCACGGCATGTGTAGCAGTGGGTTTGTCTGAATGCTGTCCGCCCCGGCCTGAACATGAAGCAGAACTGTAATGGATCACACCCAAAGGAACTAATAATCTTCTTAAAAAGACGTCACTGCTCGGTGCCAGTTTGTCCTCATACGGGAGAATTCAGGCTTTATTATGGCTCTTAACCTGAAACTGTCCAGAACCTTACTAAATAAAGTACATCAATCAATCACCTCCAAGTTCACAATGAGGTTGGAGGTCAAAAGGGGTGGAGCCTGCAGTCAGCAACACCAGCTAACTCCGGTGGAGTTAGCTGGCTTAGCAGAAAGTTTGAGGATCCAATGGAGTTAGCTGGTTTTGTCAAAAGCGCTTTTTAGTTGTTTAACTTTTTTATTACCAACACACAGACGTAAAGGGTGTTCAATGGCCCTGATTTATGGGAAAAAAATGCAAAAGCGTCAAAATGGAGTTAGCTGTTTTCTATTATGGCTCTTAACCTGAAACTGACCAGAACCTGTGAAGTTCTGGGATGTTTTTTGTTTTCTTTATGTTTCTATTATAACCAGAACCACCCCTCAAGCGTGAGGTACGTCATTTACGTAAAAAAAAAAGAAGTCATACAATAATAGTACAGTAATATCTCTTGTCCTATTCTTCAGTATAGTTCTTGTCCCATTTAGACCTGAGGATTTTCAAAACGCCTTCTAAATCCTAACCTACAGTACGGCTAAAACTTCTATGTTTCATTCTAAAAATGTTGCTAAACCCTGTTGCTATGCACAGGGCATTCCGCATTTTGGTGGCAGAGCAGTAGAATGAGAACTTTCCCATGTTTGTTCTAAATTAACATTCAAGTTTGTACCCCCCCCCGCCCCCCCCCCCCCCCCCTATTTCCCCAGGCCACGGATCCAGACCAGGGGTCTAACGGGGAGGTCCTCTACAGGATAGTGAGCCCCCCGGACCTGTTCACCATCAGCGAGAACGGCAGCATCTACACGCTGGTGCCGCTGGACCGGGAGCTGACGGGCCGATACGACCTGGTGGTGGAGGCCTCCGACGGGGCGGTGGACCCCCGACGCACCATGCTCACCCTCTACATCCAGGTCTAGAGCTATACAACTGCTGATTATGTTCTATTATGTTCTATTGATGCATTTTTAGGATTAACCCATCAAGACCTGAGGCCGGTTCTACAAATACCTTCTAAATCAATAGTTCTCAAACTTTCAAAATGTTTCAAAAATGTTTTTAAAAAAAGCAGTGTACAAGCTCACAGCGCGGCACGAAGTGACGCGCTGTGAGCTTGCATATCTGCTATTTTTTAATAGCCAACGCTAAAATCTAAAATGACACAGATGCTTTTCCGGGTTTTAATTATGAATTACCTTTTATTTTAAATAATATTCTTTATATATAAAAAAATAAGTATATACTCTAGCAACGAATCAATGAACCACTCGATCCCTATTTTATATTTTATATATCTATCCATTTCCAGGTGGCAGACATTGATGACAACAGCCCAGTCTTCTCCCAGGAAGAGTACGTGGTGAACGTGTCAGAGAACAGCCCCGTGGGCACCGTCATCCTGACGCTCAGCGTGAGTCTCGTCTGCCTCTCTCCTGTCTCTCCTCCTGTCATCCGATTTAATGTCGGCTATCCCGTGCGAAAAGATAACCCTGTTAAACCCTCCACATCTGTTTGTAAGATCGTTGTTAATCCAAGCGTCTATTCATCTGGTGGAGTGCACTGCTCCACCGTTACAGAGAGAAAAAACATCAAGCCTGTCATCGGAGTTACCGGTCTGTAACTCAGAGGATGTACAAATGGAACCAAATGGAACATTTTTGGTTCCATTTGTACACCCTTTTGAGTTGAATAAACACAGGGGTGTTTACAATGTAGATTGGGGTTCCGCTATTGTTTAGTTTAGCTCAGTGATTCTCAACCGTTTTAATTTCAAGGACCCCCAATTTGACACGAAAACATTTTCAGTGTTAATTTAACTCTGAGGGTGTACAAATGGAACCAAATGGACCCGTGCAGGGTCCATTTGGTTCCATTTGTACACTCTCAGAGTTGCAGTACACTACAGACCCATATGCGTCCATTTTAGACCTCCGGTGGTCCCCGGACCCCACCTTGAGGAATCCCTCTCTCTCTATTGTTCATGGGTGGGCAGCAAGGATGCGTTCAGCAGCTGCTGCATCAACGCAGTTTTACCACCCTTTAACTTCATTTGGCAGCAGTTTTAAAACGGCATATGCTCCCAGGCTGCAGCACTTAGCATTTCCACATGCAAGCACTAAAGAATCAAACATAAACTGCTCTCTCAAATCGTCGTAAAAGAGCGGAATGTTGGATTTTTGTTGCTGTCGGGCAGAATTAACCTCATATCTCCATATTTCAACAAGTATGTTTTTTTTTCTTCTTTATTCCTGTAAATTAATGGAGTACTTTGGCATAGACAGTGTCACACAAATGTAGCCGATCTACATGCTCACAACGTGTCGCGATGTGTCGCGCTGTGAGCTTGTCGATGTGTCAGTCAGTCTGTGCGTTTTAACAAATATTAAACCAATGAAAAGTATAAACAAGAGCTTACAACAAAAAAATAATTGGATCCATTGGTTCCACAGGTTTTTTTTTTTTTTTTTTTTTTTTCATTTCCTGAAAAGTTAGGATTTTAGTTTCCGCCCGGCAGCAGCAAAACATTTTGTTCGTTTGACAGGAGTCTCAACCACATTTTATACTTATTTTTTGGGTCTTATTTTTGGTGTCTACCCCCTCGACAATCACTAACGTAACGCTCCACGAACCAGGGAAAGTGTTGAAACTTGATTGAAACCGTCTCAGTGTCAGGCATTAGGCTCATGGGGGTTTAGTTTGGGGCGGATGTGGTGGTTACGGGTGGGTAGAAAGTTGGGGGGGGGGGGAGGGGTTGAGTTGTGTATGGCGTGTGCAGTGGTGGATGAAGTACTCAACCCCAGTGCCTGAGTAACACACACACTCACACACACACAGTTTGACCCTCCAAAGCGGATGTACTAAATGTACTTTTTAAATATATATCGTTTCTGTCGGGCAGAAACCTCCATACTTTTTGTGTTTTTTCATAAGTTAACGCCCTTCTTGATCATACTACAGCGTCACACGGAAGCATCGAAAGCAGCAGATCCACAATTCGTGCCGCGTTTCGAGCTTGCCGATCTGCTACGTTTGCTACTGTTGAATCCTGAAAAGCTTTTGGATATGTGTGGTTTTACCCCCGACGGAGACGGTATTATATCAGTGAATAATCAGATTCCCTGTGCATCCGCGCTCCTTTACCTGCAAGGGTTCTCACAATGAAAGCCGTTTTTTATCGCTTTGATCCAGAGGCCTTGAATTTATTCATTCTCATTATCTCCGTGCCTTTATATCGAGCTTTGCTGAATACCCCTCTGAGGTTCGGTGATAGTGAATGTATTGTCTGCATCCCCCCCCTCTGTGTGTATCTATCCGTATCGATTCAGAATGTACATCTACTGTTAGTATATACATGCATCAGCATATATGTATCAGACTGTCTCTAATGGCCGACCACTGTTATCTCGGATGACCTGCAGATGAGGCCAACATTTACTTGGAGGGCGGCCATTTTAATGCTTGGAGAGGCAACCAAACACCTTCCTTTGGGGATTATTTGATGACTAAATAAATTCACACCAGGGGGCATGGCCCAATGATAATACTTTGTCGCTGTCGGGTGGAAATCACAATATGTCCAAAGCTGTTACTTTTTCTAATTCAAAAACGGCAAAAGTAGCAGATCCACAAGCTCGAAACGTGTCGATGGTGGATCTGCTACTTTTGATGCTCTTGTGTGACGCTGTAGTATGATCAAGTAGGGCATTCATTTATGAAAAAAAAACACAAAAAGTTAAGATATGGATTCTGCCCGACATGCAGTAACATAAAAACGGTGCCATTCTCCTTCGCTCTGTCTCTTTGTGTCCGTTGTGTCATAGGTGCATGGAGTACCGTAGTCATGTTCAGTGCGTTGGTGTTAATGATACATGTTCTTTTACTGAAGGCCATGTCTCTCTCTGTGCGTATGTGTTCCCATGAGCGCGTCATATACTATAGGTGCACCTTTTGTTTGCTATTGTGAACAGAACACAACGTGTTCCAATGTATTGTCGTTGTAACGCTGAACCGAAAGCTGCCAAGGAGACCGGCCATTATACAGCTGCTAAGCATCGTGGTCTACGTAAAAAAAACACTTCATGCACCAATTCTATATCGACATCCTATATCGCTGTTGTCGGGCAGAAACCTCTTATCACCATGTTTTAACTTTCTGTGTTTTTTTCGTAAATGAACGCCCTACTTGATCATACTGCAGTGTCACACAAAAGCAGTATATCTGCAAGCTCGAAACGTGGCACGAAACAAAGTGCTTTGAGCTTGTAGATCTGCTGCTTTTGCTATTTTTGAATGTGAATCCTGAAAAGTAACTTGGACATGAGGTTTCCACCCGACAGAGACGGTATATTAAAATTCCCTCGTGGGGCGACGGCGGGCGTCTCAAAAATGAAAAAAAAAAGCTCTTATTATGGAGAGGTGGGCGTCACAAACAAGACATGCTGTTATTATGGAGAGGTGGGCGTCACAAACATGACATGCTCTTATTATGGAGAGGTGGGCGTCACAAACATGACATGCTCTTATTATGCTCTTCACGCGACACCCCAGTGTTCCCACGTGTGTGCACGCTAGAACGCGCCCCCCCCCCCCCCCCCCTCGATTCATGAGCCAATTACCCAAATGGCTACTTTGCATAACAGGTTTACAAGTGAGTGTGCAAACTCTGCAAATGCTTCCTCACTCGATAAGTGCTCAAAATTAAAGATGTACTCGGTACATCTCACTCGCTTCGAGGCGCTGTAAGCTTGTAGATCGGCTATTTTCACAACGTTTGCGTCATTCTTACGTAATATTTGACAATTTTACCAATTTAGAATTAAAAATGTCTTAAAAGTCCTTAAATTGTCACTTTAGAAATGTGCAGATACCCTGTATACACGTATACTGTATGTTGGTTTGTTTACTGTTGAGTGAGAAAAACAATGTTGCACATTAAGCTAATCATCTGGGGACCCGCCCAAAATCACTTGGGGACCCCCCCTCGGTCCCTACCCACAGGTTGAGAATCACTGCCCTAGTAGGCCTGAGCCAGAAGGCCATAAATATAATGTCCCCTCTCTTGCCATGTATTCTTCTCACATTTACGTTTCCTCTGCTGCCCCATCATCCCCCCCTCCCCTAGGCGATAGACGCAGACCTCTACTCCAATGTCACGTACCGGATCAAGACGGAGTCGGCCAAGTCGCTGGTCTCCGTGGACCCCATCACCGGACGGGTCAGCATGAGGCAGTCCCTGGACTTCGAGGACCTGGATGCCCTTGGCTTAGCGGCCACCTTCACCTTCGAGGTGGAGGCCAGAGATGAGGGAGGACGCATGCCCCCGGGAGTAGCCACCGTCACTGTCAACATCAAGGTAAGAGCCTATAGTCACTGGGTGGAAAGTACAGTAGCTTAGTATGTTTTACTCAAACTGTACACAATGTTGAGGTAGTTTTACTTAACTTGAGTATGTCATTTTTTTTTATACATTATACGTTACTACTCCACTATAGCCTAGTTACCAGCCTTTTCTCATATCCGAGGAGAAAAGCCTGGTTACCACCTAATGCAGAACATGGGACTTCCTTTGTATGTGCTTCCACCCGGAAAGCCTCAACGTAACATATGTCGGCGGTACTTCCTCCAAATTCCAGTAGCAGATCTCCAAGCTCACAACGCATCGCATTGTGGTGCATTGTGAGCTTGTAATTTTGCCAAAATTGACACATTTCCGATTGAAAACTAAATAAATAATAATGTAAAAAACTTTTAACCGTGAAATTGGTCCTTCTGCACAATGAGCACAATTACATTACTTTAAGTATAGGTTGATGCCAATACATATGCTGTGTACTTCTACTCAAGTACAATTTTGACTACAGGACTTTTTCTTGTAACAAAGTATTTATATATTGTGGTGTGATACTTTTACTTAAGCAAGGCATGTCTGGCATTGTGCAATGCAGGGCCGCATCATGCTTACAATCCCCAGAAGGGCCGTTGGGGGGCTTGTTCGCATGCAGTCCTGCACTGCGGTGCTTGTGCTGTATGTTCCACTTTACACATCTGCTCTGTATTCACTGTGAACTGTATGTTCCACTTTACACATCTCAGCCAGGACGTGTTAACACCATAACCCTTTAAGACCATGTACTGTACTTTGTTGTATGCCATATAGCAAAACATAGTCTACAGTTAGCGGTTCCTAAACTGTTCAGCTCAAAACCCAAAACATACATTAAGGTGTCTTCCTAGGACCCAAAGTCACACAATTACAGTATTATTATAACCACTTAAGCCATTTATATGCTCAGAAAACGATAGTTACGTTGTAACTACGGTTCTATGAATCCCGATTGACCGGTTCTTAAAGCACTGAATATTCCCTTCGCACATGTGCAGTCCAAGTATTTATACCAACAATGTCACTTGTTACCCCTGGATGACCCAGAAGAGATTATAACTACCGGGGTTCATCAAGGGATCATTTCCTACAGAGAACACGAGGATTCTGAGTGACTCTGTAGGTCTTTTGGGATTCATAGAACTGTACAGTAGTTACATACGTAACTATTGTTCTATGTCATCCCTGCTGACCGCCAGAGGCGGTGCTTAAAGCACTGAATGACTTATACCAGCAAAGTCACGACTCAAGTAGTATATCTGCATAGTATAACTAGCATCTGTCAAAATAGGCTACAAGAAGTGAAGGAATGAGGGGTGAGCTGAGGTAGATCTGAAGAGGTGAGTTTTCAAACGGTGACAGAAAATGCAGTCCTGACTGAGAGGGGAGTCTTGGAGACGCGTGGATAGATAGCCAGGGCGTCGTAGGGAGGTGACAGATGTCCTGTTTTCGCTGTGGGAAGGGCTGAATCATGTCTTGGAGGTACGGGGGAGGTGCCTGTGCCATGCCCTTGACTTGCCTTGTAGGTCATCATCACCAGTATTTTGAATCCCATTATATGCATTCAATCTACTGAAGGCAAGGAACTGAAAATGATTCCAAGATAATAAGATAGTAGACGTGTTCTTCAAACAGTCCCCCGTGCTGACTGACTGCAGGAAGAAAGCAGAGAGTCTATCTTAACCCATTCGAACCGGGAAAGCATGATGTGTCATTTTAGATTTTTAGCAAAAAAGCATTGTTATACTTTGGCTTTTCAAAAATAGTAGATACAACTTCATAGCACGGCACGAAGTGACACGCTATGAATATATTCTTATAAAGCGAACATTTTTAACTAAAATCTTTGCTTCTGGGGATACCTGGTACAAAATACTTTTGAGATGCGGGTCCGCTACCAAATAAATATAATTTTGGGGGTCTTTGACAAGTAGTAGTTTGAGAACCACTGATGCAGCAACATATTTTTTATTTTTTTCAGAAAACTATAAGGATTTAGAAGACATTCGTAGAATCGGCCTCAGGTCTTAATGGGTTTATGAGCAGACTAAGCTAAAATACACAAGACATTACTCTCAGATAGTTAATGTTCCATCAACCGAGGTAAAAATGTATTTGTCCTGGACATAATTGCTCGCCCCAGTGATGCCCTCACACAAGTCTGAATAGTTTTTTATTTTATTTTGGCCTTGACACACTGAAAGCGGGTGCCATGTCATTATTCCGCCGGCCATTATTCCGACTGGCCCCATTATAACCCTAATTTCCCTATCCCTATAACCTCACACTTACCTAACCGTCAGAATAATGGGATGTCAGAATTATGAGCGGACCCCTTGAAAAAAGACTTCACCTGCTTCAACTCATTTTAGAGGGTCTCTGCCAAGATAGAACGAGGTTTTAGAGATGTTTGGCGCGTCCATTTGACACCTCCAGTGTGGCTCCGACCGTTGTAAACAATGTGTGTTTGGTAATGCGTGGCCCTAAAGATAAAATAGACCTTTTTTTCTCACAGCAGCCATTTTTACATGAATATGGGTAAACAGCCGTTGCTGTTAATTAAGGTTGTGCATAGGTCAAACAGTCAGGGTGCTGCTATTGTGGATGTTGGCTTAATGCTAAAAGCTCTGCTGCACTAAATGGAGCTGAACCTTTAAATTGTATAATTGGTAAGAAGTGACTGCACCCTGATATTTCATGTCAATATGAAATATGAAAAGTGTATTCATAATGTCATAATGAGGTTTTTCCAGCCAACGAGGCTATATCCTCCTTGCTCCACAGGGCCTGAATGACTCATCATTAGTGGTGTGAGGGTCAAAGGTCAGGCTTCATGTCAGGGGGTTTTCAGCAGCTTTGTGTTCCCTTTCCCAACCTTTCACCAGATTAACAGCTGAATCCAAAGCAAAGGATTATAAACACCTCCTGTTGCACCACTGTGTGTGTGTGTGTGTGTGTGTGTGTGTGTGTGTGTGTGTGTGTGTGTGTGTGTGTGTGTGTGTGTGTGTGTGTGTGTGTGTGTGTGTGTGTGTGTGTGTGTGTGTGTGTGTGTGTGTGTGTGTGTGTGTGTGTGTGTGTGTGTTTGTGTGTGTGTGTATATCTGTGTTAGTGTTTATTGTATGTGTGTGTGTGCGTGTGTTTATCTGTGTTAGTGATTATTGTATGTGTGTGTGTGCGTGCATTTGTGTGCGTGTGTTTATTGTATTTGTGTGTGTATGCGTGCACCTGTGTGTTATGTATTATGTATCGCTGCGAGTGTGTGTGTGTGTGTGTTTGTGTATGACATATCTCTGTGTGTGCGCGTGCATGCAGGCTTAATCTCAAGGCATAATGCGATTCATCCACTCCAGTGATCTTGGATGTGTAAATGTGTAGCGCTGAGTTGTACAACAAACACTTTGTTGTCAGATAGAGAAATGTTTTCCACAGAGCATTGACTCCCAGGGGAACAACAACAAGCGGCTGAGCATCCAAGCTCAAGCCTGTCCACCTGTAGACTGGCTGGCTTTCTCCTCCGATAAGGACCACCTGCCCAGAGAGAGTGCATTTTGTTGCTGTTGGGCAGAAACCTCTTATTTCCATTTTTTTTACTTTTTGTGTTTTTTTGTAAATTAACAGCCTACTTGATCAAACTACAGCGTCGCACAAACGTATCAAAAGTAGCCGTGTTGCCAAGTCTGGTTTTTACAAGCGACTTTGGCCTTGTTTGTTCCGTAAAGTTGTTTGTAAATATTGGTAGTTGCGGGTTGCGTTTTTTGGGGGGATTGTTTCTAAAGTGTAGTTGCTTATTTGGGCTTGCTCCCCCAAAAAAACGTATTATTATTTAAACCGGTGGTTCTCAAATATTGTCATGTCATGGACCCCCAAATTAATATGTACTGTATTTGTCCCTAACTCCCATCTGAAAATGTTTTGTGCCTGGGAGCCCCGCACCAGATTTGTGTTGTTAGAACATTTTATTTTAATATTTCTCTTAAATAGCCGAACGCATGAGCTTGTAAATCGGCTATTTTCAAATAGCCTGTATGTATACAGTATATAGGTTTAAAGTGCTCATGTGGCCTATTAAAGTCACTTCTTTTTGGGCTTGTTTTCCTAGACCTGGCTGCTTATTTCTCTCACAAAATCTGGCAACACTGATCCAGGTACGTGTCACTTGATAAACACCAGGCGAGGCGGAGAGCCGGGTGTTATCAGGCCCTCATGTCTGCTATTTGAAGCGACAGACATGAATTAGAGTGAGCCTAATGGATTCACAGCCAAACGCAGGCGCTCTGGGCGACCAGGGATATAGGGACGGTCCTGATTCTATTGACTCTTCTGTTCTCCCTCATACAGCGGTGCCTCTCCGGAGGGTTATTTGAAGTCGCTCGCATTTGATTTCCCAATGTTTTGTTTTGGTACGCAAGTTGTCTCTTCCGTCCGATGCCTTGTGGCGGTGATGGATTGTGTGTCTTGTGTATTTCGCCTCTCCTACTGAATC
The DNA here is from genome assembly GCF_963454915.1 of Gymnoscopelus microlampas. Taxonomy (NCBI): domain Eukaryota; kingdom Metazoa; phylum Chordata; class Actinopteri; order Myctophiformes; family Myctophidae; genus Gymnoscopelus; species Gymnoscopelus microlampas. The sequence goes on from NC_139950.1 coordinate 15,915,261, forward strand.
TTCCAAATTCAACCCCTCTGTTCTTGTTTTTTTTTCCGTTTGAGGTGAGGATAATAACAAGGTCATTTTCATTCATGGAGAGACGCTCGCGCTGTAGCCAGCTTCTTCAGAATCCCGGTGGCTCTCAGTAATTACAGTAGCATCCGTGGGTTTTCAAACTTTTTCATTTCAAGGACCTCTAAATTAATATGTATCTGGTCGCGGACACCCATCTGACAATATTTTGAAGATTTGTGTTGTGAAAAAGTTCAAGATATTTTTTTGAAATTGGCACATCTACAAGCTCACAATGTGTCACAATGCAACGCCAATGCAACGTTATCATAGCAACCAAAGCAGAGAGGCCGACGATGTCTGAATACACAAATCCAATCTGATAACTCGTAAATAACAACGTGGACAGTCAGTCCTAAAGATCAGAAAACAGAGTGGATTTGCCTGCAGTCCACGCTGGGCAAGACCTAGCTGGTTGAGTGCGGAAGTACTCGGAAGTACCGGAATTTGGCTTAAGTACCACCCAAGGAAATGGCGTTAAGGGCTTTACAAATCTGTTTAAATTCACCCTGAATGAAACAAGTGTTGTGATTGGTTGAAAAATATAATTAACGGGGGACAATACGTACGACGGAAGTCCTGCCCCTATAGACACACTGCATTAGCCCATTAAGACCGGAAACGCTGTGGCATGTCTCACTGCGTCGCCAGAGAATATAAAAATAATAAAAAAAAATATACACAAGGAAGTGAGCGTGGTCTCACGCGTCTATCTCCGTCTTCACCCCGTCTTCCCAACCAATCAGAGTATGCAACATTTTGAAAGTGTCAGAGTAATTTTTCAAGAGGTACGCCACACCGTCGCTGGACGTCCCCTGTGAAATTGTGTTCGTTTTGACGTCACTTTCGTCGTGCGACATTTGTCACTCCAAGCGTAAATTGGCCTTTAATTTCTGTGTATTCTAGGTATTATATCGTTGCTAGAAACCTCCTAACTCTATATTCTAACTTTTTTCCCCTAAATTAACGCCCTACTTGATCATACTACAGGGTCACACAAAAGTATCAAAAGTAGCAGATCTACAAGCTCGAAAGCGCCGCGTTTTGAGCTTGTAGATCTGCTACTTTTGCCATTTTTTTTATTTGAATCAGTTTTGGACAAATGAGGTTTCCAGACTTTCCACCCGACGGAGACTATGTAGAGTACGTAGTTTAACCAACCAGCAGTTATGATTATGATGAAGATTCTGCCGTTGCTTGTTGCTATTCACCGGCAAAATCCTGTGATTAAGTGTTTTTTTTATTATGGAGAGATGTGAAGGCAAGTAAGCACTTGATGAATATGAATCCTGAAAGGACTATTGAAACATCAGTCATTCTATCCTACAGCCTCGTTAAGCACAGAGAATCCATTTGTCCATATAACAGTACAGTATAGTGTGTGTGAGTGGTAATAATAATGTCTCAGCCTTCTGGAGAAGGATTATTCAGCTGTCTCAGGGTTGTTTCTTTTGTGCGTTTACAGTGTTCTTAAGGCCTTTGCTGAGCAATAAATAAAAGAGACGTCGGAATCGTGGGCGGATGATTTTGTATTTTGAGACTGTTACCCGGTGTGCCTCACCAAACAATATGAACATCAGTGATGTAAAGTAACTAAGTACACTTACTCAAGTACTGTACTTAAATACAATTTTGAGGTACTTTTACTTTACTGGAGTATTTCCAATTGTCTATACTTTTACTTCTACTCCACTACATCTCAGAGCAAATATTGTACTTTTACTCCACTACAATTATTTACTTTGCAGCTATAAATTATTACGGTACATTATAAAACATACATTAACCACTTTAGCCTTATTTTATACCTAAGCTATTTGAAAATAGCCGATCTACAAGCTCACAACACGTTGCATCGCACCGCGTTGTGAGCTTGTAGATCTGCTATTTTCAAACATTTTAGTACTTTTACTTTTGGTACTTTAAGTACATTTTGATACCAATACTTTTGTACTTTTACTCAAGTACATTTTTAATCTCCCCAAAAGGAGGCCCACACGGTTAGCAAGGTAGGCTACTGCTCAGTATCAGCTATTATAGGAAGCCGCTCAATTTGGAGGAGGCGTTGTTTCTTTTATCCATGATTGATTTCTGCTGTGTCTGACAAGTATGTAAACTGTATTGTATGTAACAATATAAAAGACAGTTTTATATTGACAGCCCTTGCGCTTGGGCTTGGGCTGGTCAGGTCAGGTGTGCATAACGTATAAGCCATTAGAGAGAAATAGAGGCACAATTAAAAGGCATATAAATAGACTTAAAGACCTAAAGACTGACCAGGCCGTCTGCGCTTGGACTGACCAGGCATAAATTAATGTCAGGTGCAATACATCACCAGTAGAATTGGCATAGTAGTCATGTATGTATGGGGTGTATCAACAGTCACTTATGATTAATATATAGCAGTAGTTTAGTATAGTAGTTATACTGTACTGTATGTCGTTAGATATAAATACGTATGCACTAAGGTATAAAGTACATGTTTATTATTAAATAATATGTATGCATTTGCAGTGCATAGGATGAGATGCATTGCTCCATGCATGCATGTCTATGTCTTATACCATCATGGGTAGTAAATAATTTTAATTTACCACTTAAACCCTATATACTTGTTTGACTGGGGTCCCCCAGGGCTCTATTCTAGGTATGCACATATTGTTAGTAAATAAGTGATCATTCTTTTTCATAATCAATTATATTGTTGGAGTGGAGTGTGACTAGGGTTGCCAACAGTCCCGTATTAGCCGGGACGCCCCGTATTTGAGCCAAAAGGGGCGTGTCCCGTACGGGACTTTGTTTGTCCCGGACTCCGGTGCAAAGGGAAAAATAAAAAATATATTTCTGTTTGTGCACACTGCAGTGTCTGGCTGCGTGTTTGTGTGCTGTATGCGAAGGGCGCTAGGACCGCTCAGTTGACAGGGCAGGCACAGTGCTCGCACGAGTGCTTGTGTGTGTGTGTGTGTGTGTGTGTGTGAGATTTTCTCCGGTGGGAACGGCATCATTGTTTGTGTGGCATGTCAGCCTGCCCAACCCTAACCCTAACTCTAAAACCGAAATAAAGTAACAAAAAAAGTAACTTTACCCGTGGGAAACCCGAAAAAAAATGCATGGGTCCCCCGTGCGCACGCTTCTCCAGTGTCCAGTGTCCAGTGCGCGCGCTGTCCAGTGTCCAGTGTCCAGTGCGCGCGCTTCTCCAGTGTCCAGTGCGCGCGCTTCTCCAGTGTCCCGTTTCTCCAGTTCTGGATGTTGGCAACCCTAAGTGTGACTGTTGCATCCATATATTAATTGAAATCAAACAAAGTGCAGTAGCTCCCACAGAACCAGAATTTTCCCCTCTTCCAGTATTTCCCATTCAGTATGCAGACAGCACCGGTGAAGGAGCTAGTGATAAATTAATTTACTAGCATATTCCGTTTGACCCTCGCATTGGCCTAGCATTATCCATCACCGTGGCAATATCTTGGCTTCCACATTACCCTGAGCCCTCCTCACAACCACTTGGGTTCAGAGACAGGGCCGGAACTACAGACGCTGTGATTAGTCTTGCCAGATTTTGAGAGAGAAATATGCAACCTGGTTCATCAAAAAAAGCCCAAAAGAAGCGACTTAGGCCAAGAGCACTTTAAACCTACTGTATATACATCGGCTATTTGAAAATAACCGATATACAAGCTCACAACGTGTTGCATTGCTATTGTAGACCTGCTATTTTCCAAAACAGCTTGGAGAAAAAAAATTCACATAAATCTTATAGGGGTTTCTGGCACAACATATTTTCAGATAAGGGGCCGCGAACAAATACATATTAATTTAGGGGGTTTCCTTGACATGAAAATGTTTGAGAACCACTGGTTTAAACAACATTAGGAAGCAAGCCCAAATAAGCAACTACACTTTTAGAAACAAGCCCCAAAAAAATGCAACCCACAAGCTTCCAATATTTACAAGCGACTTTATTGAAAAAAGAAGTCACTTATAATAAGCGGAAATGGCAACACTGGCTGTGATCCTTCTCCATACAGCTGGGTTGTAAAAACTACTCAAGAACCAAGAAGGTTTTATATGTCACAAGCTACTCATTCAGGTACAAGCAGCCAAATGCACATTGTGTGAGGTCCACAATAACGACAATAGTAAAATAATAATATAAAATAAAAATGACGATAAGATAAGAATAAAGGGGAGTATGCATGTGCATTGAGGTATATAAAATGTGCAATAAAGGCAGAGCCATGTCGATGTAGAAAAAAAGCAGCAAGTAGTCACATCAACATGACTAAAGTGCAAAGTATTGTACTTTGATATATACTGTACGTTATCTGTACATTATATTGTCTCTGTTGGGTGGAAACCTCATATGTCCAACATTTCTGGATGCAAATTCAAAAGCATCAAAAGTAGCAGATCCACAAGCTTGAAACGTTTCAAACTTGCAGATCTGCTACTTTTGATGCTTTTTCCGTGACACTGTAGTATGATCAAGTAGGGCGTTAATTTACGAAAAAACACAAAAAGTTAGAATATGGAGATAGGAGGTTTCTGCACGACAGCGACGATATATCAGCAATGACAACAGTTCCCTGTATATTGTTTTTATACTACAGCAGAAATCAATTTGTATTTATTCCACATTCCTTTGTCTTTTTTCCCCAGGATTTGAATGACTTTGCCCCCATCTTTACCAAAGACATGTATCGGGGCATGGTGGCGCCCAATGCAGAGAAAGGGACCCTCATCGCAAGAGTCCGGGCCAATGACGAGGACCCTGAGGTGAGTGTGTTGAGACTGTTAACGTGATCATTGTTGATACATACAGATGCGACATTTGAGAATTTCAAAGGTTCTGCCAGTGGCAATTCATGAGCAAATCAGTGGGAAATCCAAGCCTTTCCATGGAGAAAGTGTGAATTGTGCCAGGTGTGAAATGGTGTCATTTCAAACCAAGGCTAATCAGGCCCGAGGAGTGGGGGAAACTGTGACTTTGAACTTTCAGGGAAAGATCATGGAAGTCCGAAGAGTTCGGCTGACTTATCTGCAGCAGTGGTTCTCAAACTTAATTTGAAGGATCCCCATAACTGAGAGTGTACAAATGGAAGACCTGGAAGGTTCCATTAGGAAGCCCCTCAAGGAAACCTGAGGGGTCCCTGGAGTCCATTTTGAGAACCACTGATGTAAAGGACGTGCGTTTCAAGTCCAGTCTAGATTTAGTTGTTGTACTAGTGTCGTGTGAAAATAGCTGATCTACAAGCTAACAGCCCGTCACAATGTGATTCATTGTTTTGTTTGTTTTTTACAATTTCTGATATTTTTTTTAAATGTTTGACATAATGACATGCTTAACGAAGGGACACCAGGTTGAAAGTGGTTATAAACGAATTACGCCCCATTTCAAAAATAGCCAAAAGAAGCTGATCTACAAGCAGATATTTTCACTATTTAAAACAAATCTGAATATCTTTTATTTTTTCTTTGAAAATGTTGTCCTGTAATAATGCCAAGCCCAAAATAGGGCCGCTGCAGGTTGTAAGTGTCTAACAGGCACTTCCACAATCTCCATCACCGCCAGTTACCATAGTGATAAAGATGGCACAGATAGCAAAGTTAATTTGACATGAGCATCGCATGTTCTCTGGTGCTCATGCATGAGTCATCTGCCCTCCATCCCACATACTTATCCTCGCTGTCGGCCAGTAAACCTTGTATCTCCAATTTCAACGTTTTTTTATCTTTCCCTAAATGAATGCCCTACCTCGTTGTATAAGAGTCGTGAGCTTGTAGATTTGCTATTCTCGCTCTCGAGCCTGTGACCTGTGACAGTGGTTCTCAAAGTCAAGTCCGGGGGGCTTAGTAGTTCATATAGCATCACAACCATTTTAACCACTTTATCGATTTAAACATTTGCTATTGGAAAATAGAAGATGTACAAGCTCACAGCATGTTACCTCGTGCCACGCTCCGAGCTATTTATGAAAATCTTTGAAAAAATATATATAATTTTTTAGGGTTGTCCGATATTGGCTTTTTTACCGATAACCGATATACCGATATTGTCCAACTCTTAATTACCGATACCGATATCAACCGATACCGATATATGCGGGGATTATTGTGATTAGGGTAAGCTAAAATGTCATATCACACACACCATATACAGTAAGAACTCCTGTAACTTATTTATAAAGCAAAAAAAAAAAAAAAAAAAAAAAAAAATTTTTTTTTTTTTCAAAAACCGATACCGATATTTTCCCGATATCAATTTTTATGCTAATATCGGCCGATAATATCGGGAGGCCGATAATATCGGACATCCCTATAATTTTTTAATAATTTGGATTTTTTTGTTTAACATAAATGTTCTGTTATGGGGGTCCCTTGCTCAAAACCTTTTCAGATGGGCGTCCGTGGGCCAAATACATATCAATTTGGGGGTCCTTGACATGAACCACTGGACTAAACAACTCCATTGGACCCATTGGGAACGCAGGTTATTTTCCCCCCCCCATTTCCTGAAAAGTAACCTATTTTTTTAACATACGAGGTTTGCGCCCGCCAGCGTGGTTATGCCGCACCGCCTCTGTTTCTCCACCTTATAATCCATCTGTGAGGCTTCTCCTGGGGGTCGCTGTGCTGTGAAGTATTTCCCTTTTTGCCTGTCTGCTTAAAGTGGAGGAGGAAATTACACATACGCCAGGATAGACATCGTGTGACACCATAGTTGGTGCTCAGAAATTATTTTGCCATCTTGCAACAGAGGCAACACAGGAGCAGAGGTAATCATTGTTGTTGAGAAGGGATGGATAGTTTTTTTTTCTCGTTTTGTTTCGAATGCGGCACGGCACACCGCTACGACTTCTTTTACGGCCCGACTTTCGATCTGTCAATAGGAAGCTACAAGGCCATTAAGGATAAAACAAAGACACCTTCACAGGGGCCAATAAATACCGCAGAACAAGGTTATTTTGTTCCCCCGGAATATTTTGGTTCTGCGTCATCGACGCCGTGACAAACTGAAAGTGCCTTCATTAGCGGTGCAACCCACCTTAACCCTTTAAGACCGGGAACGCATCTGTGTGTCATTTTATAGATTTCTTTGGCTATTCAAAAAATACGGCACTCGGTGTAGATCTGCTATTTTTGAATAGCCAAAGAAATCTAAAGTGACACTGATGCGTTGCCGGATTGAATGGGTTAATATTTTATAGACCTTTAGTGAGTCAGCATTTCTACATGCTCGCTCACTTCTCCACTATCCGTCTCCCGAAGTATTTTTTTGCTTCACAAGACGTGCTCAGCTCTTGTTAAATGAGCCATTCAAATCTGCGATTGGCAAAGTTTGGTTTCAGACATGGAGGAATGATTGCGTTGGGAGAACACGGTAGGACTGCATATACGGTCCTTTTCGGCTGGAATATTAACATCAGACTAAAACACATGCACACACACGTGCACGCACTTACACAGTCTCCCTCTGTCTACTCACCTATTTCTTAAAAGAAATATATATATATTATGTTTTATATTTTCATTCTGACAGCAAGGAATTTCCATCCAAGGAATCCATTGCCGGCTTCTCTCCTGCGAACACTGACAGCTGTGTTCGTTGGACTGACCCGGTCAAGCCGGAGGGCACCGCGGGGGCGGGAATCGAACCGTGGCCTCTGCAATGGTAGACGATAGGGCTGGGTAATAGCAAGGACCTCACGATATAATACGTATCACAATATGTGGGTCACTGTAAGATCTCATATCCCGATTATGATTACATTATGTTACACAATACCATTTGTGTGAGAGAGAGAGAGAGAGAGAGAGAGAGAGAGAGAGAGAGAGAGAGAGAGAGAGAGAGAGAGAGAGAGAGAGAGAGAGAGAGAGAGAGAGAGAGAGAGAGAGAGAGAGAGAGAGAGAGAGAGAGAGAGAGAGAGAGAGAGAGAGAGAGAGAGAGAGAGAGAGAGAGAGAGAGAGAGAGAGACACACACACACACACACACACACACGGACATGTCTTGCCATGTTAGATTAAAAAAAATATACATATATATATAGAATAAATGATAATGTTCATGTGATGTGTGATGAAAGCAGTGACTGAGATCCAATTATTGAAATCCCCAACGCGGAACCATGCTGCATTGATGCCTGTATAGTATACCCATGACTGACTTGCCAGTCTCCAGGTTTTCATCAGAATAGGTTGGACACTGATTCAATTCATGCAGAAATACTGTCATTTCAATCGGTCTAAGCATAGAGACACTATGACACATTAGGAGTTCACTAGTATACATTTAGGGCTAGATCAACATGTTTCTGGTAATATTTATTATATTGACCGTTTGTTTTGTACATCTGGGGCAAAGCAAAATAAACACTTCCATCACAAGCCAGCATGGTGATGACGCCTGGACGTAGCTGATTGGTCAACTCTTTTGCACCTATCCTCAAGCTAGCCAATCACCTTTCCCCAGCCCTAAAGGTCAACTAACATGAGACATGTAACAACTCTCTGGTCACATTGCTCTCTGTCCGATCTCCCGCTGCTGCTGTGCGTCATATGAGAGTCCCGCTGAGTTTTCCCCAGATTAACCTGCTCACATCTTGTTTTCATCATGGGGCCCGGAGGGATTATCTCCCCGTCCAACATCCAGGACTGTGCATCAGTGAGCCATAAAAGCAGTCCACCGCAAACTAAAACCTATTGCCACATCACTACCTTTAACAACTTGAAGCCTGTACTGTATAGCCTCCCTGTTCTGGGCCATGTCATCATGGGGTGAATACAGGCAAACATTCAGAGGAAAATAGCCAATCCACAAGCTCACAGACAGACAATTCCCCCACTGCCAGCTGGGAAGGGGCAGACATTTTAGCCTGGAATTGGCCAGACTGATAACGTGGATTCACTCTCACGTTCCTCCCCGGTATCAGTCTGGACTTCGGCCCATAGGGAGCGAGTATGAGAAATCAGAAAATGTTCGGGCCAACCATTGACTGCTTTTCAACTGCTGTCCGTACAACAGTGAAAAGCATAAAAAAAAAAATCTGGTTTCTCATACTCACTCCCTATGGGCCGAAGTCCAGACTGATACCGGGGAGGAACGTGAGAGTGAATCCACGTTATCAACATTCTGGCCAATGCCAGGCTACAGACATGTACTGTAGCAGTTACTATAACCTCATATCTCCATATTTTAACTTCCTGTGGTTTTGTTGTAAATTAACGCCCTACTTGATCATACTACAGCGTCACACAAAAGCATCAAGAGTTTGCGCCGTGCTTCGAGCTTGTAGATCTGCTACTGTTGCTGTGTTTGAATTTTAATCCTGAAAAGTAACAAAAAAGTTTTTGACATACAAGGTTTCCACCCGACAGAGACGACAGTGATCTTGTCACTGAAAAGCCATATTACCCCCCACTGCTGCGTGTGCTGACAGGCATCGTTATATCTTATACTGTATGTGCTGCAGTGAGTCCCCCCACAACAACCCCTGGTGAGATCCCACCTTGCAGGAGGCCTACTAACACACAGTATTGAGTGCAGATAATGTTGGCCTTTTTCAAGAAAACATTGGTTCTCAAACCTTTTTTTTTCTTCTTTTTCTTAATTCAAGGACCTCCAGTTCGCTATCCATTAGGCCATGGCCATTAGTTCCTACCGGAACCACTGCCGGTCATCAAATTATTGCCTTAGGAATGCGACAAAAACTAAAGAATATCCATGAATTCAAGTCTCCATGGGGTGACTAATCGAAGTCATTTTGGGGGTGAACTATCCCTTTAAGCAGAGGTGGGGACTTGGACTCGAGACTCGAGACTCGACTTGACTTGAAGTCCCGATTTTGATGACTTTAGACTTGCTTGACCAAATCAAAAATAGACTTGGACTTGCTTGGGACTTGAATGCCAAAGACTTGAGACTTGACTTGACTTGAACACTAAAGACTTGAGACTTGACTTGACTTGAGCCCTCGTGACTTGAAAATTCAAGTCTTTTCAAGTCACCTTCAAGTCACTTTCAAGTCACTTAAGCAAGCCGAAAATGTTTAAAAAGTGTGCATCAACTATAATGTTATTAGTCAGAAATCCCGGCCGTCAGTGACACCTAGTGTAGTGTTGCCAAAGCTGCTTATTTACCCTAACCTTTGGACAAAATTTGGTTTGTTTTTGGCTTGTTTTTGGAAGTCGGTTCGCTTGTTTCTCTCCCGATACTTGGCAACACTGGCCCACATGTTGCACGTGTTAAGTGCAAACTATAACCAGTGGTGGAAAGTAACTAAGTACATTTATTCAAGTACTTTACTTAAGTACAATTTTGACTTATTTTTTACTTTACTGAAGTATTTGCAATTTTCAGTACTTTTACTTCTACATTATTTAGCAGACGCTTTTATCCAAAGCGACTTACAGTAAGTGCATTCAACATAGGTAGGGAACAAAACTACTAATCACCAGAAGTCTTAACTGCATTTTCTGCAAAAACAAGCAACCAAGAGTATACCTAGCGCTAAGGTAAAAGTGCAATATATCAGCTACCTACTTCTACTCAACTACATATGAGAGGCAGATATTAGCCTACTTTTACTCCACTACAATTATTTGAAAATTTTAGGTACCAATTACTTTGTAGATTTTGGTTATTAATACAAAACATACATTGACCACTTCAGCGCTATATACATTTCCTCTTCTACCCCGGATTTGAACGCGGTTTCCAGTGCAAGTGCTGAAATTTCACCATCGTGATAATAGAGCCTGCCTGCTTGATCAGAGGATACACTGAATTTGTGTCAGATCCTGTGTCTAGGTGAGACATGGCCTTTGACATCATCTAAATGTCTCAATAGAAGAGCAGGGAGACAAAATACAACCACCCTGATTGTATAAGTTATATTGTAGTAACATACTCTACCATACAGATTGTACAAAATTACATTATATTCATTAAAAAGGGCCCTTTTAAACCCTGTCCTCAAGGAGGATATTAAAAGTACAGTATCTGCGTTCTGTTGGCCTGGAAGAACCCATGTTTTAAAACAAATGCAAATTGTGAAAAATGCTCATGATTTATGTAAATCTTTACATATCTTGAATTAAAATTTTGACTTGTTTGGGACTCGAAACAAAAGGTTAGGACTTGTTTGGGACTCGAAACAAAAGGTTAGGACTTGTTTGGGACTCGAAACAAAAGGTTAGGACTTGTTTGGGACTCGAAACAAAAGGTTAGGACTTGTTTGGGACTTGAAACAAAAGGTTAGGACTTGTGTGGGACTCGAACCAAAATGCTAAGGACTTGTGTGGGACTCGAAACAAAAAGCTGAGGACTTGGACTTGACTTGGGACTTGGCTGTGTTGACTTGGACTTGACTCGGGACTTGAGAGCAAAGACTTGAGACTCGACTTGGACTTGCAACATAGGGACTTGGTCCCACCTCTGCCTTTAAGAGTGTCTTTCCACCACTGAGTGACTGGGTTTATAAAGGCATCGGACAGGCTTTGTTGAGAACAACAAGCTAATCTATAGACATTTGTATTTCTATCATGAATGCACTCCAAGCTAGATTGGCCATGACCCAAGTATGTCTGACCAATCATCCAGCCTGCATCGTAGAGCTCAGGCTGAGTATCATAACGGGAGATCAATGCCGTGTTATGCTCAAAGGTAAAAAGGAAAGAAGAAGACATCACTACTAAAGCTATCACTAATATATCCAAGGCTTTTGAAAATATCAAAATACTAACCTTTTTTTTTCTTTTTCTTAATTCAAGGACCTCCAGTTCGCTATCCATTAGGCCATGGAGAGTGTGCTAATTGGAAATGGAAATTTGGTTCCATTTGTATGCTCTCAGAGTTACAGACCTGTAAGAGGGATACAAGCACCTTAGCAAGTCTGAGAACCACAATGTGAAATTGGCTTTCTTATTATTTATTTTTTAATAAATAACAGGGTTAGAGTTAGTATGCATACTTAGTATGCAAAGTATGCTTTGGAAAGTATACATGATTTGAACATGCATTGTACATCACTATCAGACCAAAATGTAGCATTCAACTTATTGTTGTTATGCCATGCTGACTGACTATACACAGGTTGTTGAAACAATTAGGCCTTAAATGGAAGCATGGTTAAGTCATGTATACTTTACGTTATTTCAGACCATTCCCCAAAGCATACATTTATTTTATAGCTTTAAAATAGCCAATTTAACATTCAGGTGGCCAGACTTCTCAGGTTCCCAGGATAGGATAGGAGAGGAGAGGAGAGGAGACGTGTTATACTGTTCTCTCTTTATTTGGAGAAAAACAGAAAACAAAGAATCATACAAGTGCTATTGTATTATTGATTATAAAACTCCATTACAATGTAAACAAGAAGGAAAGAAAGACAGAAAGAAAGAAAGAGGAAATCGATGGCCCAGTATCACAGTATATATTTTTCCCAATACTGTTTATATTATCCAGTGCCTCTTATTGATATGTACGCCGCTGGCAGCTGTCTGATTATCTGTTGTTCACACAGTATTGTTCCCAAAGCCCACAGGGACACATTATTATTCCCATAGCTCACAGGGACAGTACATAATACTTTTCCAAAGTGTGAGAGAGTCTCATTTGCCATTCACAACAACAACACACACAAGCTATTTAGTGTTTAGAAAAACAATACAACAACAAAACACAAATCATTGATGTCAGGTGGAAACCTTGCAACTACAAAACTGTAGACTTAAAGGGATAGTTCCCCCCCCCCAAAAAAACTTTTTTAGTCGCATTCCTAAGCCAATAATTTGATGCCCAGCGGACCGGTAGGCAACGGTTCCAGTAGGAGACGCAAAGGAGACTCTTTGTGTCTCCTACCGGAACCACTGCCGGTCATCAAATTATTGGCTGAGGAATGCGACAAAAAGCAAAGAATATCCATGAATTCAAGTCTCCATGGGGTGACTAATCTAAGTCATTTTGGGGGTGAACTATCCCTTTTAAGAGTGTCTTTCCACCACTGAGTGACTGGGTTTATAAAGGCGTCGGACAGGCTTTGTTGAGAACAACAAGCTAATCTATAGACATTTGTATTTCTATCATGACTGCACTCCAAGCTAGATTGGCCATGACCCAAGTATGTCTGACCAATCATCCAGCCCGCATCGTAGAGTTCAGGCTGAGTATCATAACGGGAGATCAATGCTGTGTTACGCTCAAAGGTAAAAAGGAAAGAAAGAGACATCACTACTAAAGCTATCACTACTACTGTATATCCAAGGCTTTTGAAAATATCAAAATGGAAATGGTGTCTAACCTCTCTGCGATACATTTCTGTGAATAATCCTCCAGGGATGCAGGCCTCTAGGGGGCTTAGCTCTCCTCTCTACCCCCGGCGTTTAGTCTGTCTTCTGGGTGTGGAACCAGGCCAGCGGTTCCAGATACTTGTACTTTACTGGAGTATTTCAAGTATACTTTATCGTTGCTGTCGGGCAGAAACCTCCTATCTCCACTCTCGATATAACCTTTTGTGTTTTTTTTTTTCGTAAATGAACGCCCAACTTGCTCATACCACAGCGTCACACAAAAGCATCAGAAATAGCAGATCTACAAGCTCAAAGCACGGCACAAAGTGACGCGTTTCGAGCTTGTCGATCTGATATTTTGGCTACTTTTGAATTTGAATCCTGAAAAGTAACAGTTTTGGACATAATGAGGTTTCCACCCGACAGAGACGTTATATGAACTTCTACTCCTCTACATCTCAGAGGCAGCTTTTTTACTCTTTTTTTTTTTTACTCCACTACAATTATTTGACAGCTTTTAGTTACTACTAGTACTTACTTTGCAGATATAGATTATTAATGCAGGTCAGGACATACATTAACCCCCGAAGCCCTATTCTATCCTGTTCCTACTATTCGGAAATAGCCGATATATCAGGCAGCTCTTACAAGTTCACTCTGCTTTGGTGCTGTTAAGTGTATTTTAATACCAGTATTTTTGGACTTTTACTGAAGTCAAATGTGTTAATACCAAGGCATTTTACTTGTAACAAGCAGATACACTGTGGTATTGCTACTATTACACAGTGGTGGAAAAAGTACTATATATTTTATTTTTATTTTTTGTAAAAGTACTGTATCAATACTGCAATGTAGAAATACTCTGTTACAAGTAAAAGTCCGGAATTCCAAATTTACTTGAGTAAAAGTACAAAAGTATTGGCATCAAAATGGACTGAAAGTTCCAAAAGTAAAAGTACTCATTATACAGAATGTCCCATTTTAAGTTTTCAATTGTATAAAAATATTTTGAAAATAGCCGATCTACAAGCTCGCAATGCGTCGCATTGCGACACATTGCGAGCTTGTCGATCTGCTATTTTCAAATGGCCAAAATGTATATAGGGCTGAAGTGGTTAATGTATGTTTTGTAATAAGTTAAAAGTACAATATTGGCCTCTGAGATGTAGTGGAGTAGAAGTAAAAGTATTAGAATTTGGAAATACTCAAGTAAAGTACAAATACATCAAAAAAAATGTACGTAAGTACAGTACTTGAGTTAACGTACTTAGTTACTTTCCACCACTGCTTCTACATAAATAACGGAGCCCATAGGGAACAGTGCTGTGAAAAAGATTATTCAGAATCAGTCCGCGGTAGCAGCAGTAATAGTGGTGGGTGGTCCAGAGGGGACGTATGCAGCTTGAAAAGAAGATAGCCCTGCAGATAATCAGCAATCAGGGACCGTGATTAATCTTAATCAAAGGGTCATAGTAAAGTCCCAGCTCTCATTAAGGAATGTAAGTGAGTTGCACTGGAGAGCAGAGAGGCCTGGTTGTGAATGGCGCCGCTTTAACCCTTTAACCCATTCAAAACAGGAACGCATCTGTGTCATTTTTAGATTTCTTTGGGCTATTCAAAAATAGCAGATCTACAAGCTCACTTTTAGATCTGCTTTTTTTTTTAATCGTGAAAATGTGTGCAAATCTTTTAATATTATGTATTTTTTCAAGCGAACATTTGTCAAATATTTAGTTCCAGGGACCCCCCAGAAGCAAAGATTTGAGTTCCAAATGTTTGCTTTAAAATATATGTATTCATATATTTGCACAAATGTTAAAGTTAAAGTTTTTAAAAAGAGTTTTTTAATATCCAACGCAAACATTTTAACTCATTCAATGCCATGCTCATTTTTGAATTTTGGCTCTGAGTGCCACAGCCAAAATTCATTGTAAAAAAAAGGAAGCGAGATACAGCCTTTTTAAGTTATAGGTTAAACAAGGAGTGGATGGAGCAGCAAATCTTCAAATCATCATATCTTGGGTTCTGAACATGTTTTTCCAAAAAAAAAAAAAAAAAAAAGAACTTTTATTTTGATTTTTTTTTTCATGACGTCTTTGACGCCTTCTGGCGCTCAGGGCGTCAGGCCACATGACGTCTTTGACCTCTTTTGGCACTCAATGAGTTAAGTGACACTGACGCTTTCCCGGTTTCGATGGGTTAATTCCAAAGGAAAGTGAAGAGGTATTAATCAGGGAGTAATAGTGATTTATTAGCAGGGGACGTGATGGAGGGGTCAGGCAGGCCTAATGACGGCTCCTGACAAGCTTTAAGAGTTGTTTAGCAGAGAGAGAGAGAGGAACGTACATGACTAATATCCCCCCCAAAAAATCCGCTACCTGATATCCAGCTTGTTATTGTCCTACTAGCCAAATCAAAGTGGTTCTCAAACCTTTTCATGTCAAGGACCGCCACATTTATTTAGTTTGATTGTATTTGGCCGTGGACCCCAGTTTGAAAATATTTTGTGCCAGGGGACTCTTAAAGGAGCTACACCATGAATTTAAAAAATAATAATAATATTTGATATCATATTGTTTATGTCCCTCAAACGTTTTTCAAAAGGTTTGAGCCTAAATCAAGCCTCAGATATACTCATTCCAACTAACTTCTCTCTGGCTTATAAAGCACTTTCACCTGCAATACCACATTGTCCTGTTTGGCACGGGGCGCTATTGAGCCAGTTTGTATGCACGTTATGTCCTGGTTCTGTGTGGAAAAAGTAAAAAAATAAATAAATAAATAAATAAATAAAAAATAAAAAATGATTTTTTTTTTTTTTTTTAATTATTATTTTTTTTTTTGGGTTAGAACTGAAAAACGGGAGGAATTGTTCCCAGACGTGACGTAGGGTGGGGGAACAAATCTGACGGACTGTTTTCAGACCAATTTACATAAAAACCACAGATAGCCTATGAAAGCCTGCATGCTCGAAGTCGGGTATTTGTTGGAACAGAAGAGAGGTGGGGGAGACCAAAAACACACAAAAATGAAGAAAAAGTTAAAATTCATGGTGTAGACCCTTTAACACATTGGCTGCCTGATATTAAAACATTGTTTTTTTATCCCCTTGCCATGCAGCGTTTATTACCTTAAATAGAAATCTTTGAAAAGCCATGGAAGCCACGTTGTGTACAATAACATTTCTACCGCAATTGTCCATTTTGGAGCTATGGCCCGTTGAAAATGAGTGGTTTTCATTATTTAAAAAAAAGAATCTGAGTTAGAAGTGTTTTTCTAAAAATCCTAACGTTGGGGCGGACGGACGTGACGTCACATCCGTCTATTCCTTCTCTGTCCAGTGATCATTCCTAAGCTGTGAGCTGTTAGAGAGGCCTTTAACACAGCGTTTAGACTGTTTATCAATTTAGCTGGGGAACCCCCTCAATGACTTGGCTGTGTATCAGATCATTCTTTTTTTTCCTTGTTAATTTGATTTGGTCATTGTTTTGCGCTTCTTAAAGAGTATTAAAACAGTGGTTCCCAGTGGTGGAAAAAGTTAAAAAGTTACTCGTAAAAGTCTTGTAATGAAAATGTACTTGAGTAAAAGTACGTAAGTATTGGCATCAAAATAAACTTAAAGTACTAAAAGTTAAAGTACTCATTATGCAGAATGTCCTGTTTCACAAGGTATCATATAAAATGTATTAAAAAATATCAGATCTACAAGATCATATTATATCTGCTATTTTTGAATGGCCAAAGAAAATGACAGAGACGCGTTCCCGGATTGAATGGGTTAATATTATGTGTTCTTTCCTCCAGGGATCACCAGCTGCAACAGTGCGCTACAGAGTGGACCAAGACTTATCTCCATACAGTGGGAGCATCTTTGATGTGGACACGGAGACCGGCCGTATCGTCACCAAGGTCAACCTCAATGAAGACCCTACTGTCGTCTTTCTGGTAAGTGATGGAGGCCACAAGTGTGTACAGTATATGGAGTATATACTTGTTGCTGTCGGACAGAAACCTGTTATCTCCATATTCTGACTTTTTGTGTTTTTTTTCGTAGATATTTCATTTAGTCACAACAGTATCAAAAGTAGCTGATCTACAAGCTCGAAACGCGGCGCGAAGCCACATGTTTTGAGCTAGTAGATATGCTGCTTTTACTATTTTTTTATCCTGAAAAGTAACAGTTTTGGATATATGAGGTTTCCACCCAACAGAATCGTTGCTGTCGGGCCGAAACCTTGTACGTCCAAAACTGTTACTTTTCAGGAAGTGGAACTAAAGAACGTGTGTTCTAGTGGATCCAATGTAATAATTTTAGTCACAAGCTATTGCTAATACTCTTTTCATTGGTTCAATATTTAAAAAAAAAACAAGACACACAGAACTACTTTTACTTTCACTTTCATTTTTTTTTTTTTTTATAACTATCTACAAGTGATACGATGCATTGAAAGCTTGTAGATTTGCTATTTATGCCCACTTTTGTGTGAAATTCATGTACGACCAAGTCAGGCATTCGTTTACACGAAAACACACGTATACAAAGTTGAAAGATGGCGATACAAGGTTTCTGCCCGAAGGTAACAATATGAATTGTCAATTGAGAGAATGAATACCGTGCAGGAAATGAGTGCATTATTGTTTTTTTCTTATACAGTAACAATCATCACCAGCCTTTATTGTGCCAGTGGGATATCATTAACAACAAACGTATAAGAACAAAAAATAAACACAAAATAAAAACAATACATAGAATCCCAAGAGTACACAAACAACATATCAGCGAGGCAGTTTGTTTAATACTGCAATGGCTGAATGGACAAAACTCCTACTAAAACAAACTTTTTCCCATCACAAATATCTGTATCATTCTCCGGCCAGATGGCATGACTGTAAAGTGATGGTTGAGGCGACTATCACTGTAATTTACTATTGTGAGTGTGTGATGGCTTTATTGTTCATATCACAAAGTGTAGCATGTGGGAAGGCCAATTTTCTTGCCAATTATCTCTCCAGTGTTGCCAGGTTTTTTGAGAGAAATAACTAACCAGGTCTATGAAAACAAGACCGAAAGAAGCGACTATAGGCCACCTGAGCACTTTAACCCTTTAAAAAACGTCCGTTTGAAAATAGCCGATCTACGAGCTCGCAACGTGCCACGACGTGCCATCTTGAAAAAAAAATATCTAAGAGGCAAATATTGTACTTTTTACTCCACTGCAATTATTTGAGAACTGCCGTTCTCTTCTTCTCTTTATTAGCATGCCAAACGTGCAGGCAAGAAATTCGTGCCTGGAAGCCACCATTGCTATTTATTTAGCGGACAGTAAAAATGGATGTGTTGTCTCCTTCTGCAGCTGTACGTGATTGCCTATGACGACGGGGATCCAGTGAAGTTTAACACCACCGTGGTGGAGATCACTGTCCTGCAACCCTCCCGCATCCCCATCTTCACCCAGGAGGACTTCAGGTAAGTGTTCCTTATGGTAACTGCATGCAGTTGGAGGCCGCTCCAGGTGTAGTGCTATTTGTACATTTGGAGTACCGTAGTTCGTTTGTTTGTTTGTTTCACTTTGTTTACATCTGACTGAAACAAGCATGTCCGGCGTTGACACACTGTGATTGGCGAGTCGTCGCTTTGACTGGCGGTTCTGTCTTGTTGGTGTGACTTGCCTTTTGGTAGGAAGGGGCAGTGTTAGAATTATTATCAGATCTACAGGCTCACAACGCATCGCGACACGTTGTGAGCTTGTAGGTCTGCTATTTTCGCCGCTGTCCAAACGACAACGAGCAGGAGTCCCGCAGCACACAAAAGTGTGACTGACACAGTATGTAAGGGGCGGGCGGTCCCCAGGTGAAACAATTGATAAAGAGGGAACTTTAATTGTGTGTTTGACGTTCCTACGTGTGCGACACTAGAGCTCGAATGCCCGGATGAAACTCATTGTCTCCCTTATAATACTGTACATAGAAATACAGTAAAGCCCGTAGCAGGGGACCCCTGAGTCCATACGGAAAGATGTTGGTTATTGCTTAAAAAATTTACTTTATCATTTTGTGGGACATAATATGCTATATAGTTGTTAAAAAGTTACATACTGTAGTTAATGCTGCTGCTGATAGAATTGCTAATTAGTAACACTGTAGTACTGGTTGTTGTACTGATTGCACTGTTGAAACTGTAGCGATATCAGGAATATCTGCCTTTTGTCAAATATTTAACTTTTTGAAACTGTATGTTATACCGGAAGTAAATGGAGGTCGGCTTGGGCTGAATCTTTTGTCATAGTAGTCCAAGATCCACATGGAAGCCAGTTACAGTATTAGACCCTGTCTTGTTTTCATTAAGACCTGAGGCTTACTAAATCTAAACAGTTTTCTGAAAAACTTTTGTTGCTATTCCCGTGGTGCTCAAACTTTTTGATATCAAGGACCTCCAAAATTAAATGTATTTGGCCACTGACCCCCATCTCAAAATATTTTGTTCAAGGGACCTCCAGAAGCAAAGATTTGAGTTAAAAATATAGATTTGCACAAATTGTCATAGTTTTAGCTCTACAAGCTCATAGTGCGGCACAAAGTGATGCTTTATGAGCTTGTATATCTGCTATTTTTGCATAGCTAACCAATGTGCTTTAGCTAAATCTAAAATGTCCCGGTTTTAATGGGGGGGGGGGGGGGGGGGGCGGGAGAGAGAGAGAGAGAGAGAGAGAGAGAGAGAGAGAGGAGATAACTTATGTTAGTAAATATTATGCACTCATTAAATAGACTCTCATACTACTTCTTGTTTGTTACAGAGACTGAGAACAGCCTGGCTTCACTGTGCAACTGAAAAGGCTTTCGGACAGTTAGCTAAATTAATTATGAGTTATCTCGGAAAGTTGCAGGAGTGTAATGGTGATTTCTTTACTGCCGGAACGCTATTTTAATGATGTCACGCGCACGGCACGCGCATTTTATTGTACTTCATGTGTGTATGCCGTAGTGGGAAACATGTTTGTATAGGAAATGACTAGTTTTTAGCTTAGTTTTAGTCTTTGTAAATCTTCTCAAGGAATGCTTTGAATTATAGGAGCTGAAACTAAAAGTTTGCTATGAACGAGTATCTTTCTCTTCTTCGACGGTGGCTGGGGCAATGTTGCGTGCAGCTAGGAAGCCAAAATGCTGTGTTGCTTACTGTGTGTAATGTATGCGAGGAGTGAAGATGCATTTGGACACTCACTTTTAAATCTGCTATGCAAAGTAGCCATTTGGGTACTTGTTTCATGAATCGAGGGGAACGGGTTCTAACGTGCACGGCCATACCTGAGCGTTGGCGTAAAAAAATATGTGGGAACGCTGTGGTGTCGCGTGAAGCGACCAGTGCACACCTGGAAAGTTGGTATGTCTACTTTCCCACTCCTGGCTTGAATTCCCCTGCATAAATTATCCAACAATATAAATGTTATGCTGGGATATACTGGACCGGGGATGACATATGTTTGCCTGGTGTATTTTAATTTACAGTTAGAAGAGGTCTGGGAAATCATTTGTACATCATTAAAAAGATTGCTTTATTAACACTAATTACAGTGAAGTAAAGAAGTACATATTTGCCTCTGAGATGTAGTAGCATAGAGCAGAATAAGTTATTGGCAACAATTAAACAGCCCTGTATTGTTAAAAGAGCGAAGTGAATTAAACACATTGTGGCCAAAGTACTGACGTGGAGTAGGAGTATAAAGTATTGACAAATGGAAATACTCAATTAAAGTAAAAATGTTGCAAAACTTTACATAACCCTTTAAAACCGGGAAAGCATCTGTCATTTTAGGATTTAGAACAGTGTTTTAGAACAGTGGTTCTCAAAATTAGCAGATCTACAAGCTCACAGCGCATCACTTCGTCATGCCGCGCTGTGAGCTTGTACATCTGCTATCTTTTTTACATTTTTGAAACATTTTGAATATTTTTTTTTCTTCTAGGGGTCTTCCTGACAAAAAAACAGATGTTTTCAGATGTGGGGGTCCACGGCCAAACACATATCATTGTGGGGGTCCTTGACACGAAAAAGTTTGAGAACTACTGATTTATTTATTTGTTTTTTATCCCTCAATTTTTGTAACCCTTTTTTTCACCCGGTGCCAATTTTCTAAGTGATCCTGGGCACTACACTCCCCCTACCAGCTTAGGGAGCCCAGGGCCGAGCTCATGCCTCCTTCAATGCATGAGAGCCAACTGACCTTCTTGTCACCTGACAGGGGAGTGTTTCCCTGGTAGGACGTAGCGCCCCCTTTAGTAAAATGTACTGTACTTACAGTAGTTACTTCTCCGCCACTGGTTCCAGACAAAGTTCCGTGCTTGTTGTTTGGCGTTTTATGGTAGCCTGGGTTGGCACTGAGAGCTTAAAGTAAAGCTTGTTAAGAGTAGATTGATTTAACACGTGTAGATGTCAGTCACAGTCAAGGTGGGGGAGACTTCACACTCTGTATCTTCTCTAATAGAATGTGAGATGCCTTCTTTAATGCATTGAACACAGTGAGCATAAGTCCTGCTCAACCAGTCAACACTCCAGCTGCGTGTGCGTGTGCGTGTGCGTGTGCGTGTGCGTGTGTGTGTGTGTGTGTGTGTGTGTGTGGATATTTTCCTTTCAATTTGTGTATGCATATGTACAGGAATGCATTTATGTGTGTCTACGTACGGTACAAGTGGGTGTACATGGATTATAATGCATCAGATCAACTTGACTTTCACATCAGGTTCACAGGTGTAAAGAAGTGGATGATCGTTTTTTTCCTTTTTTTTGTTGTTGCATTTTGCAGTTTTCACGAGAAGAGAGGATGGAAGGTAGAGTAAGAGCAGGAGAGAAAAGAAAAACAAGATAGAAATGGGTAAAAACATCTATTCAAGATATACACACATAGCATGTATAGTAGCATGTGTGTACAGTACATGTTCTCCAGAATGTTAGCATCATATCATCTCTGTCAGGTGGAAACCTCATATGTCAAATCCCAAACTAGCAAAAGTAGCAGATGGACAAGCTCGAAACGTGTCGCTTCGCACCGTGTTTCGAGCTTGTGGAACTGCTACTTTTGATACTTTTGTGTGATGCTGTAGTATGATCACATAGAGCGTTAATTTACAACAACAAAAAAGAAACGGTTAGAATATGGAGATAAGAGGTTTCTGCCCGACAGCAATATGCAGGTGTATACATAAACAGCAGATGTGACTTATCGTCATTGGAATGCCTTCTGAGGGCAGCATTCAATTTAATTGGTTCTCGCGCCCGTCCAATCAGAGAGAGAGCGGGAGGCGGGGCCGGTGGCGGGATTTGGAATGGAGGCGGCTTCAATTTGCTGATCTCAGGGCACTTTCTCAATGCTGCTCTCAGAACAGCTGTGCCCTCACAGCAGAATGTGCCTCAATAGCTTGTAGCTATGTTTGAAAATGATTAAAACCACTGCAATTCAAGGCAGAGTAGTTTCACCTGTGAAATTAGCAGACTAGCTATGGTAACATTCGCTAGTTACAGTAGCTAACATTAGCTTAAGGAAAGTAGCACTTGCAAAATGTTGTTAGCTAGCAAACGTTAACATTAATGTTTAAAAGTTGTACCCTTGTAGTAGGCTGTAAGCAGGCTGTAAGCAGGAACAGAAGTGGAGCAGAAAGCTGCAAAATTCAAAATTCCATTGAAACCGCCTCCGCCCCCAAATCCCGCCCCCGACCCGCCTCCTTCTCTGATTGGACGGGCGCGAGAACCAATGAAATTGAATGCTGCCCTCAGAAGGCATTCCAATGTCTATAAGTCACATCTGCACATGAACAGGCCACCATGAGGCGGGGTTAAAAAAAGTACCTGTTTTTCAGTGTTCTTTAGGTGCAGTTCACTAGGCTAGTCCGTGTGGCAAGGAACAGTGAAAACCACATAGGTGTTTGCACACATGCATGCATTCACCTACTGTACATGCATGCAGGCAGGTAGGTCTTGCTGGCACTGTGCAGTTCAACACTTAGAGTGTGTTCGTGTGTGTGTGTGTGTGTGTGTGTGTGTGTGTGTGTGTGTGTGTGTGTGTGTGTGTGTGTGTGTGTGTGTGTGCGTGTGCGTGTTGACATTGTGCGTGGGTTTACATTGTGCGTGGCCAAGCTGCAGTGATGGATCAATGCAATGCACAGTGACAGCGGCAGGGCTGATGAAGGTCTATAGATTAGGACTCTCAATGAGCGGCCCGTCCTACACGTTCCACGGAGAAGGTCAGGAGAGCACAGGCTCACAGCTCTGAGGCAGGGTTATTCATTATAGTTAACTGGAACAAAATAACAAGAACTACAATTGACAAAACATTTTAGTTGAATGAAATAAAATGCTTGTACATCTGCTATTTTCGAACATTACAATCCTTTTTTTTTTAAGTATTGGAAAAATGTGAATCATTTTGACACAAATCTTCTCTTTTGGGGGTCCCTGTCACACAACAATTTCAGATGGGGGTCCGTGGCCAAATACATACCAATTTGGGGGTCCTTCACATGAAAATGTTTGAGAACTACTAGTTTAACACACACAGGGGCATGCCTGTCAAGAATGATGAGCCATGGGAAGCATTTAGCTAGGCTGGCATTGGCCAGACTGATAACGTGGATTTACTCACGTTCCTCCTCGGTATCAGTCTGGACTTCGGCCCATAGGGAGCGAGTATGAGAAATCAGAAAAGGATTTTGATGCTTTTCACTGTCAGCACGGACAGCAGTTGAAACGCAGTCACTGATTTCCCCGACCATTTTCTGATTTCTCATACTCGCTCCCTATGGGCCGAAGTCCAGACTGATACCAGGGAGGAACGTGAGAGTGAATCCACGTTATCAGTCTGGCCAATGCCAGGCTAGCATTTAGCCAGGTGCCAGGTCTCTCTCTCTGAATGAGCTCTCTCCAACACAAGAGAAGTCTCCAATCTGCTGTTGTTTTTTTGCCGACAACAAACAGTGTTTTCTCCTCGCTCCGCCTCATTGCCAGCGGTTCGGGCACCCAAAGGATGCCGTGTGAACAACAAACCAGTGGTTCTCAGAGAGGGGACCCCCAGGGGTCCCTGAGGGGGTTCCAGGGGGGTCCCCAGCAAAATGAGTTGATATAGCATCAAAATCAGTTTAACCACCAAATGTAGTCAATCTACTGTTTTGTGATTGATTGATTGATTGATTGATTGATTGATTGATTGAATACTTAATCAATCTTAGTCACATAAAGGCTAAAAGGATAACACAAAAAAGTCCTGGGGACTTGTTTCTATTGTGGTCCTATGTATTCAATTAATCAACACCACCATTTTGGTGGCAGAGTAGTAGAGCTGCTTGTAGAGAGCTTGTACTGTAGATGTGCTATTTTTGAAAAATGTAGAAAGATATTGACAATGTGAAAACATGTGGAATCACTTAGACAATTTTGGTTCCCTGGCACAACATCCTCTCATCTGTGGCCAAATACATTTTGGGGGTCCTTGGCTTGGACATGAAAAAGTTTGAGAACGACTGCTCTGAAACATCCCTCACGGAAGATGTGGTTGTTGTTTTTTGCGGCAATGAACAGTGTTTCCTCTGCTGTCTCGCCAACCGTTTGGTTCCGGCAACCCAGAGGAAACCGCTGTGGAACACAAAACACTCTAAACAGGACGCCTCGCTATACTTTGTGTGTAGCGAAGGCAGTTTGTTACCGCGGCAATCAGGTAAGCCGTGCCTATAGCTCCAGAGCACACAATTAAAACACCTCTGCTGGGGCTTTGCCTGACTTAATGATTTCTGCAGGGGCTTTATGGTGGGTCCCTTCCATCTGTCAGAGGGAAAAGTGGAGCGTACAGTCATTGTTGTTAGCAGAGAATAGAGCTTATACTGTTGTAGCCACCGTTATCAGTGTGTGCAGCCACTTGCTATTCAGAGACCATTTCTAACCACAAGCTATGTTTTCCTCTAGTTTTTTTTAACCCATTAAGACCTGAGGCCAATTCTACAAATGCCTTCTAAATCAGTAATTCAAAATTATTCAACATTTTTCAAAGTTAAAAAAATAATAGCAGATGTACAAGCTGTATATCTGCTATTTTTGAATAGCCAACGCTACAAATCTAAAATGACACATATGCTTTCCCGGTTTTAATGGGTTAATTGCTTTAACCACTTGCAGCCCTATATACTTCGTTGACCTCCTCCAGGGGACTATACTTGGTTCCCCTTTATTCTTTACCCTCGTCGAAAACAGCTTACATAAGCTCACACAATAGCTACAAGCTCACACTTACAAAAAAAAAATCTAGAAAAGGAGAGATCAAGTTGTTACATATGAAAAGTTTTATTGAATACAAGATAAAACATTTTAGATCAGACTCCGTTAGCATTTAACGTACAAGATTAGCTTATAATAGGAAGACCCCCCCCCCCCTCTAAACTATAGAAAATTGAAACTTTACAAGATTTTAAGGTTGTTTGGCTTTTTTACTGTTCTCTTGTTTGATCTCCCTTCCCACTTGCCCCCCCCCCCCCCCCCTTCTTCCTCCCCCTCTTCTTTCTATGGAAATAACGTTGCGATGCGAACGATGTACGAAAGCGAATTTCACCCACTTGTTTACCTTGTAAACCTGTGATGTGACAATAAACCTGGGACAGGGTTAGAGGCAGTGATATTTAAAAGCAGAGCCCAATCGCCTGATTGGCTAACTGCAAATTGGCTAGAAGTGCTCACACTTAAAGGGATAGTTCACCCAAAGAAATACTTTTTTTCTATCGATTAGTCACCCCATGGAGACTTGAATTCATGGATATTTCATGGAAAACACAAAGGAGACTCTTTGGGTCTCCTACCGGAACTGCTGCCGGTCATCAAATTATTGGCTTAGGAATGCGACAAAAACAAAGAAATATCTCCATGGGCTGACTCAATAGAAAAAAAGTCATTTTGGGGGTGAACTATCCCGTTAAAGCTGTGAATGAGAGGACGCTTGTGAAGCATCCCCAGCAATAAAGATGAAAGTGTGAGAGGTCTTCCTTATTGAACTAAGGCTTAGAGCCACATTAACTGTACAATTAATTACCAAGTTGTTATTATTCCCAAAGTGCCTTGATGCATTACCTTTGCTAAAACAAAATATAGGCCACAGACCATGATAATAGTTTATTTCACCTATTTCTAGATTCAGTTATAGAACAGGCAAAAAATAGAATAGTTGTTTTGCTTGTGAAGCAATTGAAAACGGTAAATGGATCATTTACATAATAGTGCCTTTCAGGCCTGGAATTTCGTCATTTTAGGGGCAAGGCCACTTGGCCTTTGGTGTTGTAATTTTTTGGAGGGCACAAAGGCCAAATGCCAGGGCAGGAAGGCCATCCAAAAAAAAAAGTGTTTAAGTCCCCGGAAATAATGCATTTAACTTGAAGGTTAAGGATGATTGTATTTTAATATATTATAAGAATTGTATAACTATCTGTGAAATATAACCCATTTATTTCACAAAATAATGTGTTGGCAAATGACCAATATTTAGTTATATAGGTCTCAATACATGTATGTCACATTCAGCCCTGGACTTCACTGACTGAAGTAGGGGTCACATTAATCACATTAGATTCACAGAATAATTAGGGGTCTTCAACCTTTTCAGGCCAGGGACCCCCAAACTGATGGGGTGATGGAGCAGGGACCCCCTACCTCGTAGGGTAGGGGGTAGGCTACTATATATATCATATATTTATGTATAAAATTGTGTTTTATATAAATAAACATGAAAAAATTGCCTGCTCCTACGCACAGGTTGACCCAGTAGGTGTGCAAAAGGACCTTTCTCAGGGGCGTCGATTGGGTATGGCAAGGCATGGCAGGTGCCATACCTTGGCTCCAGAAAAAAAAATCATGAATAGTAGCCTAATGCAGGTGTAAGACCAGACCATTGTGTTTGCATTGTGTTATAGGTATAATGCATAGTTTCTATGCATTTCAGGGGTTTTGGGGGGGTTGAACCCCTAAAAAAAGGATAGATGTCCCTTATTTTAATCTCTGGGAGTTGGCAACCCTAACCTTGCCATACCTTAGCTTTTGCTGAACTGACACCACTGATATTTCTCTACAAAATATGTATAAACATACCATGTTATTGTGCATTCATTACTAAGCTATTAAAATATGTTATGTTATGTTTAAAGACAAATTTACATTTTTGAAAAAAAAAGAAGAAAAAAAGTTTTTAAAGTTTTTAAAAACATTTGTTTTTTTAATCAAACAACAATTTCACGGACCCCCTGCAGTACCTTCGCGGACCCCCTAGGGGTCGCGGACTCCCTGCAGTACCTTCGCGGACCCCCTAGGGGTCGCGGACCCTCTGTTGAAGACCTCTGAGAGATTTTATGTATTTTCCCCACAAGTTATTTTCATTCAAATGAAATGTGATTGAACTTGCACTAATAATGACTTTAGTTGATTTTCTCTCTCGTTAAAATATAGTATTTCTTAAGTATTAATAATTACAGCTTGTAGATTGGCTATTTTCATGATTTTAAATTGTTTTTAAATAATAATAAAAAAGGAACATACAAGATTTCCACCTGAAAGCCATAATATATAGCCAATATATGGTTCTGTATCAGTATATTAGTCCGTTTTTGCAGATTTCATTCTAATTGGCTACTATGCCTGCATATGAATTTCATGGCCCTGGGTAGGTCACCCTGGCTTGGCGGAGATATGCCCTGTTGCGCACAAGCTCCGCACACTGCAGCAGCAGGTGAAAGCAATCACTTAAACGAGGGCTGTGTTGCGCACCAAAATACTGACTAAAACTGTCACATTCTGCTGAAATAAACTTCCCAATTAGAACATTGTTGACAAACGAACAGATATCATGGATGTGGTTTGCAAAAGGATTTATTTCTTGTCCATCAGAGCGGTGAGGTCACTCTTTTGTATGATATTGATAGCCTACACTTTTAATTTGTTTGCAGTTATTCTGTTGCTTGCTTTATATTAAGACTCATAATTTGGGGATTTTGCTGTATTTTATTAGATGTATTCATCTATATTTTGCTGTTGAAAAAAACATCGGGCACATCGGTCTGTAGGACTACAGAATCCTCTCTCTCTCTCTCTCTCTCTCTCTCTCAGGCTAGAAGTCAAACCTACCATTGATTAGTTCAGGCTGCGTTAGATTTATCTCCTGTTTGGCCCGGTAATGCTTTTGTGTCTATTACACTGTGTTGCGGGATTCCGAAGGTTCATAGGAGGCTTAAAATCAAACCTACCTACCACTGTGCATGTTGTAGCTGCGCAGCTCAACCAAAGGGACTGGTGACTAAAAAAAAACGTATTGACAAGAAAATCGCGCAGAGGAAAAACTGTGAAATCAGTTGCTGGGCGCAGCTGGGGCACCACGGCCACTGTGGCCGTGAAGGCATGTCATTATTCGAGGGGCACACGGCCAATGAGAGGGGCAACGACGGCCATGGCCGCCGTGGCCGCCGTGAAATTCCTGCCCTGGTGCCTTTATCCAAAGCGCTTTTCAGTGTGCATTACATTCACACACACACACACACACACACACACACACACACACACACACACACACACACACACACACACACACACACACACACACACACACACACACACACACACACACACACACACACACACACACACACACCAACAGTGTTATTTTCCAAGAAAAATAAGGGACACCCAGTAAAAGATAACATCTCACTCTATGTACAGTTGTGTATTATATTAACCACTTGAACCCCAGCAGTGGTGGGGACATTAGCCAAAAAATAGGCAATTTTTGGGAAAAGAGATTAGGTGTAGACAGAAAAAAGCAAGTATACAGAGACAACTCAGGTCCAGTTTACTTAAGTCTAGAGGGTTTAAGTGGTTATTTCACAACCTGTATTATATATGTACGTACAGTATATGAGCTATTTGAACTTGTAAGATGTGTGTCATTGATTGAGGAACAAAGTCTGTCCCTTATCAGTTCAATAAGCGACACGTCTTTTCGTCTCCATATAAGGGACGATTCCTCATTTCAAGGGACGGTTGGCTAGCCTGGGATCCAGCCTGCTTCACTACGTTCGGTGGATTTTTTTTTCTCACTTCGTTTCTCAGTCTGGAAAGCCTCCTATTTGATCGTTTTGCAGAACTACACTGGAACTACATATGTTACGTAGGCAACGTTGTTGCTGATTGGATGTTGTTGTTTTTGTCCCGCCCCGCACCACAGACCAATCAGAAGCCACGGCTCGTTTTCAGCCGTTTGGCATGTCCCGCCTCCCTTGGAGATAGGAGGCTTTCCAGACTGAGAAACGAAGTGAGAAAAAAAAATCCGCCAAACGTAGTGAAGCAAGGCTGGATTCCAGGCTAACGGTTGGCAACCCTAGACGTATACTGTAGGTCTGCCATTAAATCACTCTGAATGGCACATCTTTATGGAAGCCATGGATGCATGCCTGGTGGGGGACTCTTAAGCACCGGTGAAGAGAATGAATATCTCCCCCATCATGAACTGACTGGCTGCAGTAGGGGAGGAGGTACAGCTGCCATCTAAGCGAGTCCCCCCACACGCTGGCACGTGTGAATCTCCTCTCCTCTCCTCTCCTCTCCTCTCCTGTATATGGATTAGACTCCCGTAGCCAGTGGTGTAAAGTAACTAAGTACATTTACTCAAGTACTGTACTTAAGTACAATTTTAAGGTAGTTTTTTACTTTACTGGAGTATATCCAACTATCTATACTTTTACTTCTACTCCACTACATCTTAGAGGCAAATATTGTACTTTTTTTTTTTTACTCCACAAAAAGTATTACTAGTTACTTTGCAGATATAAATTATTACATTATAAAACATACATTAACCACTTTAGCCCTATTTTATACCTAGGCTATTTGAAAATAGCCGATCTACAAGCTCACAACGCGTCGCTTGTAGATCTGCTATTTTCAAACATTTCAGTATTTTTATTTGGTACTTTAAGTACATTTTTATACCAATACTTTTGTACTTTTACTCAAGTAAATTTTGAATTCCAGACTTGTATTTGTAACAGAGTACTTCTACATTGCAGTATTGGTATACTTTTACTTAAAGAGGTGGTGCATTGGTTTTGCACCTTTTCTGTTTTTCATGTGTCCATGAGGTTGATAGAACTTCATTAAGCCCCTTGGTGGTGTTTTTGTGGTGTTTTATGTCTTCTCTGACTATTTTGAGTTTCTTCCTGGAGGCTGAAACCTTGAGGGTCAAACGTGCCAATAGAAAAACAGCGCTTTAGTGACATAGTAAAAACATGCCCTCCCCCTCATTATCATAACACAACAGGTGTGGGCATGAGGAGGAGGAGGGACTAGGACAGGTGGGTGGTGGAGGAGGTGCTAAGGTGAGAACCAGGTATACTTAATGAACTGGAGGCGTGTCCACATAAAAACATAATTTTAACAATTTATGTACACTCTATTGAAAAAATCTTCCTCCTAGTATAACCATAATACCTGATGATTATGTTTTAGGGGGGGAAGAAATCACTGAAAATCACGGCACCCCGTCTTTAAGTAAAACATTTGAGTACTTTTTCCATCACTGCCTGTAGCCTTGGCCGCGCAACACAACCTGCAGCCTGAGCGCTTTCTTTCGCCGACATGCTTATCTCCCCCACAGCCCTCTACTGCCTTCACAATCTATTCCAAATCACATGAGACTCAGTCACTTCCCTCCCTCGACACCTCGCTGTTTGCTCGCCTCTCGCCTTCACCTGCCAAGCCCCCAATTCAGCGAGTTTTCCTCTTACTGTATGTCTCTCTCTGTCTGTCTCTCTCTCTCCCTGAGTTTCTTTCTCCCTGTATTTTTCTTTTACTTCTTGTCTCAGTCAACTAGGGTTGCAGCTATCGATTATCTTCTTAGCGAGAATACTTTTTTGATTCATTGAGAGGCGTGTGTTCTTTTACACACACACACACACACATATATTGCTGTATATATACTGTATATTATATATATAACCTCCTATATCTTATCTTCATATTTCAACTTTTTTTTTTCATCCTCAGCTCGAAATGCGCTGCAAAGTGACGCATATTGAGCTGTAGATGTGCTATTTTTGCTATTTTGTAATGTAATGACATTGCCCAAAATAAGGCTAGATTATGAATCGATTATTCGATTATTGAATTATGTGTTCGTTTTTATATAATGGATTAAACTGCATTCAGCAGTGGCCTTTGCCTTTCTTTCCTTGTGTCTTTTGTGCATGTGTGTACAGGAATTGATTCATTGTTAGGTTTTGGCTCCGTGTAATTAAATGATCATTAGTCATCTATTACAGTACATCGACCTCGGTCTCAAACAATTGGTCGCCCCATTGATTTAATTGCAATGTTTATGTCCATGCAGCAGCGGTGTGAATTGTTTTATTCACATGCTTTTGGCAGCAGAGAAGAGCACATGCTCGGGCACAACAATTGTAATAATTACATCTGCCTTCATTTATTCATTTTATGTACTATTAGTAAAACGTTTTGTTCAGGGCTGCAACTATCTATTATTTTCTGTTCGCGATCATTCTATCGATAACGTTTTCGATTAATCGAATAATCAAGAAGTATTACAAATATATCAACAAAGCCATTAACCACTCCATAAATCATTAGTTTTCTACTTCCACAACGGTATCCTGCAAAACTATACTGATCTATACACGTTTAGTGTATTGTGAGCTAGTAGATTGTCTATTTTCACTACTTTCACGCCTATATTGACACGCCCCAAATAGGGATTGCTTATTAAATAGATTATTTTATTAAATGATCAATTATCTATACTCTTTTTGTATAATCAATTATTAGTTAGATTAGATTATTTGCAGAAAACTTTAAAAATCTGACCAGTTTAGTAACTGCAACCCATGTTGTCATTTGGAAGTTAGAGTTGCATCTTTGTCTCAATAGATCCCTTTACAGACGACGTCACACTGATAAGAACCAGTATGCGCACGCAGGCCGGCACCAAATGAAACCCATTCTGTCACGTCTCGCTAGGACGCGACTCGCTAGCCAACACACAACAGGAGGTTGAAACCAGTGCAACCCGAAACAACATGTGGGGAATTGATTGCATGAAACAATCACCTGTGTGTCCAGTCTCAATGTTGGTAAACAAATAATTGGTCTATTATCAGTCTAGTTCTGCCCCAGGAAGCGCAGCTGTCCAATTCCTTTAACACCCTCCGCTACTTCCTGTAGCATTAACTAGCCAACACACAAGACGAGGTTGAATGAACAGAAACTAACGCTCCCCAAAAAACAACAGGTTTGGGGATCTGTTGGGAATTAATTACATGAAACAGTCACCTGTCTGTCCAGTCTCAATGTTTGTTAACAAATAATTGGTCTATATGCAGTCTGGCAGGCCTTAGAGCAACACTGAACCCATTACTGAGCGAGCAGCGAGGCCCTGAGTTAAACTGTTAACATGGTAAAACTGTCATGTCAGCATTGAGTATACTGTAGCAAGACACGTCTTCACAAACAAGCATGTCTGGCAGACAGGTGTCCCACTAATCACCAAACCACAGATGGTAGTACGTGTGTCAGCGTTGACATTGTTTAAACATTGTTTAAACCAATGCACACGTTACCCTTTTCTTATCTTATAATGTATGAAGAGCACAATGCATATATAACACATAAATGCATATATATATAATGTGTCAGCCCTCAGCCGTAGGCGAGGTGCCCGAGGCTAATTTGTTTATCACATAGCTCCGATATTTTTAAGCTGTTTTTAATATGTATATCTACAACGTCGGGCGGAAACATTGTATGTCCAAAACTGTTGCTTTTCATTAAAGTGTGGGGCGGGGGCACGACGACTGTGTCAAATGATCTAATGTAATTATTTAGTCAGTACAGTAGCTCTTGTTAATACTTTTCATTAATCTGTATAAAACCCACAGACACGCTCAAACACACTTTCAACCTGTTGTCCCTATTTTGAGCATGTCTTTATAGGCAGGCGTTTTCAAAATGATTTAGCAGATCTACAAGCTCACAACGCTCTCGCCTCACAGCGGTGTGTGAACGCCACAGTGGCAATATAAACTGCAGAATATCGTCTTTAAACTGTTACTTTTCGGGATTAAAATTAAAAAAATAGCAAAAGTAGCAGATCTACAAGCTCGAAACGCTGCTACTTTTGATGCTTTTGTGTGACGCTGTAGTAGGAGTATGATCAAGTAGGGCATTAATGTACAAAACACAAAAAGTACGAATATGGAGATAAGGGGTTTCTGCCCGACAGCACCGCTATTGTACTGTACAATGTCTCTACTCCCAGCTCCTGTATTTCTTCACATTTTTTTATAGACCATATAGCAACAGTCTTGTTAAAGTTCCTATAGTGTAGATGTGTGGCTGCAGTGGGAGTATTGATTTAGTGCTTTGTGTGTGTGGTGCTGCTGCTCTCTAATAGCTGTTGCACTATACCTGTAACAGAGGGCTGGCCAGGGGCCACAGAGCAGTGGCCACATGGGACGTCACTGTGACCTTTATCCACTCAGCAGCCATCAATTACCCAGCAAATCGTTGCTGTCGGGGTAGAAACCTCTTATCTCCATATTCTAACTTCTTTTCGTAAATTAACGTCCTCCTTGATCATACTAAAGCATCACACAAAGGTAGCAGATTCGCAAGCTCGATACGAGCTTGTAGATCTGCTACTTTTGCCATTTTTTGATCCTGAAAAGTTTTGGACATGAGGTTTCCACCCAACAGAAATAGAAAGGTTATTCCAAACAATCACAGTGGCCATCCTTTTTGCAGGAATTCTCAGTGGTTCGCTGAAGTACTCAATCCTCCCCAGTCAGATAAAATGTACGATACTCCTGGTCAAATATTACTCGACTACGAGTGAAAGTTGTTCAGTCAAATGTGTGGGCTACTTGAGTTAAAGTACTGGAGTACTTGCTTTAGAAAATAAATACAAAACAGTGATTTAGAAAATTACTTAAAGCTACACTATGTAACTGTCCTCTTCTACCCCGTAATTGTACCCGGTTTATTGCGCAAGCGATGACATTTTTACCATTTAGCTAATAGAGCCTGTCTGCTTGCTCAGGGGATAAATTAAATCTTGCCCATCAGTTCAAAACTGGTGTCAGTTCCTGAATATAGCAGATCCACAAGCTCACAATATGTCTCATTAAAATCTTTGTCAGCTTGTAGATCTCCGTCAGCGGAGTGCCTCCGACACTCTCCGGAAACCAGCCAATAAGAATCGAGGAATGGGACTAGTCGTTTTAGAATTCATAATTTTCACTTCCTAGAAATGTAGTCGAGTCAAAAAGTATAATAATTTGTCTTTGAGTCGTTAGTATCCAAAATACAAATACTCAAGTACAGTACAGATACTCAAAAAATATATTTTCTCTGTCGGGTGAAAAAAATATATAGCAAAAGTAAGCAGATCTACAAGCTCAAAGCGCGTTGCCTCTCGCTGCGTTTCGAGCTTGCGGATCTGCTACTTTTGTGTGACGCTGTAGTATGATCAAGTAGGGCGTTAATTTACAAAAAAAAAACACAAAAAGTTAAAGTATGGAGATAAGAGATTTAACGGCGATGATTTACTGTAAGTACAGTCCTCAAGTAAAATGTACTTGGTTACTGTCCACCACTGCTCACCAGCCATCAGTCACCAGCTTGAACTTGTAGATCTGCAGCTTTTGCTGTTTTTGAATCCTGAAAAGTAACAGTTTGAGGTCATATGGGGTTTCCACCCGACAGAGACAAACTGGTATCCCAAAGAATCACCGTCACTTTTAGCTAGAATTATGAACAAAAACATAGACATTCATTCTCTCCTGCGTCGTCCATTTTTTTTTTTGGAACCCTGGAAATAGATGCCATTTCTCAGTTGTGCGGAAAGAGAATTTATCCGCGTCACTTTCACAGTTCAGACAGGGAGCTGCGATTCAAACATAATTTGCCAGATGACTTGTTTCCATGCCCCGTGGTCTGTCTCACATTTCTCACCGTTTTCTCACTCAGAGACGCGGTAATATTTCCTACAGGCACTTGTAGCCTTCTCATTCAGGCTTTATGCAGTGGTGGAAGAACTACAACGATTATTAGTATTTTTTACTTAAGTTAACCCATTCAATCCGGGAACGCATCAGTGTCATTTTAGATTTTAGCTATAACCATTATTTTATACTTTGACTATTCGAAAATAGCAGATAAAGCTCATAGTGCCGTGCTATGAGCTTGTAGATCTGCTATTTTTGAAAAAGCATTTTTCTGCAAATCTTTGAATATATTTTTTAAGCGAACATTTGTAACTCAAAGCTGCACTATGTTACTTTCCTCTTCGACCCCGAATTAGAACCCGGTTTCCTGCGCAAGTGCTGAAAGTGTTACCATTGAGCTACTAGAGCCTGTCTGCTTGCTCGGATAAATTGAATCTGGACCATCAGGTCAAAATTCGTGTCAGATCCTGTGTCTAGGTGAGACATGACCCTTGACACGATCTAAATGTGTCAATAGAAGAGCAGGGAGACAAAATACAAACACCCCAATTGCATTGCATGAGTTATATTGTTATCAACATACTCTACCATACAGATTGGACAACATTAAATTGTATTCATAAAATAAAAGTTACATAGTGAGGCTTTAACCAATGTAGAGTATGAACAAAAGATTGTGACTAATAGCTACATTGGATCCATTGGATCACAGGTAAATTTTCCCATTTCCTTAAAAGTATAACGCTTTTGCACTTGTACAAGGTTTCTGCCCGACACTGTATATCATTAGAATACATTACATTATACTGTAATCGCTGTGGAATCTCCCAACACTGGAACCTTTGTAATTCAAACGATTTGACAGCCGTTTTCCATAGCTGGGTTCCTCACCTACATTTTCACACAGAATATCCTGCTGCTTTCTTTTTAGATACCTGTAAATCTCGAATAATAACTATCATAGCTTTTTTTCCCCTCCCGCTGGGGGTTCAGTCAGTGACCTTTAGTTGATATTTAGAGCGCGCGTGTGTGTGTGTGTGTGTGTGTGTGTGTGTGTGTGTGTGTGTGTGTGTGTGTGTGTGTGTGTGTGTGTGTGTGTGTGTGTGTGTGTGTGTGTGTGTGTGTGTGTGTGTGTGTGTGGGGCTTGGCGTCTGTATAAAAGACGGCTATGAGATGCGGTCTACTTAGCAGAGAAGTGGGGAAAGGTCAACGCTCCAGTGCTGAGAGGTTCAACGCGGAGAGAGCAGCTACTTCAAAACCTGCCACGGAAAATCAATCACATAGGACATGGCTGCGAATGAGCGCCATACATTATGGACGGGGTTAAGGAGGTAGAGATGAGAGACTATAGAAGACAGTAGATGGAAGAGATACTCTTCAGGTCTTTACTAAGGTAAATGTAGCTATACCACAATATGAACATATTCTGTTAAAGACGGGGTTTTCAGTGATTTTACCCCCCCCCCCCAAAAAAAAAAAACATAATCATCAGGTATTATGGTTATACTAGGAGGAAGATTTTTGTCAAAAAAGTGCACATAAAGTGTTAAAATTATGTTTTTATGTGGACACGCCTCCAGTTCATTAACTATACCTGGTTCTCACATTAGCACCTCCTCCACCACCTTAGCACCACCCACCTGTCCTAGTCCCTCCTCCTCATGCCATGACCCTCAAGGTTTCAACCTCCAGGAAGAAACTCAAAATAGTCAGAGAAGACATAAAACACCATAAAAACACCACCAGGGGCCTTAATGAAGTTCTATCAACCTCATAGACACATGAAAAACAGAAAAAGTGCAAAACCATGGCACCACCTCTTTAAAGTAAAAGGCCTGTATTCAAAATGTTACTCGAGGAAAAGAACAACGGTATCGGCATCAACGTGTACTCCGTACATGTCAACACAGTTCAGGAGAGATGGATTGGGAGAAGGAGAGAGACCAGTGTGCTCATGCTGGCGTACGCTAGAACCACGGTTCAAACAATTCAATGGTTGAAACGCTGGAAGTAATTGGTCCTCACTCATGCTCATTATAATATGGTACAATTCCTGTCTATACTGTCTCAGAGGAGGGCTGTGGACAGCTGAGAAACCTGCCTACCGGCGACATAATCGGTATAGTCAGGTTTGGTCTTTTTAAACAAGATTTCCAACTTTATTTTGTGTGTGTGTGTGATGTTTTCTTTTTCTTCTTTTTTCTTTTATGAATGCAAGAACAACGGTTTCTATTTCAGCATGATAACTTTCCAGGAAGAGAAACGCTGTAGTTTCTATTAGCTTGGAATCCTCACCGTCCTCATGATCTCATTGGCTTTTGAACTGTCAACAGCCCTTCTCTGAGACACAAAGTGAGGGAGTAGACAGAAATGGTGCCGTCTTATAATGAGCATTAGTGAGGACCAATTATATGCAGATGAGGTTGCCAACGGGTGAAGTGCTCCTTTAAGGGAGGGGTTGAAGTGCGTGTTTGTTTATTTAACTCTGGCACTAACACAGCATTATAGCCATTAACCACTTAAACCCCACTATCCGTATTGTGGAGAAAGCTTTAACTCTTTAAATTCCATGCATGAGCCCAGTGGTCGATAGTAACAAACTCATTTACTCAAGTACTGTACATTTTTTAGGTACTTTGCATTTCCATTTTGTATTCTTTATATTTCATTCCACTACATCTCAAAGGTAAATATTGTGCCTTTTACTCCACTACAATTGTCTGACATCTTTAGTTACAAGTTACTTTGCCGATTTAGATTAATACAAAAGATGCGTTACCCGCTTGAGCCCTATTTTATGCTTCGGCTATTCAAAAATGGGCAATCTACAAGCTCACAACGTGTTGTGACGCATTGTGAGCTTGTAGATCTGCTATTTTTTGGATCACATACTTTGCTACTGTAAGTATATGTTGATGCCAATATACTTTTATAATTTTATTTAAGTAAAAACTGGAATACGAGCCTTTACATGGAGGAGGCACCCAATCTCTGTGTGTTCAGGTGGGAGTGTGACTACCGGCCAACAAGATTTTGGTACATAACGAATGGTCAGTTGGTTAAGTGTTTACGTAGCCAAACATGCATAATAGCTCACCTCACCTGGGTAGAGACGGAAACCTCTAACAAGGTCCTGAGCGACTACATTCATCGCCCAGACAGTGTGTCTGCCACCACGCTGTGCCAGTGTGCCCAGGCAGTGTGTGTGTGTGCCACCACGCTGTGCCAGCTTAACCATGTCAGCCTGCAGTACAGCACACATCAGCAACGGGGTCATTTAACCCGCAGGGCGGGGGGAGGCCTGCTAGACAAATGGAGCACCGGCGGGTCAAGCTGGTACAGTCCAGCGAGGCGTATATAGCAACGGGGGGGAGGGGGGAATCACGCGGTGCCATGCGGGTGCTAACCGCATTCTGAATGGTTCATTGGCACGTCACTCTGCCAAGTGACAGGAATATCTATTTTAACCCATTAAAACCGGGAAAGCATCTATTCATCATCATTTCAGATGTTAGCTCTCTCTATATATATACAGTAGCAACATATGTTTTTCAGAAGGTTTGGAACAGCGCAGAGCAGTGGTTCTCAAAAATAGCAGATGTGCAAGCTCACAGCACATGTGCATCTGCTATTTTTGTAAGTCTTGAAAGTGTTTGAAAAACCTTGAATAATTTAGATTTTTTTTTTACCACAAATCCTCTCTTCTGGGGGTACCTGGCACAAAACATTTTCAGATGGGGGTCCGTGGCCAAATGTGGCGACCTCGGCACGGGAAAAAGTGCTGATCTAGCGGGCATTGGTAGAATCGGCCTCAGGTCTTGATGTGTTAACACACAAACACCTGGAGGCCACGGCACTGTCGCAGGGGGATAAATAAAGACAATGGGAAGCTGTCTAACTACGATAGCAGGATGCCGCAGGAAACGTCAAGTGATTGATTACATGACAAAAAGAGGCATAAATCACGGTCGTATAGTGTATGTCTTGTGTTTTGATAAGTACATGGCATCGTACCATGATACACTACAGTAGGTAGAGGATTTGATGTATCTTCTAGCCCTTGGATCAGTAAACAATGGCGAGCGGTGAGCCCATATAAGCCTCCCACCAGAGAGCTTTCTTTGGCTAAAGCCCCGCACTTCTCAACAACAGCTAAACAATAAATCTCCGTCCCAGAAGCACATGCTGCTCCACACCTGCTCTCAGCACTGATAAGGCAATAAGGCAGTGGTTCTCAAACTTTTTCGTGCCACGGACCCCCACATTGATATGAATGCGCATGGCCGCGGACCCCCACCTGAAAATATATTGTGCCAGGGACTCCCAGAAGCAATGATTTGTGTTTAAAAATGTTAGAAAAGAGATTGAAAGATTTGCACACATTGTCACGATTATATAGTATATATATATATAGTATAGTATATGTGTGTATATATATAGTATATAGTATAGTATAGTATAGTATAGTATAAGCGAACATTTTTAACTCAAATCTTTGCTTCTGGAGGTCCCTGGCACAAAATAGTTTTGAGACCAAATACATATAATTTTGGGGTTCCTTGACATGAAAACGTTTGAGAACCACTAGTATATAGGCCTTAAAGTGATACAAAAAAATATATATTAAAAAATAAACACTTTGATAAGTTATCATCAGAGGAGTTACTCTCAGGGGGAATGTTACAGATATTCTTTTAGGAGCTCTATGGTTTACTGTCCATACTTACACATTTTGTGCATGTGGACTGGTGGTGGATTTGGTAGGCCGTTTGTTAGGCATTGCTTGGTAAATCATCTCAGAGAGTTGGAGTCAGCAGCTCATGCGACATTGTGCTGATATCTTCAAGCATAGCCTTTGGCTTTTTATAAATGACAAAAAATTGCTTGGAAAAATGTATTTCTCCGCAAATTTGGAAAGTTTGAGAGGAGCATAATTTGATATGAAGGAATTGTATGGTAAAAGTTTTGAACTGGAAGTAACTGGAGATGTTATATGGTTTCCCCCGTTTAAAGACTTTAGCCTATACTGTTAAAGGTAGGGTAAGTGATATGTTTTGGTTAAAACAAATAGTTAAAGCTCTATATTGTGATAGTAATTACTGCTATAGAGTGTTTGTTCAGTAACAGGAGTCTCCCTGTCTCTCCAGCTCTTTAATAAACAGGTGACACAATTTCAGCCAATCAGGACAGGAGAGAGTACCCATTTATCAGCTTCATTTTATAGTGTTCCAGTTCCAATTTGGTCTGCTTATTTCTTTGTGTAATCACTTACCCTATATTTTTAACCCATTAAAACGGGGAACGCATCTGTGTCATTTTAGATTTTTGCCATGGCTATTCAAAAGTAGCAGATATACAAGCTTGCAGCGCGGCACGTACAGTACATCCAGGGTCGTCACAGGAGGGGTGTAAGTGGGACTGAGTTACTAGGGCCCCAGGTAAAGGCAAAAAAACAACAAAAAAAAACTACTTTTTAACACTTCCACCGCCAGAGGTTAATCTCATAATGTACTCACCAGTGCCAAGGTTTTATTGTTGTTTTTCGTTTTTTTCACGTCGCCATAGACCCCGTTAAAATCCTTAAGAATGCGTGATGCACTGTTTGTAAACATTGTGCAGATGTCCCTGTATCTACCAGTGAAGACCACTTGTCAAACGGGGCATCCATGTTGTAGTTAGAACGGTTTATGTTAAACAGTGATGACCGAGGAGAAAAAACTACAAGGAGAAAATGGAGTTTTAGTGTGCGTTTTAGAATGGAGGCTGACGGGAACGGCAAAACCGGATCGCAAATAGTTCCGTTTCCGGTGGTGTTACACTGAAATGGTCCGTGTAGAAAATTGAAGAAAAAAGGAAAAAGCACCCGGACCGTAGGGCTACGGTCTCGGCGCTTAACAGTTGGATTTAATGGACCGTAGGACTACGTTCTTGGGGGTTAATTTGTTAAAGGGAAAAAATCATAGGGGGGCCCACAGTGAATCTTTGTCCCCAGGGCCCAGAATTTGGTGACCCTGAGTACATCTGCTCTTTTGAACATTTTAATAAAGAGCTGGAGAGACATGGAGACTCCCGTTACTGAGCAAACACTCAGACACACAGAATATAGAGCCATTTAACACTTATTTTAACCAAAGAAAATCACTTACCCCACCTTTAAACCTGTGAAACACTTTGTGACAGCCAGGTACTCTCTGTGAAAGGCGCTGTTACAATACAAATAAGATGTACTTACTTACCAGGTGTCAGGCAGGCTTTCCCCAAAGCGAGCCCTTTTGTGCCTCAGTGTTCAGTACCAGCGCCCGGAGCTGGGCTTTAGAGTAAAGGTGGTTATTGAGTGGTTGTGTGCGATCCGTGATGTCTTGTGCTTACTGAGATTGCAGTGTGTGTGCAATGGCTTTGTTCATTAGTTGTGTGAGGTAGTAGCGGGGTGTGTGGGGAGGGGAGACCGATAGGCTCTATGCACAGTGAGCAGCCATATTGGAAAGATATCGGGTCTGCTTCCTTACTTCCTTCACAGGTGCTACCAATGATATACTGATTGAGATTGTGTTCCATTCTGGTGAAACAGAGTCAGGTTGCTGATATGGTGCATGTTGGCTCACTGGAAACACTCTGCTACACCAGTGGGTCTCAAAGTGGGGGTCCAGGGACCCTCATGGTTCCTTGAGGGGGTTCCAAATGGCCCCTTACCCTTATGGGTGTGTAACTCTGAGAGTGTACACATGGAACCAAATTGACCCGTAAGGGTCCATTTGCTATATTAACTACTGTTCAAAAGTAGTTAATATAGCATCACAATCATTTTAACAACTTCTTTTATACTTTTACTATTCAAAAATAGCATACAAGCTCATAGCTATTAGCTGTGCTATGCCCATATACATACAATTATAATATACATATTTAACAAACATATAATGTTTGTTTTTTTCAGGTCAGACTGTTAGTATTTAGAAGACATGTTTAGAATGGCATGGGTTTAAAAAAAACACAGGTGTAGTGCAGAAGGATGGGCTGAATATGTGAATAATGCTCTGGTTCAACAGTAAGCACAACTGTTGGATATAATATATCCAACAGTTTATGTTATTCAACATATTGTGTTGAATAACATTGTACTGTGGGTGGCAGTGGCTCAGGAGGTAGAGCAGCCCATGTTGGAATGATCGGAAGTTCCCCGGTTTGATCCCCTGCTTGCTGCATGTTGAAATGCCCTTGAGCAAAGAACCCTTGACTGCTCCCAATGAGCAGGTTGGTGCCTTGCATGGTTGCCTCCACTGTCGTTGTGTGAATGTGTGTGTGAATGTGTGAATGTATAAGCACATTGTTAAGTGCTTTGGAGAAAGCCACTATGGACAGTAAATGCACCATTTACCATTTATTGATTTACTATAGGTGTGAGCCATGTCTGTTACGTGTTTCTGTTCCATGTGCTTCACATACACAGCAGATCTCAGATACAGCAGATGGCCAGTACATACAGTAGCACACGTACACAACGATAAACAACTTAAATATCTACTCTGAACACAACACGTAAACCCCACAATTAAAGGGATAGTTCACCCAAAAAAGTTATAAGCACTTGCACAATCTCGCAAACGCATACACAACACATACTGTATGACAGATATACATCCCTTCATGCTCATATAGTGATCCATACTTCAGGACATGCCTTTTCACACAGCAAAGCCCCAAGATTCAAGAATTGTATTGTTGCAGTATATCTTCAAGTACATGAGAGTAAAATGATTGCACTGCACATTATGTGTAATGTATAACATGTACGTATATGTATATCTACGTGTATGTACATTTACATTGTGTGCTTTATGTTTGTGTGAGTGTAGCAAAGCCTCTACCTGAAGACCCGAAAAAGTCAAATATATCTCCCGGCCGGCCAAGGCGGGGCGGATTCCTTCTTAAGCCCAGTGTTGTAATCGTATTACAACATTGTGCACCGAAAATAACCAATCTATAAGCTCACAAAGTAACACATCTATTTTCTTGAACTTCTTGAACACAAACAATAGTAGATGCACAAACTTGGGAAACTCAACAACAAGTGTTTCAGGATACAGATCACGGATACAGGAAGCATCGTCTCCTCCATGTGTGGCGACTGCCAATTATCACAGACACTGAACAGAATTTAGCCAATGGCCTATTATTATTACAAAGGCTTCCAGATATGAACACAACCAGTTCACATTTGTAACCAAGCTGTAATAGCATCCTTAAGACGTTGGTACTTTCGCACCGTGGTAAGCAATGTCTCTTCCAGTCTGTGGTCGAATGTACAACACTCACATACATAGTGTAGATGCATTGGTCTTCTTCTCACAGGATGCCACATCAACATGCAGTGTGAAGTTGTGTTCGCAGACTCGCTATTCACGCTTGCATTTTCCTATTACAGTTCGGTGTGTCCTGGAGCTGAAGTGTCTGCATTTTAAAACCCTTGTGTTGTGTAGAAGGCCAGGCAAGAGTGTGTGTGTGTGTGTGTGTGTGTGTGTGTGTGTGTGTGTGTGTGTGTGTGTGTGTGTGTGTGTGTGTGTGTGTGTGTGTGTGTGTGTGTGTGTGTGTGTGTGTGTGTGTGTGTGTGTAAAGCAGATATTCAATGGTGATGGACACAGCATGTCTCATCAGGTGTGTGTGTGTGTGTGTGTGTGTGTGCGCGTGCGTGGCATATTTTTATTTCGCACGGACAGGCAATTCAAAATGCTTTATCCATACAGTGCTCGCCCACCACCGTAGGGATTAGGGTTCAATTCCTCTACGGCAGTGGTTCCCAAACTGGGGGTCGGGACCCCCAAGGGGGGTTCCCAGATGATTAGCTTAATGTGCAACATTGTTTTCGCACTAAACAGTAAACAAACCACAGTGAAACCCTCCGTGATTAGCAACCATCACGGGATTGATCATATTGGACATAAATATTCTGTTACTACTGGAAAAGGTTAGAAAATCAAAAAATCGCTGGCAGTGTGGGCCTTATTTAGTTGTATATACTCCAATCTGGGAACCCAGACCTAACTGAAAATGAAAAACAGCGACCTCTGCTGTTTGTTCTATCTCAGTTAGCTCTGGGCGGAAGAAAACGCAGCACACGTGCGCAAGGAAACCGGGTTTTTTGGTCTGCCTTCACCGCTCCACTTCCGGGTGGTGCGACTATGTTTTCATTCCCACTAACAATATTTCTACACGGAACACTAACACCACTTCTCCCAGAGAACATGGATCGTTTTGGTTATAAGCCCACTTGTTTCTATGATGAAAGAGCAAGTTAAAATGTGAATATCTTTCCGTGGTTTTGTCTGCTCCGCGGACGCTATTGTTAAATTAGTTTCGGTTAGTTTCGAGGGGGGAAGGGTCGACGGACACGTGAATCCCGCCCACTACA
Organism: Gymnoscopelus microlampas; assembly: GCF_963454915.1. NCBI lineage: Eukaryota > Metazoa > Chordata > Actinopteri > Myctophiformes > Myctophidae > Gymnoscopelus > Gymnoscopelus microlampas. Next base: position 15,960,023 of record NC_139950.1, read on the forward strand.
TTTGATTGGGTAAAGCGCGGCCTGCTTCCTGATCTGATAGCACGCCCACTTGAAACCAATGCGCACGGGTTGTCAATACGGCTACCGACAGATTCAAACGTAGAGCAGAATCTGTTCTTGAGAGATTATATATGCTCTGGTAGTTGAAGAGTTAAGGGGAAATTGGAAGAACAGTGAGCATGAAGGCAGCAGGTGGACGGCTTAAGATGTCACACAGTTTCCTCCGGGTTTTTGTAGTTTGTGACCTTAAACTCTTTCATGTTTATCCAGACACATTAATGTGAATGTGATGGTGACATTTAGGGCCCCGCTGGCGGTGAGGCGCTCTAAGGAGAGCAATGTCAGTCGGTTGTATCCGTCCACCGCTTTGGTCTGGGGGGATATCAATGCTGTGGGCAGTGCTGTGGTCTACATCAAAGGAAAACCCGCTGAGAACCACTGGTCTTGGAGATCCATTGGGCATCCTGTGCCCTTTGGAAGAGGGTTTGTGTAAGCCAGTGATTCCCGACGTGTGTGGGCCATGTGGATGTTGGATATTGCAAGTGGGGCCCAAATAATTGGCAAAAAAATAAGATATAAACAAAGATAAATAGGAACTTGCGCCGCCTTACCCCTTACTGCCTATTTTTTGGGCTTTTTTTTGCTATTTTAAAATAGTTCAATTAGCCGATCTACTAGGTCACAATGTGTCAATGTAGATCTGCTATTTGAAGTATTTAAAAAAAAATCAAAATAGTAAAACATGCCAAAAACGTTTATGCTTCAGGGGTAGGGCCCCTCGAGTTAGTTAAACTGATCTAAACCGGAACTCAGTCGCTTGATTGATCGTTAAAATAAACATGCTCTGAAAATGCCTGCGGCCCACCCATCTGACCACTTATCTCGGCAGCCGATAGGCGGCTGCCATTGTTAAGCGGTGAGATAGGTGGGCCACGAACGCCTTCTGGATTTTCAAGTTGGCCCTGCATCCACAGAAGGTTGTGGGAACCGCTTGTGTGTAGGTTACGTTTATACTCCATTCTGTGCAGACTCTTCTGACAGGTAACAACACTGTAATAACCTTCATGTGGCTTTGCCATGATGACACAGGTGGATGTTGAAAAGGCAATTTCAGCCTGTTCTGTTGTTGTTGTTTTTTCATTCCTGAAAAGCACTATATTTTTCAGTTTGACTCTGTCTATAACTGCATTTCTGCTGTATGATAGACTGACTCTCACTCTGCACCCTGTTTTCTAAAAACCAATTGGAACTCTATAGCTGGAGTAGCCTCAGAATGAAGTCTATTGTATAGCACCTATCATACAGAGGAAACTCTATACAAAAGATAATATACTGTATATACCGTATGGGGGGTGTGTGTGTGTGTGTGTGTGTGTGTGTGTGTGTGTGTGTGTGTGGGCATACAATACAAGATAACGACGAAACACCCAAGAAAGAAGCACCTTTTTCCTTTTTTTCCTCCTATGGTTTCTATTCACAGAGTTGACCCCACAACAACATGGCGGACGATCGATACGTCATGCGTGAAGTCAATTCAATTCAATTCAAAGGAGCTTTATTGCCATGAGAAAATATCCGTTTACATTGCCAAAGCACGTGTCAAAATATGATAAAAGAAGGAAGAATTATTTTCTTTGTTCCTCTGTAGAAAGTTTTGAGGCATCCAGTGGTTGTCATCAATAATGAATATAGATCAAGTACTAGGGAGGGCTACTATGCCAGATGGTACCGTGTGCATTTATTTTTCACAAGTATAGTAGGTACTTCTGTATAATTCAAGCAGCACACAGCCAAGGGAATGGTACAATTCAAAGAATTTTGAAGGCAATATAAAATGAAAAGCACACTCTGTACAACCTCTCTATAACCTTACTTCCTGAGTGAGTTACAGACGGTCATGTTGAAACTAACCTTTACAGATGATGGTGGCTTCCTGGCTTCCTGGCTTCCTGAAGTGGCCTCATATATACTGTACCAGCGTTCTGTTGTGTCAAATTCAATGTACACCTGGCACTTCGCTGTCCTTGGAATTCCATAATATGCACATATTCAGCAGTGGTGTGAAGGTACTAAGTACATTTACTCAAGTGCTGTACTTACAGTAGGTAAAATCTTGAGGTGCTTTTACTTTACCGTAGTATTTCCAATTGTTTATACTTTTACTTCTACTCCACTACATCTCAGAGGCAACTGTACTTTTACTCCACTACAATTATTTGAAAATTGTAGTTACTAGTTACTTTGCAGATATGAATATATTACATTATAAAACATTAACTACTTTAGCCCTATTTTATACCTAGGCTATTTGAAAATAGCCGATCTACAAGCTCACAACGAGTCGCATCGCAACACGTTGTGAGCTTGTAGATCGGCTATTTTCAAACATTTTAGTACTTTTACTTTTGGTACTTTCATATCATACAGAGGAAACTATACAAAAAAAAGATAATATACTGTACAGTATATACCGTGTGTGTGTGTGTGTGTGTGAGTGCGTGCGTGCGGGCATTCAAAACAAGATAACGACGAAACACCCAAGAAAGAAGCAAATTTTTCCTTTTTTTTTCCTCCTATGGTTTCTATTCACAGAGTTGACCCCACAACAACATGGCGGACGATCGATACGCCATACGCGAAGTCAATTCAATTCAAAGGAGCTTTATTGGCATGAGAAAACATCCGTTTACATTGCCAAAGCATGTGTCAAAATATGATAAAAGCAGTTTAAAGGGATAATTCACTTTCAAAAAAACTTTTGGTGATTTTATCGTCTACTCAGGCCCATTGTAACTTCAAACTCCATTTTTAACATGTTAGATTCATCAAAAACACCCGTCCTTGGTTCTGGTGACTCATACCGCCCCCCTAATACGCGAGGGGCCGTGTGTGATGAAGGACGGGTGTTTTTGATGAATCTAACATGGTTAAAATGGAGTTTGAAGTTACAATGGGTTTGTATAGGAAGGGGGCGTGTCTGATTATATTAATATAAAATATCTAAATACTGAATCGAGCAACTTAAAAACTGTGTGGGGGGCTCACAAAGGCTTTAGTAGATGATAAAATCACCAAAAGTTTTTTTGAAAGTGAAATATCCCTTTAAGAAAACGGGGAAAGTATACAGTCGGAGGGGGTTGTATTGGAAGTCACTGTAGTCGGAAGAATTATTGTCTTTGTTCCACCATAGAAAGTTTTGAGGCAACCAGTGGTTGATGTTATCAATAATGAACAAAGATCAAGTACTAGGGAGGGCTACTGTATGCCAGATGGTACCGTGTGCATTTATTTTTCACAAGTATAGTAGGTACTTCTGTATAATTCAAGCAGCACACAGCCAAGGGAATGGTACAATTCAAAGAATTTTCAAAGGCAATATAAAATGAAAAGCACACTCTGTACAACCTCTCTATAACCTTACTTCCTGAGTGAGTTACAGACGGTCATGTTGAAACAAACCTTTACAGGCCTCATATATACCAGCGTTCTGTTGTGTCAAATTCAATGTACACCTGGCACACCGCTGTCCTTGAGAGAAAATGTGCCTTCCTCTTTTGCAATTTATTTAAAGTTTCATGGGTCTCACACATTCACCCCACCCCCTGAACCTGTTCCTGTTCCAAATTGACCCATAAGGGTCCAATTGTTCCCTACCCCAGATCGGGAGCGATTATCTGGCTAGATGATCCTCTAGTGTGTGGGGGACCAAACATCCAGTCTTAAGCCTCCCGATACGCTCAACGGACGTTTCGGGGCCACCCAATCCTTTTCAAAGATGTTTGGTATTTATTCGGAGGATTACTACTGTCGGCGGGAGTCGACAGTTTTTTGATTCATGAAGATATGCACTTTTATGGTGATAATAATCATATACATAATGAATCATCATTTATTTTATTAATAATCATAATAAAATAATAATAATCCTGAAAACCAACATGAAAAATCAATGCCATATTGCCCACCCCTATGAATAGTTATATCAGCATGCCCATATACTGTATGGGCAATTGGGCATATACTGACATCAGGGATCTCCATATATGGCCATAAAAGGGGAAACGCCTGACAGACACAGAGATCTCCATATATGGGCATATCAGTCGGCGGTGCCACGTCTACACGTTTGACCCGAACTTCTAGTTATGTACAAAAGAGATGGGAAAACTTACATTAACTTCCCCTTTTGGTCTCCTGATGGATGTTTTTTTCCAGGCCAATCATCAGTTTAAAAGCAAAACCTTTCATACTGACTGTATACTGGTTGTGTAAGGCAGTGATAAGTCATTTAACAATTTCTCACACTATTGGAAGACGCCTCCGTGATGCAGTGTGTTCAAGGACAACCCAAGTGACAATCTATTTCTGTCCGGTGAAAAGCAAAAGCCACTTTCAACTTTCATCTCACTTTAACACCCCCCTGTTTGTTTACGGCTTTCAATTTCCACACCGAATTTCCCAGATAGGAACATCATTACTTTTGTTTACTGGCAAATTAATACATTTAAGGTTATATTGTGCAGCGGATGAAACTGGAACGTTTGGGGGGAAATTAGATTTGTACGGTAATAATTTACAAAATGTGTCAAGAATGTTTTTTTCTCTTGCATTGTTAATGTGATGTGAAGTTAAGGCCTCGCTCCTGTCTGAATGTTGTAGGGATGTTGAAGGCTTAATTTATTTAGTGTTGACGTTTTGGAAGTTTTAAAGACTTTTAAGTCTGGACAAAGTATGAAGGTATACAGGCTTCAAGCGTAATTGTAAATCATATTCCCAGTCAAGGCAAAAGTAATGGTGATGAGCACACAGGTGTGTCTGCTGCTTGTCCTCGGTAAGCGCTACTTATCCAAAACCCTGACATTGATTTTGGGTTGTCAAGTGAATATTTTGTGCTCACAATGCTCCTTGCCTCGCCTTGCCTATCATTCCTGTCGGGCGGAAACCTTGTATCTCCATATTTCACTTTGCTTTTTTTTTTGTTGCTGTAAATTAATGCTGTACTTTGTCATACTACAGTGTCACACAAAAGTATGAAAAAATTGCCGATCTACAAGCACACAACACAAAAACATTTAAGTGAAAGTGGTTGATTGTGTCTGTGGGTTTTTTATGAACATTGAATCAATGAAAAGTATTAACAAGAGATTAAGTGACTAAAATAACTACACTGGATCCATTGGAACACAGTTTTTTTTTTCATTTTCTGAAAAGTAACAGTTTTTAGTATTTGAGGTTTCCTTACAACAGTGACAATATATATGTGTGTGTGGGTGTGTGCACGCGTGCTCGTGTGTGTGTGTGTGTGTGTGTGTGTGAGCTGCATACCGCCCTACACCCGACGCTCATCTCCCTGTAATCTGTGGAGGAGCCTCATTCTACTCTACATCACTAAACTCCACTCAATGTCAAACATTAAAGAGCATTTCATAGCGGGAGCGTGATATCTTGGCATTCCTCCGGTTTAAATGTTATTGGTACCCGGAGGCGATTTAGACCACGGTGTCAATAGCTTTTTTATTTCATCACTCTAAGTCTTCGCCGACACCTCATACCGTTTTACGACATGAATAATGAAATGAAGCCTGCAGGTTATAGAATAAAAACCCTCGACAGTCGGTCGGGGGGGATTCAGGGTCGCTTGCTTATGGTTAGAGCTCAACTCCTTCCTTCATAAAGCTGTGTTTATGAGAGGTTCCAGACAGTGGAGAATGGCTGGTTGTAATTGTAAATGTGAGGAACACGAGGAATCAGAAGACTGCTGTTTGCCTGCAGTGGTGGAAAGTAACTGTTTACATAGTGATTTTAAGATTTCTTTGGCTATTCAAAAATAGTGGATATACAAGTGCCGCGCTATGAGCTTGTAGAAAATGTGTCTTGAAAATGTGTGCAAATCTTTGAATATATATTTGTAAAGCGAACTCAAATCTTTGATCGACAAGCTCACAACTGCTTGTCGATCTAGAAAAAAAGATGTGGAGTTGTGAGAAAATTAGTCCTTTTACTTTGGTACATATTTAAATACGGTTGTGCTTTTACTCAAGTAATATGTTAAATGCAGGACTTGTACTTGTAACAAAGTATTTTTATATTGTGTTATTTACTACTTTGAAGTACTTCTTCCACCACAGTTTGCCTGTAAGATATATGATGACACCATCTTTACTGCTCCCTGCAGTAAAACATCACGCTCACTAAAGCCTGTAGACGTTATCGCCGTGGAACACGTACGTGTCTTTGCACCAGGTTCTTGGAGGACATGGAGAGAGTCTATCGATCACTGAGGCAACAGTGACAGTGTCTCTATAGCAGTGGTTCTCAAACTGTGGTCCGGGGACCCCCAGGGGTCATTGAGGGGGTTCCAGGGGGTCCCCAGCAAAAGTTAATACAGCATCACAATAATTGTAACCACTTTGTCCATTTATACGTTGGCTATTCAAAAATAGCAGCTGCTATTTTTGACTTTTGAATGAAAAAGGTAGCCAACAGGGCCAGCTGGCACGCCTGGCATTTTGGCTGCAGTTTGTCCCATATGAGTGACGTGTGTTCCTTGGTGTCCCCTTCCCCAGGTTTCCTCTGGTGAGTGAGCTGGCTCCAGTGGGGTCGGCGGTGGGGACCATCGTAGCCGCCGCCGTCAACGAGACCATCGTCTACTCCATAGTGGCAGGAAATGAACGAGGTAAGAGAGGAACAGAGCTTTCACACACTCTCTGAGAATGATAATTAGTTGCTTTTTTGCATTTTCTTATACACACATATTAGACACATAGTAGCAGTAGTGTCTCAGAGCCTCTGCCTGATGACCAAAACCCTAATATCTCCCCCGGGCCGAGGGGGAATTCCCCTTTAGGCTAGTGGCTAAGATGTTAGCTTTCCACGCCGGAAACCCGGGTTTGAGTCCCGGGCGTTACACACCAGTGGTGGAAGAAGTACTCACATTTTTTACTTAAGTAAAAGTACTCTGTTACAAGTAAAAGTCCGGAATTCAAAATGTACTTGAGTAAAAGTACAAAAGCATTGCTATCAAAATGTACCAAAAGTAGAAAGTACTCATTATACAGAATGTCCCAGTTTCAAGTTTTCAAATGTATAAAATGTATACAAATCTTTTGATCTACAAACTCACAATGCGTCGCATCGCGGCACATTGTGAGCTTGTAGATCTGCTATTTTCAAATGGCCAAAATCTATATATGGCTGAAGTATTTAATATATGTTTTGTAATAATAATAAAAATCTACAAAGTAACTAGTTTTCAAATAATTGTAGAGTAAAAGTATAATATTGGCCTCTGAGATATAGTGGAGTAGAAGTAAAAGTACTGAAAATTGGAAATACGCCAGTAAAGTAAAACTACCTAAAAATTGTACAGTACTTGAGTAAATGTACTTGGTAACTTTACACCACTGTTACACACACTGTACAAAGCCGTATGTACTGTATGCATGCAAGCACGCACACACACGCTGGTTTTTCAACATTGGGCCGAGGACCACCAGCAGTCCCATGGGTCCATTTAGTTCCAAAGGAATATTTCTTGAAACATTTTCACAACACAAATTTTGTAATGGGAGGTCCCTGACACAAACTATTTTCAGATGGGGGCCTGCAGCCAAATGTTGATTTTGGGGTCCTTCACATGAAAACAGTTTCAGAACCACAGGTTTTTCGAGAGACTACCTTGAGAGAGTCTAAGCAAACATTCATCTCAGTTCTCCTCCCCCTCTCTCTTCTCTGGGGACCAGCGAGTGCTTTCTTCCTGGTGTGTCGGTTGTTTTAACATCAACTCTTCGCTCTTTTAGGCACAGGCTGAGGAGAAGTCTGGGAGAAAGAAAGCACAGTGGCACCCAGGGAAATGGTGGAGGGGGAGGGAGGGAGGGAGGGAGGGGGGATAAAGAGGTGAGGTGGAGGAGGAGGAGGAGGGTGACGATGAAGGCTCTATTGATTTCTACTCGTGTTAAGTGGCTGCCTTCCTTGGATAGAGCGGTGAGGAGGTGCACTGATGGGCCACCAAGCAGGAACGAGGCCTGGTGGTGTGATGTTAATTTGCTGTGACTGCTGCAGACTCGCCTTTTAAAAAGAAAAAACACACACACAGTGAAATCGTCAGTGGTCATTTTAAACCAGTGACTTTGTACTTTTTGTTTAGATATTTAAAAAAAAATTGGCAAATTCTGAATGACTTTTTTTTCATATATATATATATACGTATATATATATATATATATATATATATATATATATATATATATATATATATATATATATATATATATATATATATATATATATATATATATTTTTTTTTTTTTTTTTTTTTACATAAATCCTTTCTTCTGGGAGGTCCCTGGCAAAAAAACATTTTCATATGGGGTGGTCCGTGACCAAATATACATATGAATTTGGGGGTCCTTACATGAAAAAGTTTGAGAACCACTGCGCTAAAGAACTACACATGCAGCCTGCTGATCAAGGATTCAATGTTCATGTCATGGCCCAGTTTGATGCTTTGCTATAATTGAGTCACATTAAAAAAAGGAGAAGCACCAATTCCAACACACTGTTCCAAAACAGTCATTTGACATTAATTCAAGTGACAGAACTGTCATCATTTGGACCTAGCTTGCTATTTGCTTGGTACAGGGGCAGCAACACGGGAAAAACCAGGTGAGAGAGGTTTATGTAAGCAGAGCTTCAGTGGGTGGCAGGCACTCTAATCTCTCAAGACAGAATCTGCTAACAGCAGAATCTGTCTGCACCACTGCCCTAGACATGTAGTGTTGTTGTTAATAGGAATAAACAGAGAAGCACCCCAAACCGAGTTCCTGTTTCTACACAAAAAGGGAGGTGGTGCCCCCAGAGGCAAAAACAAAACCGAATGGATTCCCAGATTGCAGGCTCTCAAACAACAATCTAGACATTCCGGTAGTTTCATAAGTGTTGCTGAATCAATGTGTTCTGAACAACTGACTACTGACTATTTTCTAAATCAACTGTTTAAAATGTAACAGCATGCAGAAAAGTGTCTCTTATCTCCTCTTTACTGAGAGAGAGAAGCAACAGCAAATATTGATCTGGCTAAAGTCATACTTCAGGTCTACTTACAGTATAAATGTTGCAAAGACTAAATGCATAAAATGAATTTGTAGGCTTTGACGTGTATGGATCTGTATGCCTAAATCATGTTGAACTGGCCTATTCACATGGTAGCCCACAACGGGCCCAGAAGAAACCCAGCAAGCTTGAATTAGGCTATATTAATTTTCATTTTTATGTTTTAATTGTAATATTATTTTAGTAAAAAAAAATATTTTCTGTAATAGCAATGCTATTATGTATATCTCTAAATAATATAAATAGGTACAGCACTGCGACTGCGAGTGTGGTCTAAATGGACTTCCAATGCCATTTGTAAACCTTTCTAAAGAGATGGGGTGGGCTTGCTCTCCCCACTCTAAATCACTATTATTATGCAGCTCAGATACGACCAATATTGTCCTTGGTTAAATGTCTGAAGCAAGGTGGAGGTCAACAGATAAGTACATACTGTATGTCGTGTTCCTAGAATAAAAAATCCTTTCTGTACAGTGAATCCAATAACTGGCTGTACACTAATTAGAAATATTTTGTAGATTTGTGGTAGAATGAAGAGAAACTGTGAAATGAGGGTGATAATAAAGGAATTATTTATTATAATTATAAAGGAAGACCCTGCACCCAATAAACCTGATACATACATTAATAAGGGCACAAAAGGAACTAATTATATTTGGACAATGTCTACAATTAAAATGAAATAATGGGATTTTAATCTTTAAGGCAACATCATCTACCACATCTCCACTTCTTTGGATAATTATGTACAAATGAGAAGTTACAGTTCATCCAGTTAAATAGGAAGAAAGACCAGCAGTGATCTTCACCCACTTGTGCAATTCTTGGTAACCATCTATATCAATGTCAGAGTGTCACATCAAATCTCAGCAGTTTGTGCTATTTCAGAAGGTAGCCTCAAGCAATGAGACACAAGGACAAAACTAAAATGGGAAGAAGAACACACACGTGTGAGGAGGACACTTGGAAGGAAATTAATCAGATTCTACTAACAACTACAGCATCTCCCTGTTGGACAGAGTACACATACACCACCGCAACAAGCGATATATAATTGTAGAATATTATCAAATTGCTGGAGGGAGCGTGGTGAATCTTATGCCAACTTTTCTTCTGGTTCTGCCCATCATTACAGTTGTTTTGGAATAATGTACAGAAGGCAATCAATAGTATCTTAAATTGTGTATGTGTATTAAATTAATATGAATTCAGATTCAGTGCTGTTAAGCAAAACTGTAGATAAAATATGAAATTAAAATGATTAAGAAATATTGAAGTATTTTCTAGGATGTGGCATATAACAGCACTGAAACCAATAGTCTTAGCAACAAAAGGATATACACAATAAAGCAAAGCAAAGCAAAGTTTGTTGTTTACCCAGGGTGTCGGACTAAGTACGAAACTTGTTTCCAGCCGGACCCTGCATGGAAGCCTTGCTCAAGGGCTATTCAGCGGTGATTCATGATTGATGTGATGAATTGGGGAATCGAACTAGGGACCTTCCGGTATCAAGGCCGCCCCTCTAACCACTAGGCCACCACTGCCACAATAAGCCAGTGGCTTATTTCCATTATTTCATTATTCCATTATTTAAATAAGCCAGTGGCTTATTGCCATTGCGGCCCTTTCTCATGTATGTATCTGTAAGTTGTGTGTAATGACTGAAAGAGTGTGTGTGTGTGTGTGTGTGTGTGTGTGTGTGTGTGTGTGTGTGTGTGCGTGTGCGTGTGTGTCTATGCACCCAAGTCTATGCACCCAATGGCGCATGATAGAGTATTGAGTAAGTGGTTAACCTTCGAAAAGCTTGAAAAAGCTTAAGGAACAAGGTCACAGTCAAGCTTAAGGACAAAGAGACATAATCAGTCCTCTATCTCTATCAGGTGTGAATGGCATACATACAAATGCGTAGTGTTGGTGGTGGTACTGTATGCTCTAGACCTGTGGTTCCCAAACAGTGGGTCGGGACCCATTTGTGGGTCACAGACACATTTTTATGTGTCGCGAGTGAAATTTCGTATTTAGTTTTTTATTATTATTATTTCAAAAGACCTCCAAAAAAATCCCCCCCAAGGGTTGGGAAATCTAAAATAGTTCTCTAGACAAGTGCTTGCTTCTAGTGTTGGGTCATGGTGTCCCTCTGTGTTTGTGTGTGTTTGCAGGTCATTTCAGAGTGGACAACATGACAGGAGTGATCTACACAGAAATGCCACTGGATTATGAGGACCTCACCAGCTACGTCCTGAGGGTCCAGGCAGACTCCTTGTCTCTGCTCATCCAGGCCAACCTGCGAGTGCCGTCCAAATGTAAGAGAGGGGAGGGGGAACCAGGGCTGGGTGGGTGTGGGCCAGTAGTTCTCAATACAGCTAAACTAATGGCTCCGCTCTTATAGGAGGACGTCACCCATTTTCAACCCATCTTCATATAATTGGTCCTCACTAATGCTCATTATAATATGGTCAAATGTTTGTCTATTCACTCTGTGTCTCCGAGGAGGGCTTTGGACAGTTCAGAAACCCGTCTACCAGTGACATCATCGATGGGGAATCCAAGCTAATAGAAAATGCAGGCTTTCTATTCCTGGAAAGTTAGCATGCTATAATGGAAGCCATTCTTCTCACGTCAATGATAATCTGAACACAATTTTTTAAATATTGTTTTAAATGAAAAATCGGCCTAACGATGATGTCACTGGTAGGCGGGTTTCTGAAGTGTCCACAGCCTGGGACGAGGTAGATTTTTTTTTTTGCCATTTTATCATGAACATTAGTGAGGACCAATTATATAAAGATTGGTTGAAAATGGGTGAAGTCGTCCTTTAAGATGTTCCTTACATTTTGATAAGCAGCATGCTAAGCAAAATCAGGAGACGCTATGCAAATGATGCACACATGAATGCGATGCACGCATGAATTTAACTTTCAGTTTAACCTCTCAGTAATGCAAGACTCTGAGCTATAAGGTGGAGGCTGAAGTGGCGGAGGCAAGCTATGCCAGCTGCAGCAGCATGTGGCAGCAATTGAAAAGCAGAGATCCAGTGTGGGAGGGGGCCATATTTAAACATACCGCCTTTGTTGAGGGGAGGAGATGTGATTGGTTTGCGTGGCTGATTGAAAGCAATCAGCAGACTGACAGGTGATTACAGCTGAGGCGTATTTGACTCCTGTGGCACCGTGCCCTGCATGAACTAACGCAATGCTTCATTTACATGTGACAACATCTGACAAGATAGTAGATAGGCTATTTCCATTTTGTGTAGAGGGAAGAAATAGAACAGAAATAGAATAGTTGGTTTAAATGGTAAGGGCCATATAATACTTGCCGCCTCCTCCGCGTAGCCTAGTGATCTGACGTACATTTTGTCACCAGTTCATGTGCGTGGGGGCATCTGCATGCATAAAGTGCACGCAGTGATACAATCTGGGAATCTGGATGCATGTCAGGTCCACTGACTGACTGCATGCACTATAAAAGAAAAATAGACTCTAACTTTGAGGACAGGTTGAGAGGGGATCAGTCACTACCTGCTGTATTATTACATGAAAATAATGGTCATGAAATTGCAGTGATGAGGCGCTGAAGCACAGGGTACCAACCTAGGGGGGGCACCAAACGGCCTGGAGAAAGTGAAAGAAGACAGAAATATTGCAGAAAAGCGCCGAAATTTAGAAGCAGCGGCTGCTGAAGGATAAAACGGTGAATGCGCCGGTGAAGCCTTTCCCCACCCCCCCCCCCCCCCAATCGTGGAGCACGCACGGAAACAAATAATTTCACCCACTTTACGCCTGATGTGACAATTGATTGATTGATTGATTTAATACTTTCTTAACAGTTTGCAAAAAGCACAGAGGTACAATTATACAATAATGCTAAAAGGATAACACAAAAAAGCCCTGAGGGCTTGTTTCCATTGTGGTCCTGTGTATTCAATTCATCAAGACATATGAAGGCATACCATACTATACAAGAGCTCATCAGTAGTAGAAGCAGTAAACGTATATTTACAGAAAAACAGTGGGGTCATTTTTTTTGGCAAGCTAGAATACTTGTCTATAGGTCCACCAGACAGGTGCTCTCATGGTGGTTTTGAAGGAGGGTAGGGAGTCACACGTTTTGATGGCTGGTGGTAGAGCATTCCACATTTTGGTGGCATACAGTAGAATGTTTAATTGTGCCGAATCTGGGGGGGAATGAGATCAGTGGAGCTCCCCCTGGTGTTGTGCCGTGGGCGTTTCTCACAATTAAAGATGATTCTGATTTCAGATTCTGTTTGCACAACCTGGCACCTACACGGAAGCAGCTAGCACTATCGGGCCTTTATCTAGTGTTTGGGTCGCGGACCAATTTTTACAGGTCGCAAGTAAATGACCCCTTTTTTCCGTTTCCTACATTAAAAAAATATATATATATCATTTAAAAAATATTTTTAAAGATTTTTAAAACAATCACAACTTTTCATGAAAAAAACAATTACATTTGTCTAAAGTATTTCATGAATATAAAAATAAGAAGTACTAAATACTAGAAAAGAAGTAGTGAAAATAGCAGATCTACAAGCTCACAACGTTGCACGAAGTGATGCGTTGTGAGCTTGTACATCTGTGCTATTTTCACTAGTTTGGGTCCCTGGCAAACGTCGAATTTCTCTCTTGGGTCTTGAGCTAAAAGGTTTGGGAACCACTGCTCTAGTGGAATCCTCCCTGAGGAGTTTACTGCGCAAGGTGTTCAGGGAAGCCATGGGGTATTACGCCTGTTCATGTTGTAGACTGAGAGCATTTGGTTACTTATGATCAGCTCATTAGCAGTGATAGGGATTTATATTTCAGAGATAGTTTGCTGTGATAGCAAAGCTAATAGCCTGCCATAACCACAGCCTTGTACAAACCCAACCCCCTTACACATACACACACAGAGCAAAGTCAGCAATAGTCAACCCTAGGCATGTAACGATTTGTCGTAAATCGATTAATTATTCAAGCTGGTGACAATTTAAATCAATGTTAATAAAAAATGTATCGTGATGCAAACAGCAGAGGGTGCAATCGAGACAAGACAAAAAAAAGAAGATAATACAGGATCTTTGTAAGAGAATTGATAAAAAATAGTTTTCAGTCATTTGCAACTGCATCGAAAAGAGGATAAGAGAAAACACAGTATTGTAAAAAGAATAATTCGGTCATTCGTCTGGAAATACTTTTGTG